>NW_019173959.1:0-322841 GCF_001642475.1 Fonsecaea monophora | reverse complement strand
CCCCCCCGGCAGTGACCCATTGGCACTTACGGTTTCACTTTAAACGCAAACGGAACAGCCAGATCTGTGAGAAAGGTCGTCTTCGGGGTCCCGTCGATGCCCGCCGCTGCCAAAGCAGCCTTCGCCGCGGTCTGGTTGGCTCCAAAGCACGCGTCTACAAACGTTCCAGCCTGGGTCTGCTTCTGCGCCACAAGGTCCGCGTACTGGGCGAGCGGGCACGAGCTGCCGGGTCCAGAGTCGCAGCCCACGACAGGGTACACGACGTCGTTGAGGACGATGCGGAGAAACTGGCTCGCGGATTGGTTGTTCTTCTCGCTCGCGGCGGTGCAGGTCAGTCGCTCGAAGCCGACGGTGCCGCGCATCGTCACGTACCGCGACGAAATGTACCGCTGGTTCTTGGGGATATTGTCCGACGGCAGCGCCAGTTCGTCGTCAAACACGCCGGTCTGGCTGACCAGCTGGTTGATCTGCGCGTCGTTGGTGAATGTCACGACCAGGGCGGGCGGAGTAAAAGTCGTCCCGTCGCTGGACTTGTACGTCTTTTTCGGACCATCCATGAAGCGCGAGACCAGGGCTGACAGGAAAGGCAACATGAATGTGCTGTTCTTGAAGGAGCCCGGCCCGTGGCCGTAGTAGAAGCGCAGGTCCTGGGAGTATTCGTACGCTTGCAGCTCCTGCTCGGTGAAGACGTCGCACCACGGACTCCTCTGGCCGGTCATCTCGCTCTCGAAGCCGCAGAGGAGCGGGAACATGGCGACGTCCGTGGTGTTGAAGTTGACGGCGCCCTTGGGCTTCGTGAGGTTGTTGACTCGCTCCACGATTGGAGGAAGGTAGGTATTCGCCCACTTGGACGCCGACGACCCGCCCATGGTGTCGTTGTACGCGGGGCACAGGTCCGACACTCCAAGCGAGTTGGCCAGTCCGCGTGGATCGGTGTTGTTCAACACGTACACGGTCCCGAGGGTCGTTGCGTTCGGGCCCAGGAACCCACGGGCAAAGAGCTTGGCCGAGTCGATCACTCGAGGCGAAGTGGGAAAGAATGCATTCGCCCAGAGAACGAACGGCTTGCTGTTGTCCGTGTAGAGGTCGGGATATCTCCAGCGGTAGGCGGTGCCCATGTCGTACATTTCCTTGTAGCCACCGATGGACAGTTGAGTCAGGACCTGACCCGGGTTCTTGAGTGTGGGATCCCATGACGAGACGAACGAGAGGGCTCCCTCGCCGGTGGCAGAGGCGTTTTTGATCTTGGACTGAAGGCCCAGCCACTGTTTATACACTGCCGGGTCGGGGTAGCGGGAACCGTGGCGGCTGGTGATGGAAGCCATGTCGATGGTGCATCCTTCAGGGATTTCATAAGGAATTCCAGTCACATTCGGACCTATATTTCAATGCAACGAGTTAGAAGAATTTTCCGAGTCTCTGGTCCATTGTAGTTGAATATAGGCTTACCAGGAAACCATGGCGAGTTTCCCCCTAGAAAAGGTGGGAATGTAGCGGGTATCGTTCCTGGCTGACCACCAACATCGCCGACAGCCACCGTGCTGCCTGCAGACAAGGAGAGAAGCAAGGCTTTCCAGACAGTTAAGACCTTCATCTTGATGCACGTTGAGGTTTGGTTATGGAAGATGGAAGAGATTCCATCAGCCAGGTCCGTTCAATTTATACTTCATCATCTTGTTGCAAGGCCAGAAAGAGACCTGGAAACGAGGAGAAAAGTTGCGCGCCCGCCAGACCTCTGCGCAGCAGCCACAGAACCAACTTTCGCAAATTCCTGGAATCCAATCAAGGAGGAAAGTGTCTTGCATATGGGTGCCGCCTCGACTGTGATGCTATATTAAGTGGTCAAAGCCTGAAAGTTGCGTATGTCCTGAGATGTCGTCCCGGGAGGTCCCCGGCAGTGACATTGTCGTGTTCAGGCGAATCATCCCTAGACACATATATGCGAGGCAGCAACTGCCCGAATTTTAGGAAAATGACATCGTTGCGCAGCCTTGAAATCATCAACCATGTGACGGGGTTCGAGCGAGAGATATTGTATTTCCAAACCAAAGCCTTGGAAACAGAACAGACAATACTTGTGACGATTGTGCTGAACCATTCGCAGATCGCCAGACTCTCATTCAGTCACAGTTGAGTCTGGGAGAATGAAAGCCATAGGCAACGCTGTCGTTGTGGCTGAGAGCATCGTGAAACCCTCTGCCAAGCAACCACGACGTCGATGTTGGGTCCCGTATATAGACACCCCGGGTGACCTCCGGGTGATTTACTGCGCGGTTGGGCAGTGAGTGGAGGCGGTCAGTGGGTCTCCATCCAGGATACGAACTCGGCAGAGGCATACGAATACGGGGTAGCATTGCTTCTTAGCCGTAACTGGTAGCCGCTGCCGCCAAGGACATGGTGGAACAGCACGGGAGACGGAGAACGAACCGCCGATGATACGAGGGGGCAATGGTAGCCTCAGAGATGAATGAAGTAGAAGAAGCGGACCGTGACATTTGGAGTTGCTTGCGAAGGTTACAAATGCTGACAGTGGCAGAGCATCGAAGTAAGTACCCAAGTGTGTGGCAACCCAGGGATGGCGTCGAGGGCAAGCCCTCTCGTTGTTTCGATTTTTCGATTGAACTCCTGCGACTGGCCAATCTTTGGTCTTCAATGCCAGCAGAGCAAATTGAACAAGTGTCAGAGGTTCATTTCTCGTAATGAAATGGGCAGGGCCCGCACCCACTTAGCCTCCTCTAGGAGTGTCTAGACCTGGAAGTTATAATGGAAATAACATGTGCCAGTCCACCATTTCCTCGGCCCCCATATTGGAATTAGGGTTATTGAACTATGAGTGTACGTAGCATGAAGAGCAGTCTCATCATTGATACATCCTAGTGCTTCATCTCTAGAAGCCGCGGCTCGAGTGGTCTAGCATTCGGCGGAGAAGACGATGATGGTCTGGGAGTTTGTCCTTCACTTATGCTACCAAAATAGTAAAGGCAAATCCAGGTCCTAGGGTCACATCCCAAACTCCGGACTGCATTGGTGCACTCGCGCCAGACTCAACCTCGAATCTGTTGTAACCTTGATCTTGTCGTTTCCCATGGTGGATAGATGTCGACGAAATTTTAAGCCAAACTCCGGATGTATCTGGGTCACAAAAGAATTGACAGTGGGTAAGATTAATGTCGCGGGTATCATCTGTTCATTCTGGATTCGACTGCAGCACGAATAAGTTTTCTAGGCCTGCTTCAAATGTAAAGCGGCGCGCATCTGCTGTTTGCTGCAGTATCACTGCATTGGGTGACGTTGTTGGTTTTGATAATTGGGTTTCCGACTTCTCAGTGATATGTTCAACACAAATCATCAGCATCCAAAGACTCGGGTGACGATAGGCGAGGCGGTTCTTCTTCCCTTATTGCATGTTAGCCTTGTCGAGTAAGATGTAGCGTCAGACTTGGGAATCAAGATTGCGCGGACAGACATTTCGAGTCGAGGCGAGGCTTTCTCACTACTAAAGTTTCAATCAGAGATGGTGTTCAAGAGGAAGTTTACGTCGAGTTGGGTGGTGCGATAAGTCGATGTTTAATACGTCCACGACTGCTCAATTTAAAGCCATGTACTATAAACAGGTCGGTAAGCGCCGGGACTAGTGTCGGCTGCCGCTGGTGCCGGGAGCGTTGAACTCTGTCATCCCGTAGTTGACTAAGTTGTACTACCCCACAATCTTGGCATTAGTTACCAAACACCTGGAGATCCAGACTTCATACATCACTTCAACGTCCCCCCAAACCTGCGCTATCATGGAAAACAGGCCTCTTACCCCCCCTCAGGAGCCCCTTGGTGCGGAATCTCAGCCGGATGAAGACATCGACTATCATGAAAAATGGCTCCGTTCCCGCGGCATCGACATCGACGCGTTCATGACCAAGCACAACCGACTGACCATACCGATCGAAGAAGATATTCAAGTCTTGATTCGCTTCAGGCAGCTTCTGACAGACCTAGGAGAAAGTCTATCCCCGAACGAAGCAACTCAGAGATTTGCAAAAGAGCTCCAAGAGGAGGCCGAAGCTGCAAAGAAGAGCGCATGGACCGCAACTTACAAATATTACATGACAGAGCTACCTATCAACATACATTGCACCTTCCTCTCGTTTCTACGCAGCAGGTCATCCAACTCTAGCGATGGAATGGTCCATGAAGTCATTCCCTATCTCATCGATCAAATGAATGCCTCCAAAACCCCGCTCGTGGCTCCGAGTGAGAACGGCCAAATGAGTCAAGAGTGTACAGACAACGCTGAGACACCGACTTCGGCGCATAAGTCTGTTCGTCCCTCGGGTCCGAAGAGTAGGCGGTCGTCATACCAGCCCAAGAGACCAGAGAACAAGACCAGGGTTGAATCATCGGTTAAAAAGAGTTCGCCATCACGCAGAAAAAAATCGGTCAATCATGGTTCGGAGCCAGTACGGAGAAGTTCTCGTCTCCAAAAATTAGGTGATCTCATTGAATAAGCCGATTCGTTACCCTAACCTCAGACACGGGGTCAAGAGAAGCCAGCAATCACTTGGTTTAGCGTGGGATGATTGAAACCGAGCAAAGAAACCAAAATGTTTACCTGCGGAACCATCGTCTCAAGCAACTCCGTTTTGCTATCGAGAAATCTTGACTCGAGCGTTATCTATATATGTGTGGTTCTACCAAATGCCTCTTGATCTTAGATGGCGTGAAGTCCAGCAGAATCCCCGGCTGATCAGCTTCCCATCATTTGGGGTTTTCCCAGCCGACGAATATGAGATGATCAACTTCAGCACCACCAAAAAATCGCCACTGCTGGGGGGGACACAGTCTGACACCCCTGCACATTGGAGTACGCATCTACTCTCTTCCATTGCTGATACAATCGAGATGAACCGTCGTTGCCGTTTGTTTGAATCTGGTGGATGGCCGAACAGAAGCAGGAGAAAGCTCGGGGGGAAAGGCCTGGAGAGAGTGGTACGTCAAGGGCGAACAGCGGCCGGCGGACTCATTTGTTATCATTGAAGACTCCAAGGGCATCCTAGTGCCTTGTAAGAAGGGGGAAGGTGGTCTTTTCATGATACTGTATTCACCAGGTCGTCAGTCGTGCCCGGTGACCATTCCCCCGTTGGCATTGACAATCAAATACGACAAACCGTTTTTCCGTGGTACTTCTTTCCAAACCCGGCAACGCAACAGGCAACTGGGGCTATCTGATCAGGCCGAATGTGGAAGGAAGAGGAAAGGAGATTGCATCTGTCACGTTCGAACGTGTGAGGGCTGTCGTGGATTGTATCCGGAGAGCCAAACAAACGAGGCATTGACGAGGTCAGTCGGCGCAAGAATGTCAATAGATCCAGGAGCGATGTGCCTCGAACAAGTAAGTGGCTTTGCGATGTACCTCTCTGGCATGACTCTCAGGGTTCGCCGTTGTCCATATCACCACTTTCGTCCCGCACTTCACATGACCACTTTCTCCCGCATGGATTGACCCTCGTTGTTTCTCCCCTCCGATACAACAGGTAGCAATTGTCTCATCTCTCGGCTGCTCTCTCGGCTGCTAGGAGGACAGGTTTTGTGCCGACCTCGCTGCTGCCGGCTTGGCTTGGACGTGGAGGAGTGAAACTCATCGGTCCACGAACGTGGCCCTGGACCCTACGTTAACTCCCTCCGATATAATCTGCCCTCTCAGAGCAAGCAGACTCCGGTCGACCTTTGCGGGGGCGGCTTGCATGGACATCCTCGCGGGGTTTTCTCACGCACTGGAAATCGGGAACTTGGGAACACCACCCCCGATTCCGATGGTCAGTGTCGGCGGCTTGCCCTGTATGTGATCAATGGGCGCTCTTGTTCGGCCCCAGACCAACATGCACCTAAGTTAGGGCGAGATAATAGCATCCTCCAATCTCCAGCCTAGAAGTTGTCGCGGGTCAGCACTTTTCCGACCGTGTGCAAAATACAAAGTAGAGTCAATACAAGAAATCAGCCCATGCCGTTACGTATTCCGAGCGGGAGATGAGCTTGATCTCTTTGCTTGGACAGACGGGTCTTTCCTGCAGGGGGCCGTAACCTTGGCCTACGACAGGAGTGTGTCACGGTGCTGTACCGAGTACGAGGAACGAGGCAGTCGTACTTGTAGGAAAATGGCCGGGTCGCCACATTGCAGCCAAGGATCAAGACAAAAAACTTAGCCTCGCCAATGCCCTTGGCCAGGCTTGAACAGACCTCTACCTGCCTTCTTCCAATATTGCAGGAAAAAAGCGGCTTCATTTTCACTTAGTAGAAAGTGTTCGTTTCGGTGCGGCGCTACATATCATGGTGTTGGACACGAGAAATTGCTGCAATGGACGAGGCCGGCCAAGATGAGACGAACGTGAAACATTCGCCGTTGGACGGGGCCGCTGAGCGAGATCCTTCGGCTAGCCGTTCGACCACGAATAGGACTCTGAACTGTGTCATGTTGAGATGTCTCGTTCATTCAAATGAATATCTAGATAGTGTCCCCTATGCCCGTTATGTTGCCCCCGCCTAGGCCCCCATTGACAATGCTGACTGAGGACATCACGCCCCAAGCTTTTGCTCTCTCACAAACTTCACGACCCTCTCCTCGTACTGCGCGGCATCCTCGACCCGTAGCGCAGGGTCCTGAACTGCGGCTTCGGCACGGATTTTGTCTGCAATCTTCTCATTCCTCGGAGTAATATCGCACGAAAACGCGACGGGTCTGAAGAGCGGGTTACTCCCGGCTAGACGAGACAGGACAACAGTCAGCGCTGGCCAAGCTTGCGGTGTTTCACATTACAGTTGCATCTGGGAAGAGATGTGACTTACCGACTTCGTCGCTGGGACGCGGGTGGTTACCCTGGTGGATGTTAAAGGCCCACAAGAGCCGGCTGATGACGATGAACAGAGACGCGTCGGCGACATGTCTCCCGGGGCATTCTCTCCTCCCTACGCCGAACGCATAATGCATGGGAGCGTGTGCACTTCGAGGGAGGTATCGGGGGTCACTGTCCGGCAAGAATCGCTCGGGTAGAAACATCTCGTGGTCGCGGTAGTACTCGCTGCTGTGGTGGATGGCATACACGTTATAGATGACGGTCGTTTTCGCCGGGATCGTCTTGCCTCGATAGTTGTCGGGCTCGCTGGTGGCGCGGTAGAAGGCCAGAGGCGCCACAGAGGCCCACCGGTGGATTTCTTCGACGACGGCGCTGATGTAGGGGAGTTCGCTGCGGTCCTCCCACTGCGGCAGTCGGTCATGCCCGACCACGCGGTCCAGCTCCTCCTGGGCCGTCTTGACAAAGTCGGGATATAGCACCGCGGCCTTGAAGAACCATTGCAGCGTGGTCGCCGTGGTTTCGGAGCCCGCGCCCAACAGCTCCGAGAGGATCGTGCGCTTGTCGACCTCGGAGAAACTGTCAATCTCGGGGCTCTCCAGGAACCGAGTGAGGAAACAGTCGGGCGCGTCGCCCTTCTTCATCCGCTCCACGATCGAGTCGTAGAAGATGCCCCAGAATGCAATGAGGTTGTCAAAGGTCCTGCGTGCGTTTGCCCGCCACGGCGCGAGGTTGTCGGGGAGGTAGTTCAGCACCGGGATCCAGTCGGCCAACCAGTACCCCGGACGGATTTCTGAGATCCCACCAAGTCAGTGTGTGTATTCTTTTCTTCAATGACTCGCTCAGCTACAAGATTCATACTCTGAAACATGTCGAGGGCGACGTAGCGGATAGTTTCCGGGATCCGGGTGTCGCTCCTGGTGAAACGGGCTCCAAGCCTGCCATTCGTGAGTGTCTGTCTGTTGATGCAATCCTTGGAGGTACTGCAGCCTCAACTCACAGGAGACTAAAAGTGACGCTGGCCGAATATCGACCGACCTCTGTGTAGAATGCGTTGGGATGTTCCAAGATGTTCTTCAGCGTCTGTCGACTCTCGTATTCCTGGTAGGGCTGGAAGATCTTTGCGTTCTGCATCCCAAGCAGGCGATGGATTATTTTTCGATGTTTCTGGAGTTGATGCATTAGTATAGGCATACGTCAATTCGTGGTTAGTGTACAGGGCGAGAACGTCAAACCCACTCTGAACTCGTCACCGTATTCTAATTGCACCATCCTTGCCGAAGCAATGATCTTTGCCTGGGGGGACGGAGACGGTCGCGACGAATATTTCTGTCCTCGCTTGACGATCAGGTCCTCGATCGCGGTCGGGCTGCTGAGGACCAGCACCTTGGAGCGGCCCATGTTGAAGGAGAAGAAGTCCCCATAACGAGGGACGAGCTTGGTGAGTTGTTGGTTGAGAGTCAATTTCTTGTCCGGCAACACTCCTAGGAGCGGGATGCCTCGAGGTCCATCAGGCCATTGACCCTTGAGCCCGAGCGAGAAGTACAACCCTACTGCAAGAATAGCGAGAGCCAGAGACCAGAGCATTGTCAAAGGTGGCTCTTGAAAGTGTTCCCCTCACTTGAATAGCAGGAGGAGGGCTCTGCAGTGCCACCTACAGACTCAAGAGCGCTCACGTCGAGAGGTGATGCCATTTTTATAACCAGAACACCATATGTGGTGGTGGTGGCGGCATGGACATGGTGGATGCATCCCTTTTTCCTGCCTGATCAACGGCGGGCCATGGACTTGTTTCTCACGAGCTATGCAACCTTCACCTGCTTTGGCGATTGGATCATCTTACCAAAGTCAAACCTCTGTCAAGTTACTCAATGCTGGTTTTGTACATGGCTTTGCCTCTTCATTCGTGAGATCCAGAGGCAGCATGTGGGTATGGCCGTCAGCGGTCGTTTGCCAGACCTGGATTCATCAGACTGCGGTAATGTCCCTGCAGGATGCAAGTCAGCTCAGACGAGTTACACTTATCCTCCATTTCTGTATCGGGAAGCGTTGTAAGTAATGAAGAAAATACTCGAACCCCACGTACCTCGCTAAGTAGCGTGGTAGTGAGACTAACCGATTCAAGTTATCCAGGATGGTAATACCTCTTGGGATATACCTACCAATAGGACGCGAAATGACTTCGTTGGAGTTAGGAGTCGGTCTTGACGAGCCGGGGGTTCACGACCCAGGTTCAAGGGGCGTCAATGCATCGAGCTCAGACCTTGTCATCATTGACGTTTGGAGTCAAAATTACGGCTCCGAGATCGACCATCAGGCCATTCTACTCGTACAATGTACCCAAAACAGTATGAAAAAGGGTGTCAGCATTATCACGCATTTAGATTGTCCTGTTCGTCCCCTATCTCCCAATGGCCACGATATTACAGGACCATCTTCCCCTCCTCAAAACCCATAACCGTTTTCGGATTGAGTAGAAATGGGGCAAGCAGGTGAGTGCTGACTAAGTGCTCTGTGGGGGTGCCGATGGTGCACGTGTGATCCACGTGATAAGTTCTGCCTCTTTCAGTCGTGGCAGGTTGGCCGAAATGCTTCCTGCACGTGATGCATGCAGGACCTCGTGGACTCCCCACCGTTTCAATGAATAATCGATCAAATCTAGTTAGGCTACCCCCAAGCGGCGGCGAATAACTGCCCAGGCAGGTAAATTTGTGGTCTCCGATATCCCGGTCTTAGTCCGGAGATTAAGCATGCCGCGTAAGGTAGTAAAGCTACTCAGCGCTTAACCAGAACTTTATTAACTTAACACTCTCATTACCGGATCCACCCTATTATCGTACGCACCTTCCTAACACGTTAGATATCTAACTATTTCTCACTATTTCCCACTATTTCCCATGGCTTCTGCCACACTCGGCGTGTCGCTAGGGGACGAGAAACACGTGGCACGGGAATATTCCGGGGGACCCCGCAGTCCTTTGTAATCCCAATAAATCCCGACCTCGCCGCCCCTTGGTTGGAGGAAGCTTCTCGTCAAAGTTTAAAGTCTGCAGATGAGCCCAACTCGTTGCCTGTCCCTACCGAACTTCTGTAACAAATCGAAATTGACCAGTGATGGCGGCTCTTTTCTGGAGCCTGGTGCTCTATCTGGCAGTCTCAGTTTCCTGCGCACCCCAAGCCGACGTCGCCCCTGACGTCGCCTCTGCCCCTTCGGTCCGACTTGTCTATCAGTACCAAGATGCAGTATGGATCGAAAACTTGGCCGTTCGTCCAAACGGCTGGATTATCCCCGCGACCGCCACATCCGCTGTCCTCAAGCAGCTGAACCCTGCGACCGGACAACAACAAGTGCTTCATGACTGGAGCGCCGTAGGCAGTTCCATTATGAGCATTACCGATATTCAGCCCGACCTGTTCCTGGCCAACACGATGTTCTGCGACATGACTATCTTAGAGGTAAGGGAAAAAAATCTTTTCTCTCGTCGCCACTGATGTTACCACAAGAACGAATCAGCCACGCGTGCCACGTTGTGTATTTCCAAATTTCCACGAGAATGAGACTAATGAATTGAATCGTTCTAGTGTACGCCTGGAACGGGAATCACATGGCTGGTGGACCTGCGAAACCCCGGCCCTCCGTGCATTACAAAGCTTGCCAGCGGCCCTAACCCCGCGAGTCTCCTGAATGGCGTGGCAGCACTGAACAACAGAATTGTGCTTATGGTTGATCAAGCTCTGGGTGGCATCTGGGGAGTTGACGTTGTCCACGGCGGTGCTCAACTACTTTTCACTGACCCCAAAATGACCGATCCCAATGGGGCAGGGGGCGGCGTCAATGGGATTCGCGTGGTCGGCAGCACCTTGTACTACAACAACCCCAGCATCGGGACCTTTGGTCGCGTGGCCATCGACCCTTCGACGGGACGCAAGGTCGGCCCGGTGACGGTGATCAGCACAGGACTTGACTGTGACGACTTTGAGATTGACGACCAACAACGGTTCGCCTACATCACCAACTCGCCTGACCAGCTCCGCAAGATCGATTTGAGGACCGGCGTCCACACCCTTTTCGCAACCGGCCTGCCAGGACCGACCACGGCCAGGTGGATCAGCAAGAACCAAGTCGGCAAAGTTCTGTATGTGGGAACGACCGGTGGCATCGACCAGTGGCTGGCGCAGAACGTAACCCTTGGAGGGGCCGTCTACGCGGTGACGGTGAAGAAATAGGAAGAGGTTGGCCAAAGTTGAGTAAGGAGACGGAGTGTACATAGGAAAAGAAAAAGAAACAGTACATATTTTTATATAGCCGCTGATCCGGCCATCACTCTCTCTACGCGATCAGATGAGCTTTTGAGATTCAAAACCATCTCTCTTCTTCAGCGGTCGCTTACCGCATGGCTTTGCCGGGGTTTCAAAGCAGGAATCAGGTTCCGCCATGAGCCGTGGGCCGTGGTGGAGGTGCAAGCTTATGTAAAGCCGAGGCGGCCAACTACTTTGTAATATCCTAATAATAATACTGAATTACACTTGACATTCTCGCTATAAAGGCACTAATCACATCGTAGGTACTCGGTATCCGTACCGTACACTAGGGTGTAGGGAGGGGGGAGATCCTACACTAACCCAAGTAAGCCGATGCTGACCACCCTGGAGTGCCTGGGTGCCTGACGAGTAGGTGCCCCTCCTCAGTAAGCAAGGACGGGTGGCCTGCGGGGAGAGAAAGAGGTAAGAAAGCCTGTCCCAGCTTTGTACGGACACTGGAAGAGGATAGGCACACGAGAAAGCAAACTTGATAAAAGGCCGTCGACGACCACCGGCAAGGATCTGCCAGAGTCGATACTGTAGATCTCGCTATGCCCATCGCCAATCGGCTTTAAAGCGTCTGCATGGCATGGCAACGCATGGCATGCCATGTGGCTGACCCGGGCTCGGATATAGACGTCTATCACTGGTGGGTTGTTAGGGCCGAAGGACTCCGCATATTTCCGCAGCGAACTCGGATACTCAACCTACCAGCGGTGATGAATCCGAGCATGTGCATGTGGTGGTAACCATGTAGATCTTTCCTCATTACACCAGTCCATCATACTGGACTGGGTATTGTCCTCGTCCTACCAACGACACCTGTGGGCGCCGTCACTGGCATCAGCAGCAGCTTTGATGACGGGTCGTGATGATGATAATGCTGGAATGACTAAAGCGCCCAGCCATGCCCACGTCTGGGCAATCCTTCCTGTACCACATTTCCCAATCAAATGGAATGCAACTCGAATTTACTTCCTATCACCCGTGTGGAGCAAGATCTCTGGACCACCAACGAGACAACGACAGACCGACAACAAAGCTCGCTCAGATCTCTTGACTTTGTTTCTTCACTGCTAAGGCATTTAACGACAGTTGCTGTTATCTCCGCTACCACTTGCACCAGAATAAAAGCGGGGGCGAGGCTGATCAGTCGGCAAGGGATTAACCCGGTTCCGAAAAGGATTTAGAAGTTTACTCGCATGGTAGGAACTTCTGACGGTGGAGAGGAAACCGATGCAATGTATGAATGTAAGTATAAATATAAGTATATGTGAGTATGTGAGTATCGACCAGGGGATTCGTTCACTAGACAGAAAAGCAAGCCCTGCTTCTCCTCTTGATATTCTTGCCATTTACCTTCCTACCTTCTTACACACCTATAATACATATATATCTCCCTGATAACACTCGGGCTGTGCAACATGTCCGACACTTCAAATGTCCCAAGAGGCCATTTCTTTGTGACCCCGCGACACGACGACACCTACGAGTTCATCAACCCTCTCAAGGGGGACCCTACGAACCTCAAGGTCCTAGTCACCGGCGCCAGCAAAGGTATCGGTCGCGCCACGGTCGTCGCATTCGCAAAGTCCGGCGCCGCGGCGATCGCGCTGCTGGCTCGTTCGGACCTCGATGCAGTGGCGAAGGAAGTTGTCGAGGCAGCGAAACAAGCCGGGCGCAAAGACACGCCCAAGGTGCTCAAATTACGCGTCGACACGAGCGATGTCGCCGCCGTAGATAAGGCCATCAAGACCGTGGAACAGGAGTTCGGCACGCTAGACGTGGTCATCAACAACGCCTCGAGGATGGAGGTGTGGAAGCCCATCCACGAGACCGACGTGGAGGACTGGTGGTCCACGTGGGAGGTCAACCTCAAGGGAACATACCTCGTCACTCGGGCGACATTGCCTTTGCTCCTCAAGGGGAACGGGAAGACCATCATCGCCATTTCCAGTGCCGGAGCATTGACGACCTCGTACGTTTCCCAACCAAGCTATTCGTCGAGCATGTGGGGGAAAGGCTGATAACGATCCTCAGGTCCGGCGGGAGTGCATACCAAGGCACCAAGACGGCGCAGATCCGGCTGAATGATTTCCTGATGAAGGAGTATGGAGACCAAGTACGCTTTCTTGTCTTGTTTGACACTATACAGTCCGGCTTCTGGAACCGGTCAACACGCTGACGCAAAACTACTTCTCAGGGCTTGCTGGCATATGCCATCCACCCCGGCGGGGTCAAGACCGAGGTGGGAACCACAATGCCAGACTACATGCACCACCTTTTGGTCACCGAGCCGGAACTTCCTGCCAACACGCTTGTTTGGCTCACGAGAGAACGAAGAGAGTGGTATGTACTTCCCTGAACGCCCGTACCTATATCTGCACTAGGCTAGCGAAAAGAGAGCTTCGAAGCTGACCCGTCTCTCACAGGCTGGCCGGGCGATATGTCAGTGTCCCGTGGGACATGGAAGGGTTGTTGGCCAAGAAGGATGAGATTGTCGAGAAGGATCTGCTGAAGCTCAAGCTGCGGGAGTGAAATGACCGGCCGACAGATGGTAGTATCAGATGGGTAAACTGTGTACAAACTAAAAAGGATACACTAGTCCGTGCCGTGGATGTTTGCTATGTCAGTCGCTGGCGTGCACAAAAGCCTCCCCCTTTCAATCCTAAAGTCATGATGGCCCATCTACCCCTACAGACCATACACTTCCTTTGCTCGCTCAGAGGCAAATGCCTCGCGAAGCGTCTCCTCCACACCCTTGGGATGGATCCAGGGGAAGCGAGCATTGTCCCAGGGCTGCGCGAGTAGTGTCCCCTCCCTTCCTTGAATCAATTTATGGCTCGCGGCCAGCTCCGCATCGACGTCACCCGCATCCCTGGCCTGTGCCTCCTCGCGCCGTGCGCTCTCGATGTCCAAGTATGCGACGTTGTACTTTCTGCCTGTGACCCGTTCGAGCACCTCAAAGATCTCCGCATATGTCGGGTTGCTGCCCGAGATGCGATATGTTCTTCGATTCCCCTTGGCATCGGGAGACAGCGGCTCTTTTAGTGTCTCGACGAGGTATCGCGCGCTGTCCTCGGCGCTGATCAAGCTCTGTCTCCCCTCCGCCGTACCGTATATCTTCCCCGTCGCGTTCTTGTTGTCGAAGCCAAAGTGGGAGATCACGGCCCATTCCGTCAATCGGCCAAGTACGTAGTATGTCCATCCTAGATCTGGGGTGTCCTGGGCCCTGGCGTCAAGGTGCTCGCGCGTCTGCACCTTGTGCTTGTAGTAGCGCTGCGTCCAATTCTGGCCCTCGGTGATATCGGCGCCGTACTCGCTCGGATAGAAGTGGCGGACGCCAGCAGCAATGGCCGCGTCGATGATGGTGGGCTGGAGATGTAGTCCATGGTTTCCGAGAAAGATCAGCACGCAGTCGAAGCCCTCGTAGGATTTGGAAGAAGTATAATCAGCCGCCTCGACGATTTCAAAGCCTTGTGCCTTGAGGTTTTGAATCTGGGCCTTCTTGGCTTCGTCGGCGGGCCTGGAGGTGTTGTTGAAGAAGGCGATGCGGGTGAAATGGGTTGGGTCTTTGATGAGCTCGTGGGCCACGTAGTCACCGAAGCTGCCCACACCCGTGGCGCCGATTAGGAGGATTGATTTGAACATGATGCAGCGTTCTCAGAGGAAGAAAAAGTTGTATCAAAGCTTGGTAAGTTATAGAGGTGTCTGTTGCGGTGGAGAGAGACCCGGTACAACGCTTGCTGGCAATTGACAGATGTATATATATATCCATTTTTCACGCCCTCTACCGTCCATTGACACCTGATAGTGGCTTGTGCTCTGACAATAGCGAATCCTTACACCCTGGAGATGACCAAGCAGGTGTTGTCATTTTTGACCTGTGCCTCATCACACCTGCATATACCTCCTAGGTGAAGACGCTGGTAGGAAGTCCTAGAGCTGATGTTGTGGGTGGTGCCCCATAATCCTTGCGTACGAGACTCGCCATGAGTATTGAAGCGGTTCCGATTGTGCCAGCATGAGGACATCGGACTAGATTAAGTTTTGTAGATCCATGCTAGATAGAATTTTAGCAACCTTGTTGCAGCTAACTGGTCTGATCAGTGGTTGAGATACTTTGGCCGGGCGCAGAAGAGGGGGAACTCAAAGGGCATATTCTTTTGCTAGTAGTGGCGTTCTCCAGGACCTGCTCAAAGTAATCGAACCTTTGATGCGAATAGAATGGGGGTGACTAAGTAGTCTCGGGTTGAATAGTAATATACGCATATGAGTAGGCTAGGGAGAGCCGAGTTTTGTCCGACGAAATTCGCAGGTGCTATTGTCGATGCATGTTGCACACCATCTCCTGCCTGGTATAAGGTGGTAGATCTGTGTATTCCCTGATTCACTGGTCGCTAACTCGACTGGCATGACAAAGATCAGTCGACAAAGATCAGTCTCCCCCAGATATCCAATCAGGGGTGTAGGATCAAGGATCAAAGATTCATGAAGAGTAATCAGAAATGGAAAATGCGAACGGCTTATGAACCAGCAAAGACTCGCCGTGAGCAGATATTTCGGCCGTGCTAGGAGCAGTAAGTGTAGTCTTTCTAATTGACCCTCATCATTAACAGCGGAACCGCTCGTTGACCAGAGTATTCGCGGACGTTCCAACAGAGATGTCTGGTCACAGACCGAAGCCTCTGGCTGGACCTTTCATGGTAGGTCCAACAAGATGAGGCCAGCAAAACCTGATCGCAAATTGACAACAGCTTCCAGTTGGCGTTCGGCACCGGCTCAACATGGCGAAAGGAAGACCCAGAGACTCTCAACACCGGCCTTGTCGACATTGTGAAAGAGGCTCTCCTGGCCGGCTATCGTCACCTGGACACAGCTGAGCGTGAGCGTTCAAAACCACAGTCATGCTTAACTGCTTACCTGAATCAGTATATAACACGGAGAGGGAAGTCGGTGAGGCGATAAAGCAATCCGGCGTTCCAGTCTCCGAGATTTACATTACCGGGAAAGGTGAGTGTTTTCGCAGCCATCTGCAACACGTGGAGAAGTTGACAACAGCATGAAGTGTTCACAATGTCGGACATCAAAGGAGCGTTTGACCGCACCTTGCATCGACTAGGTGTTGGGTATATCGACCTGTATTTGCTTCACCACCCTTACTTTGGCAATACCAACGCAGATCTCCAAGCGGCTTGGGTCGAGCTCGAGGCCATATACGACTCCGGGAAAGTCGGCGCCATCGGTGTCTCTAACTTCACAGAAGCCCACATCGAGACAATATTGGAGACTGCTCGGATAAGGCCAGCGTGCAACCAGATCGAATTGAACCCGTACCTTCAGCGTACTGAGCTGCGAGAGTACCACAAGAAGCACGATATACAGACGTTTGCCTTCTCACCCTTGTCACCAATAGTCAGAGCGACTCCAGGTCCTCTGGACAGTGAGTTGGAGTCCATAGCAGACAAACAGGGAATAAGTACAGCTGTTGCTTTGATACGATGGGCGTTACAGCAAGAGATTGTGGTGGTGACAACTTCGACGGACAAGGCTCGGATGCAGGACCACCTGGTGGCTTTGAATAAATTGTTGCCAGAGCAGGACGTGGAATTGATCAGTCGAGTAGGTTCAAAGAAACATTTCAGGGGACGTTGGAATGATAAATTTGCTGCTGACGATCGGAGCTAAGGGTCAGGCATGTAATCGAAGCTCTAGAATTGAAGCTTCAAGATGCGCATCTCTATTCACTGACCGTTAGTGTTTGCCATTTGGCAATACTATAAAGAGCTTTCGGGTGAATTTTCCTGCCCCCGGAAAGAGCTCTCACGAATCATAGCGATTTTGCCGCCAGGCAGCCCCTGGCTTTTCCAAAACCACCACGTCTTGTTCACTCTCATGGAGCTTAGAGTTGAAAAGGGAAGCCCACGGTCGCAACCGCAAAGATAGCAGTTGACGCCTTCATCGTCTGGTACCTAGTTTTACCGAGCGCCGCAGTGTCGACATAAGGACTTGATATCGGCTTCTCCACCGCGACAGGTGTCAGCCTTTCTTGATCTGGACTCCATGCTTCATATTACCGTGTGTCGCAAGGTTCTAAGCGATCGCGTCGGAGTGAACGCGTATAATAATGATAATTGATCATTTCGCTGTTATATTTGACTCTTTCGGCGGTGAGGATGTTGGGAAAAGGGTTGCATATGGTCAAGAGTGAAGCCTGAAGCCCACATGATGCTCCCTGATTATCCTTGAAGATTCAGGTGGGAAGGTTGGAGAGCGTGGCAATGTAGACAGAGCTAACAGACGGCTTCAGAGCCATCCCTCGTCAATAATTCTCGCTGCTCATGGCCGGTACTTCTTGCCACAAGTGTGTCATCGAAGCTTTTCACACTCCTTCAGGCAAGTGCTCTTTGTGGCCAAGATATTGTGGCCGCTGGACTGCTGATCTCTTCAATGATGCGGCCGAAGTGGATATGGGGCTGTTTGCCTCGAAGCCTTGAGATCCTGGCGGTGAAATGGTTGCATCTCTCAAGTCGCGCTCTTTAACTCAGGCTTCGTCTCCAACGTCTGGGAGATGAACCCTCTCAGAGCAGCCCACCTCTCACTTGTCGACGGAATGGAAGCAGTGGTACCTCCAACACCACCAGCAGCGTTACCAGATGGATTGGCTGCGCCTCCAGTTGCTGGCCTAGGTGCCGCAAGTTGCGCCATGTTCTTCGCAAATCGATCTCGTTCACCTTTATCGAGTTTCTCCCTCCTTTTCAGTGCGCCCGGCCGAGACTTCATACTCTTTCGCCTGATGATATTGACCTGGTCTTGAGGCCTGTCGCCTGCAGATGCACCTGTCCCATGTGCAACACTATTGTCCCGTATATCGTCATCCGGAAGAGCAGCTGCTAAGGAATCAAGGGTTGCGACAAGTTTCTTGTTTGGCCGCCTTCGTTTGGGAGTTTTGGCAGAGGATTTCGCAACTTTGTTCATGAGCTCGGCATGTTTAATTCGACGCTTGTCTTTCTTCGAGGACGTGAAGAGCAGTTCAGACTTTGGCGTGGCACTTGCTTCACTAGCCTTTGACGTCTTTTTCAAGATGGACTTCAGAGGTCGCACGCTCCCGGATACAGGTTGACGAACAGGAGCCTGAGGTCAATCCAGTTAGCTTTGGATTTCCAGGAGAACATTTATCGCCCTACCATTGCATATGAAAAATAATCAGAGTCTTTAGTAGATTTGGCGTTGCAATCACACTGACCAGACGAGGACGCCACAGAAGCGCAACGTGAGAAGAAAATCTTGGGTGGAGAAAGGCTTATCGATAAGGGCTACCGAGTAATACAGCATCCACTATCTCCTCAAATGTGCATCCTCTGCTGGCTGGCTGCGTCGGACTTGATTCCTCCCTCTCGACTCTCTTGTGCTTCTCTTTTGCCCTGACTTAACTCCGACAACCAATGCATAGCAATTTCTTCGTCACATGAACTGCTAGAATTGGCGCCTCACGCGCACTCCTTTGGTTTTCAGCTGAGGGATGGCGAGGTCGAAACGCTTGCTGAATTGAGCACAAAACACCCAAGATGGAAAGAGTTTGCCGACGACAATGAAGCACGGAAGTTCTTCTTATGCACAAATTCATCCTTCATTCGGGGCATCTTGGCGCCTTTACATGAGCAGCTTGTCCAGAGCTGTTGGTTCGGCATGGGCTAGCGCAGAAAAGACTGCGTTCTGCTGGCCCACAGTTGAGGAGATGCCCAGACAACAACCCGAGAGGGGCAACTGTTTGGGTTTCTGGTGATTCTGCTTCGTCGAAGCGAGCCAGAGCATCACATTTTACCTCGGTGTCGGAGCATTGCGTCGTCCGTTCGGACGATCGAGTCGACTGGTCGATGTCGCGTCTCAGCCAGCCCCTCGTCCGTGCTAGCACATCCCCCGCACATGGCGAGACATTGATATAAACTTCAGCTGGGTGCCCTCGCTCTCCTTGAAGCACTGAGACTCCTTTCAAGTACGACGCCCGCGAAGATCAGATCTCAGACTCAGCGACCAAACATCTTCTTACCTTACCCCGGAAAACCATCCACCACACCCTCACAATGCCTTTCCACGCGACAGTCCTCTACCCAAATGACCCCGACACCAAGTTCGACCTGGATTACTACCTCAAGACGCACATGCCGCTAGTTGAGAGTGCCTTCAAGAAACACGGTCTCGTAAAATGGGAGGTGCTCGAATACAAGCCCGGTCCAGACGGCACGCCACCCAAGTTTGTTGTGGGAGGGACTTTGGTTTGGGATAGCCCCGAGCAGATGGGTGCGGCCATGTCCTCGGAAGACGCAAAGCCGGTCTTGGGAGATATCCCCAACTTCTGCAACAAACAGCCAATCTTCCTCGGAGGCCCGCTCGTGGCGAAGTCTTCCTATTAGGGCACAACTCTCGTGGTCGTCAGAGAAAGGGATGTCGATAGAAGAGGGCGTTCATGAGTCCATACAAGAAGGATAGGAGATCTGCTGTGACCAGCGACTCTGAATCGAACACAAATCTACGGAAATACAGATATACTACTCAGGAAATTTCGAACAAGAGCTTGCTCTAGCAATTGCAGGGACTGTCTCTCCCTTTCCTTCTTGCGCGTTCCCGAGGGAAATCGTAGCACGTATATTCATGTGTCTCCTTGGCCCGCAACACCCATGATTATCGCCTCCTCTACTCCCTCTCCTCCTTCGCCTTAAGAAGAACACCCATTGAGCCATGTATTCTACTGTCCACCAGGACAATCAGCCGCGAGTGTGTAGATAGGAGAGCAGCACACCAATGCTCTGCGCCCCACGCCTCTACTTTCACTCGGAAACCTCGCCTGAATTCCGGATCTAGCCGCAATCCGAGATCAAGGAACCCTGCTCGGGTCATTCCTAAGTCACCACTAGCAGTCTGAGGTAACTCTTAAAGAACGTGGAGACATGCTGGATCCGCCGAATGGCAAACAAGCAGGTAGGGGTCTCCTCTCACAGGTTCAAATGCGCACTCAACTGAGCGGCGGCCGATGTGTATTAGAAAGGGGTTCCTTTTCTCTCTGGTGACCCGCACCATGTCGAACCAGGGGAAGGCAGCCCTCTGCGGCAGACATGCTCAAGGAAAGATACTTACCGAATCCGTCGGGGTCTCGGTCTCCAACGTGGAGAAAGAACAGCGCTTTACCATGTGCCAGGTTGCCGATCACTATGGCTTTGACGTATGCCCTGCTCGTACCGGAGAAGAGCGACTTTTATTCAGTAGGAGGCGAGGAGTTGTTTGTGATTTCATTTCTTGAGAGTTTGCAACACAAGTACTCCGTATAGAAGAACAGCAGGAGAGAGAGTCGTTGAATGCCACTCGCAGAATATCGCTGATATACCACGTATCTCGATTACGAGGGCAGCGGACGTACCCGTTGTCATCCCTTCAACCTTGTTTACGATGGCTCCCATCGCGCTTGACCAGGCCGTCGACCAGCCAAATCTGCACAAACCAACCAAGACCGAGTCGAGTACCAGAGACACAGGAGAAAGCATTCGTCTCGCTGCGAGAACCGGTGCGTATGACAAGCAGACATCCGGCGCCGCGCCCACTTACGTCCAGGCAAACCTGATCGCGCTGCCGTCGCGGTTTGCAGCGGATTTCCGGTTGTTATGCAAGAGGAACCCTGTCCCGTGTCCCCTGCTGGCCGAGTCCAAGGAAGTGGGAAGATGGGATGAGCTGAAATCCTGGGTGCCTGGAGTAACCGGCAAAGAGATTGCAGGAGATGTCGACCTTCGCCACGACTTTCCAAAGTACATGGTCTACGAGGACGGCAAGCTGGCACAGTCTCACTGTCGCGACGTCGGCTCGATTTGGAGCGAAGACCACGTCGGCTTCTTGATCGGCTGTTCATTCAGTTTCGAGGCCGCACTCGCCGCCGAAGGGTTGATTCCGTCCCACATGGCACATGGGAGGAACGTGCCCATGTACCGGACGACGCTTCCTCTATGCCCGGCCGGAGTCTTCAGCCAGTCCACATATGTGGTGTCGATGAGACCGTTCCGCCGAAGAGACATCGAGAAAGTCAGAGACATCACGCGCAGTTATGTCGCAACGCACGGCGAGCCAATTGCTTGGGGTTGGGATGCCGCGACCCGCCTGGGGATCAAGGACATCAGCAAGCCGGACTTTGGAGACAGTCCTATCCTGCCTGATGGCTCAGTACTCGTTCAGGGTGTTGGCGACGAAGCGGAAGAATTTGTTCCTGTCTTCTGGGGCTGTGGTGTCACGCCACAAGAGGCAGTACGGCAAGCTGCTCTGGATGGTCCCGTCATTGGACACGCTCCAGGACACATGATTGTGCTGGACATAAGGGACTGGGATATTGTCCCGAGCACATAACCCATGAGCTAGGTTTTGTTCTTGAGGACTGAGGACAAGAGGATTACGACCGAAAACCTATATCGTTATGATAGGAGATGAAACTAATGACCATTTTCGACCATTGATGCTTGAAAGATGTGCTCATACATGCATCCTACCGAGAATGATAGTGAAATGTTGATTATTTCGACCTGAATGCCTTGAGGATTCAAAGTATCCTCCAACTCTTCCAATCTCATGATTATGCGTCAGCTTTCCATCATCAAAGATCGTCCGACTGCTTTTGACACAATATCCCAGTTGTGCAATACCTACCACCTATATTGCCCAACTCGACCACAATCTTAATGGCCATTGACCCTCAGCCCTGCTTCTCCATTCCTCTCAGAGTCTCCTGCGGCGACGAGTAAGGGCGACTTCACCTTCGAGGCAGGCGGCACCTTGAAGTTGCTTTTCAGGCCCATCCACGTCTGAGCATTGTAGTTCAGCTGTCTCTTGCTCGACTTTGTCCAGGCCCACTCGCTGATCCCGAGCAACACGTTCGACTCGAGCACAAACGCCATGCTCCCCTCGCCGACCTTCTGGGGCACGAGTTCCATTTCCGACGCCCGCGCATGAGTCGCGCTGTCGGGCCCGTGCCCGACCATGACATTGTGCAGGCTCGCGCCGCCGGGGCGGAACCCGCCGTCGGTCCGGGCGTCGTACTCGCCCTGGATCAGACCCATGAACTCGGACATGGTGTTACGGTGGTACCATGGCGGGCGGAACGTGTTCTCCATGACGAGCCAGCGCGGCGGGAAGATGGCCATCTCGGCCACGCCCTCGGACGAGGCCAGGAGCGTGAAGATGGACGGGTCCGGGTGGTCGTACGAGATGCTCCCCACCGTCATGAACCGGCCCAAGTCGTACTTGTACGGGTAGTACAGGCCGTGCCAGGCGACCACGTCAAAGGGCGAGTGGTCCTGCTTCGCGGCGAACAGGCGCCCGCCGAATTTCGAGATCACCGTGTATTCGCCGCCGGCTGTGTCGTTGTCGAACGACGCGACGGGAATCTGGAAGTCTCGCGTGTTGGCCAGCCCAAAGGACCCGAGGGGCCCCAGATTCGGCAGCGTAAACACGCCTTGGTGGAGCTCGAGGGCATAACCCCTGACTGGACCCTCTGGGAGAGACACATTGTATCGGATGCCTCGCGGGATGACGCAGATCTCCAGCGGTCGGACGAGCAGGTGGCCCAGCTCGGTCCTGATATCAAGCACCCCGGTCTGCAAGATGATCAAGAGCTCACCGTCGGTCGAGAAAAATGCGGTCTTGGGGTCCATGGACTGGCCCGCCGTGAAGATGAAGTATCCCACGCCCGTCTTGCATGCTACGTCGCCGGCGCCACATATCAGGTGCATCGAGTGGATCCAGTCTGCTTTCTCGTCAATGTCGAACGGATCCCATCGCACCTGGGTGGGAATGCGGATCAGTTTGTCGTAAGCGTTGCAGTTCGTGTCAGTGGCTTCGGAGTCGCCGTCCCCATCAGACGCCAATGGCTCAAAAGGTTGATGCACCGCAGCAGGGAGAATCCGATACAGCCATGTCTGCTGGTTCTTTCCCCTTCCAGCCTGAAAGGCGCTGCCAGAGATCTTCTCGGTGTATAACCCAAACGGCGGCCGCTGGGGCGTGTTTTGAGCAATCGGCAGAGCGCCGTCGATTGCTTCGGATCTGGTTGCCTCGTGAGTTTCATTGCCTCCTTCTCAGTCTCGCCATTGAAGAGGTCCATGATTAGAAACCAGAGCAGACTTACTCTTGATATGATCCGAAGCCGGTGTTGTATCTGTATTTCTCCGGCGTCTTGAAGTTTGAGAACGGCATTCTTTTCTGTGCTGCAGTCGAACTATTCAGACTTGTTTCTCGACACTACTGGTGCTCGTCACTTTTGGATCTGTCAACTACACAGCGGTAGAGCCACTATTATACATTATCATACAGCAACCTACCTTATAGCTATCCCCTATATTCAAAGCTCGCCACACGCTACACTCGGTATGGTCTGTGTCCACGTCGGTTTCCTCTGGGAGCTCGGAAATTTTCCGAGCATCCCGTCTTGGTGCCCCTCCCGAGCCTCAGGGTCCCTCACGGAAGTGCTTGTTTCTCAATCTGTTTAAGGCTAAAGTGGATGGGTTGGCCGTATCGTGTGCTGCTCTCATACCCACAAGTCGGCGGACTGAGGGTTTTCCTCGGTTGTAGCTTGCGGTCGAGAGCTGCCAAGTCGAGTGAGTGGTACCAGAGCTTGAAAGAGGGTATAGGCTGGGACACATAAAGTATACATGCAGGAAGCTTTGGGAAGACTTCTACTAAAGCCATCTATAGGAGAATAACACTACAGTTTATGCTGATGCGCATGCGCAGGGAGAAGCAAGCCAGCGGCCTCACCGAAGCCGACGTATCCATCGCTCTCATTCCCTGCAGACGCTCGTAGAATCACCTCGTCTCCATCTTCGAGCCACGTCCTGCTCTCTCCTCCGCTCAACAGTACCGGCTCCTTCCCATTCAGTGTCTTTTCCAGGAGACACCCAAGCGACGAGGGCGTCGAGCCACTGATGGTCCCGGAACCGAGCAGGTCTCCTGGCTTCATAGCACAGCCGGTGACGGTGTGATGGGCCAGCATCTGCGGAAATGACCAGACAAGACCTTCTGACGCGTTGGTGGAACAAATCGTAGTGGTCTGTCTCGTCTTGCCACTAACCAGTTGAACCTCTAGCCGCAGATCGTATGTAAAATCATCCCGCGCCTCCTGTAGGTACGGGAGCAGGGGCCCCGGGTGCTTCAGGCCTGGTTTGCGGTATGGTTCCAGGGCATCGGCCAGGACCACCCAGGCGCTGATCGTGGTCGCAAAGTTCTTACCATTGAACGGGCCCAGGGGCACGTACTCCCACCTTTGGATGTCGCGGGCGGACCAGTCGTTGAGCAAGACGAAGCCGAAGATGTTGTCTTCGGCTTCCTGGACCGAGAGCGTATCGAAAGGACGGTTCCCCCCACAGACAAATGCGCCGAGTTCAAGCTCGAAATCCATGGTCCGGCAAGGGACGAAAAGGGGTTTCTTTTCTGCCGCGTTTATGTCCTCTACAATCTGGCCCCACGGGCGGCGGACGGGGGTACCAGACACGAAAATTGACGAGGATCGACCATGGTAAGCCATAGGGAGGTGGAGGTAGTTTGGCAGTAGAGCGCCGTTTTGGCCGCGGAAGAGAGCTCCCGCGTTGACGGCGTGGTTCATGCCTCCGTAAAAGTCGCTGAAGTCCCCAATCTGGAACGGCAACCTGGTCCGGACCTGTTGCAGGGGCACCAAGCATTCTTCCCGCAGCTGTCGATTGTCTCGAAGGCATTGAGGGTGGGGGGTGTCTGCTCTGAATACATCCTGCAGATACCGCCGGACGTCTCCTGAGAGCTTTCGACCCAGAGCAGCGAATGCATTCAACGTAGGTTGGGCGAATACGTGGATGTGCTCATGGATCTCATCCAGAGCGCCGAATCCTCCCTTGGACGAAAATATGGCCAGGTTGAGTGCGAGATCGCCAATGGCCACTGCCGGTACAGGCGTCTGTGAGCCGGGAAACAAAGCAACGCCAAATGGTATATTGGCGAGCGAGAACGGAGAATCGCTAGCAATGTCGAGCCATGATGCAGGTGCCATGTTGGGTGTAGAAGCCCAAGGGGTCCAAGCAGCGGCTGAGAACAAGCAAGGAGCTCTAGAATGAGCTTCGAGAGGAGCCTGATACTAGACATGTGCATGTATGTAGCCTTTCCCCTCATTTAACATCTTGCTGCACCGTCTAACTCGGAACGAAGCATTGATTCCATCTAGATTCCGTTGGCTCCGAAGTGTAGCCTTGCGCCTCGTTACGGAAACGGCAGTTCGAAAGACCCACTTGGTAGAGTGTCCTGACACAGGGACAGCCTCGTTCTTCTTGCAATCCCAACGTTCAAGACGACTGCAGACATCTTGTGAGGGGCCTGAACTTGGGGGGGAAACGACGTGGTATCACATGGGTCATGTCAAAGAAGCCATCCACTATCTGTGGTCGCAGTCAATACAGACAAAAACAAGTAATCCTTGATGCTGTTGTTGTGATGCTGCCCACTGTGTCCATGAGAGCTATTTTCACTTCACTAGCGAGGGTCCTGGAGGAGATGATATGGGACAGAATGTGAATGCAAGTTGGAAGGTGAGAACCACTCTCTCATTGAGTTGTCGGTTTTACATGGAATATGACACGGCTTCCGGACATCCACGCCGTTGTCGAAAGGGCTGTCAGAACGGCTTCTCAACGCGTGTCCTCCGGAGTCTTGCCGGCCACGAGAAAGAGGCCACCATTTTCGTACAAGTCTAACTTGGTGTGGTATCCGCGACAAAATGAGAATTGGGCACTCAGTCCACGACGCATACCTTGAGACTTCCCTGAGTCTTTGGGGATTGCGTACCATGCTGACTGTAACAAGCTTGAAAATGCCGTTACCCGAGCCATATTCAGAGGTTACGAGATGGCAGATGTCAATATTGGGATAATACTGGTTGTGGAAATGCCCAACATTTATCCCATTTCCGTCTCGACAGGACAACAAAGCTGCGTAGTCAATGTCCAGTCCTCGTAATAAATCTATAAAATCTGCACATGGTAATGGTACTGTCTATCTACATCTTCGGAAGCTCAGACTTCTTCTCTTCATACTTGAACCGAGGAAGTTCAAAGGCCTGCGTTACTCGACCGTAAGAGATGCCCCCAAGACGATACACCGGTCGCAACACCGCGGGGTCAATGGTCCCCTGCTGCTGATCATATGCGTCTTCGCGAATCCAGAACCGCACACCCTCAATGATGGCCATAGACCCGGACTTGACGCCTTTGTGGACGCGGCTCTCGAAATCCTTGACCTCGAGTAGCTTGCCCTCGACACTGAAGACGCTCTCCTTAACTCGGGACACGTTGACGTCCTTGCACGGGGCCGGAGTCAGACCGGAGACGTCCCATTCGCTCAGGCCGTAGGGCGTGTCGATCGAGGCCGCATTGGCCGCTTCAATAAAATTCTCGCTGATGATGTTGATGACGCACTCGCCCGTGGCCTTTAGGTTTCGCAGCGTGTCCTTGTCATTGGAACCGGCGAATCCTATAACAAAAACGGGCGGATCGTGGTTCACCACCTGTGTGAAACTGAACGGCGCCAGATTCTGTGTGTTGCCGTCCACGTTGCGAGTCCCGATGAACCCGATCGGGCGCGGCACGATGGCAGAGATCAAGAGTTTGTAGTTGTTGTGTGCCGGTCGTCCTGGCTCATTGGGATCGACCTCGACGTGTTGCTTGTCTAGACAGGCGCCCCCGTCGGTTGCGCCGTTGCCCCAGTTCCAAGACGGCGATCGAGTTTTTGTTACGGTGAATTGGGCAGCGTGGTCAAAGTCAGGGCGGGACTCCTCCACTTCCTTGAACGGCCGTCGGGCTTGCGACATGGTATCTTATATTGTAGAGGTCGTTGGGCTCAGGTATCGACACTTATCTCTGGCAGTGGATGAGCCGAGGGATAGATATTGATAGAAAGTACCTTGTACATGGCGTCGAAGAAGCTGACCTCGCTAAAATCAGACGAATCCTATTGCAACTTAGTACAAGGAATAGCCACCTAGCTTTGTAAGCTAAGCAGATTAATTAATAGTGTCGGGGACAACCATCTTTCTCTATCCCTGAACCCTGCGAGCAAAGACTCTTTCACCAACCCATCGACGACAAGAGACAGCGAGTTGACAATGCTCAACAAAGGATACCTTGAACCAGTCACCTTGCGCAAGGATTTCGGAATGACGCAATACCCTGACCCAGCATTGGTGGCATTTTATTATTTGGTTATGGCATTTCTTGGGCGGCCTGACGGAATATCGGAGGCTTTCCGAGCAAACTTGTCAGATCCCGCCCTCGAAGATGAGTATCAGGTAGCTGACTTGAGCGGCTTACCGGCATTGCATGTATATGACATGAGTCTCTGATATGCTAACCCGTGGTGGAAAAGGGGACGGACATGACGAGAGCATAAAATACTTTGATGTTCACCAAGGGAAACGCATTCGGCCCTACTTCAAGACTGGAATGCTCTCGCGCTTTGTCGTTCGTGAGTGAATCTGCCGTCTTTACGATTGGGCAAAGATACAAGACCTCCAATGACTCTGATCACAACGACCTGGTCGAAGGAGGTGGGATGGGCGTTGTATCCCCTCCTCCTCGCGGCCGCCAGCGCAGTTGCTCTCGTGGTCTACGAGTTCGTTCGCTGGTCAGCTCGACTGCCCAAGTTTGGTGGCCCTCCCGGAAGACCCATCGTGGGCAACCTCTGGCAAATCCGTCAGAAGGACGCTCCAGAGCAGTACCGCCAATGGGCCCAGCAGTACGGTCCAGTCTACCAGATCCAGCTGGGCAACATCCCGGTCCTGGTGGTCAACTCGGCCGCAGCGGCCAAGGCGATCTTCAACCAGAACTCGCACGCGACCAGCTCGCGACCAGAGTTCTATACTTTCCACAAGGTGAGTAGCATCTCATCCATGAAAAGTTAGTGGGGCAAACACTATTGATACCTGATGGAACAGCTCATCTCCGACACGGCTGGCACCACCATCGGGACCAGTCCGTACTCTGACTCGCTTAAACGAAGAAGGAAAGCAGTGGCATCCGCCTTGAACCGGCCGGCCGTGGCGAGTTACATCCCTCACCTTGATCGGGAGACCCGTGTCTTCCTGTCCGAGGCGCTCAAATACGGCGATTGTGGGAAAAAGGGGATCAACCCCATGCCCCTGTTCCTGCGGATGAACATGAGCATCGGCCTCACGCTGCACTGGGGATCGAGAATGGAGTCCCAAAATGATCTCTTCCACGAGATAGTCCATGTCGAGGACACGATCAGCAATTTCCGAAGCACGACAGGTAATTTGCAAGACTATATCCCACTCCTCCGGCTGAACCCATGGAATACCCAGTCGTCCCAAGCGGTGGAGATGAAGCTTCGCCGGGACAGGTACATTGACATCCTCGACAAGGACCTGGAGAAACGGATCAAGCAGGGCACCAACAAGCCGTGTATTCGAGGAAACGTCCTCGTGGATGAAGACGCCAAGCTCACCGAGATGGAGCTCAAGTCTCTCAACCTCACCTTGCTCGCGGCCGGCCTCGACACCATGAACTCGGCGGTGGGTTGGGGGATGGCCTTGCTGGCGAAGCGACAGGATATCCAGAAAAAGGCGCTCGAAGCAATCCGTGAGATTTATCCTGCCGACCGTCCGCTTTGTGATGCCGCGGATGATCAAAGCTGCATCTACCTGGTCGCTGTGATCAAGGAGATTCTGAGGTATTTATGGCCGAAATTCCCGAATGGCTCTCGTCTGTCGAGTTGCATAGTACTCACTCAAACCCTGCTCAGGTACTTTTCCGTGACGAGGCTATCGTTGCCCCGCTGCACCATCCAAGACTTCGTGTACGACGAGAAGATGATCCCCAAGGGGACAGTGATGTTCCTGAACGTCTGGGCCTGCAACATGGGTGAGTGAGACAACAAGCTATTTACGACACATCACAAAAGCCATTCCACTGACCCTTCCTGTTTCATTCAACCGTAGATCCCGAACTGTGGGACGACCCCGAGTCCTTCCGCCCTGAACGCTGGCTCGAGACGCCCGACGCCCCCATCTTCACCTTCGGTACAGGCGGGCGCATGTGCGTGGGCATGCAGTTAGCGTACAGAGAGCTCTACGTGTTGTTTCTGCGCGTGCTGAACAGTTTCCGCATCGAGCCGGATGGGTTCATCGAGACGCGCCCCATAGAGGGGGTGGCGAATCCGGCGTCCCTCACGACGCAGCCCAAAGAATACAAGGTGCGATTTGTGCCGTGGAACCTCGCTGAGCTGGAGCAGGGGTTGAAGGCAGCTGAGGGTTGAAGCTGTGCAGCTTACGCAGGGAATGAGCAGGGCTGTGGTGACGTGAAGCGGTGATTATTAGCTGAGTCGCAGGCCATTATGGGCTGCTTGATGGGGTAGATTGGGCGGAATCACAATAGGATCTCAGGCTTAGATACCTGTGAGTAGCTCAGATGAGCGTCGATGAGCGTCGATAGCTTGTTGGTGTAGGTACGAGGTACACAGTACAGCCTCTCCTTGAGGCGCGTCTCGGCGCTTCGGCCCTTAAATGGCTAATGTCCCCCGGGATTAGCCGGACTTTACCAGAGTCTCCCACGCCTAATCGTAATCGTAATCGTCCGGTCCCCCCGCAACCCCGCAAAATCCGGAACTCTAAGCCCACTCATCCCCCCCCCTCTGACAGCCTCAGCGCTACGAGAGACAAATCCTCCAAAGACGACGGCCCCAAATGTGCTGACGACACACTGTTGAGCGTTCCCTGCCGTGTTTCTTCTCTAGAGGCAGAACTTGACTTCCGCTAACAAAATTATCCAAATAAATATTCGAATCAATTGATCAAGGCATGACCATTACCGAAGAGGTTCTCCGTTGAGACGAGATGTCATCCAAAAGACCCAACGACAACGGTCTCGAGCTTGCCCCAAAAACAAAGAGGTCTCGCTATGTCTCCAACGCATGGTATGTGAACTGGTTGCAAAACAAGCTCCTTGGTCTATACGTCACTTGGCCTGCCCCGACAGTCTGTCTGTATGGTCTGCTCTAATACTGGGCTTCCTGTAACAGTAACGAATGTAAACGGCGAAAGGTCAAGTGCACAGGCGATGAGCCCTGCGAGCGATGCCTCAATAGTATGACTATTTGCAGCTATCCGCGAACGCTAGCCCGAGGAGACGTCGATGGCCTCTCGACTTCTGCGTCCAGGCAGCACGAGGATAACGGGAGTACTAGCCTGGCCAATATGGACATGCAGATCCGAACGATTATGGAAAAGGTCGACAGTCTCCATCAGAAGATGAACAGTCTCTCGGGTGCAGGTACTTCTCTTCACGAAGCGACCCATTCAGAAACCCCTGGTCTTGTCAGCCTTGTCGAGCAGCAGCAGAATCCGTCGAAAGAGACTACGGACGAGACGTCTTTGAACAGCGTGCTCCCGAGAGGCGGATCGCCACGGCGTCTGACCTCGCCGTCGGGGGCTGAAACCCTGTCCCCAGAGTACCATGGCCCGACAAGCTCGGAATTTACGTTTACAGTGGCCAACGAGAGCTTCGGCGATCTAGGCATCAGCGGCACCACCGTCGGCAATGAGAGCCCGAAACAGGCCATGAACCCGTCGTTCTCACTGCCAGTTATGCCAGGGGGCCACACGGCGGATAAGACGTTGCTGGGACGACTGTTGACTCGAGACCCGCTATGGACGATCCAGCGATCCGACGCATTCAGGTGGATGAATATCTACCACGACAGCCTCGGAGCCATGTACCCAGTGGTCGAGAGCCAGCATCTCGAGGCTAAGACGCATACGTTGTTCGATGCCCTAGAAGCGATCAAGGCGGGCAGATATCGGGACCATTTCAGTCGAGCGCTGGAACTGCTATACAGCGGCGCTATCAACGAGGCGAAACTGCTCATTGCCATGGGAAGCATCATGGAACTGGGGGTCGGCAACAGCGAAATGGCCGTCCAGCTCGTGCAGAGTGTGCTGGATTCGTCGGATGACTCATTAATGAACGCGGAAGGAATCCACGGAGTTCAACTCCTCGTGCTTACCGTGAGACCCCATTCATGTGAACCAGACCACCCTACAAGGACCCCAGAGCTGACCCCGTCGACCTTTCTCCACAGGCACTATTCTACCTCCACCTGGACGAAGAGCTCAAGGCGAGCAGGTACGTGTGCCTGGCGTCGCGAAGATGTCTGGAGATGGGACTCCACCGTCGCGAGACGCTGCTGAAGCATTTTCCGGCCGAAGCGCCGCGAAAGGAGGCGCTGAGGTTCTTTTGGTCCGTCTTCATGCTGGACAGGCGGTCGAGCCTCGGGCTGGGGGTGCCGTTCGTGATCCAGGACAGTCTCGTCGATCCGAAACTGGTCGCCATGCCATTCGACCACCTCTACCTCCGGACCATGATCCCCTTTACCAAGCTGTCCGGCAAGGCGTGGCACATGAGCAATGTTTTCAGCAGCAAGGACCCAGATGTGGTGCGCGACGAGGTCGATTACCTCGACTACCAGGTTTTACAGTGGCAACGACAGATCCCAGAGTCCCTCCGATATTCTCCTGGATCGTCTGGGCCTAGTAGTGATGAACATGCGGACCCATCCCGAGTCGCACACCCAGCGGATTCCACCCAAGAGAGATTCCCCCAACGATCAAAATTCTTCCTCAGCGTCGCCCTCTGCGTGCGCGCGAACCAGCTACGGAACGTCATCTACCGCCCGCTTCTGCAATCGCCGTCGCGGATCCAAAGCCACGGCGCCCAGGCGGCGACGGCCTTACTCGCGGCCCAGGACTCGCTGCGCGTGCTCGTGGAGCTCGAAACCTCAACGGATCTCCTGGTACGGCACACCGTCTTCTTCAAGCACTTCATCGTCTCGGCGCTGGGCAACCTGCTCCTGCTCGCCGTCCACGCCGCGGCCGAGTACTGGGCCCGGATCCGCGACACGTTCTACGCGGGCCTGGCGCTACTCAGAAGACTGAGCACGCGCTGCGGCCCCGTCATGCGCGTGTGGGACCGTCTCAAAGGCCTTGAGGACTTGCACGACAAGATTGCTGCACGTCGGCGTGATGCTGGGACGTCGGCGGCAGCGGTGGTCTGGGATGGTGATTCCGGCGGACTGCAAACCTCTGAGAAATCTAACGCGCGGAATGACGAGTGGAGAGGTAGCCCTTTGGATACGGATCAGACCCTGGGCTCAGAGCAGCACGACGACGGCGGCGGCGGCGAGTACATGTTGTTCGACTCGCAAATCAGGGATGAGTTCGCCGGCCTGTTTGATTCCTCGCTGGACGTTGCGGACTTGTTCGATTTTCCTGTCGAGTGACCAGCCAAAGAGGAGATTACAGAGTGGAGAGTGAGGCGGCGGCAAAGGGCTGCGAATAAATACTTGTGCTTACTTACTCCGGAGAAAGGAGGAGAGGAGGGACTCTCTCTGACAGCAGCTATCACAAATCGTCGTCGGCAATACCCACCTGATGCTTGATGAATGACGCATTCGAAGTGTGGACAAGGACGTTGAGTGCGGTTAGTTTCTACTTGTGACATTCGACTGATAGAAAAGTATTGGATCTGTCCTTGTCTGATCTCAACTATGGCTACCTATCCTTTGACTCCGGTAAGCACTCTGCCAGGACACCAACTCCACGGGTACCAGTGCGCTGAGGTTGAACAATGTGGACTCGCTCCAAAATAAAAGCATGAGAATACCCCCTGATCGGAATCCTGTCTTTGATAGCAAAATACTTCCCAGACATGACCTTTTCACCCATCTAGCCGCCGTACTTCAATTTGATTCTTTCATGGCCCAAAATCTTCATGCCCGTTCTTCTCACACTTCCTGCGCTGATTAAACGAAGTACCAGCACCAAGGTAGGTCCTTCAAGCTTCGTCAGTGCTCCAAAAAGGTCCCAGCTCGCATGGCGTCGACGAATGCTGGGGTAAAAGCGACGATTTCGTTGTATCTCCGATCGTTCCAGCTTTCCCCATGATCTAATGGCACAACTCGGTTAGCTCTCTCTGTAGGTCGAGCCATCGAATCTGGCATAGACTTACAGAGTCCCACGACGACAGATCGCCAGCCACTTGCATCGTGGAAGAGGAGGCACACCATACCTCCCGAACAGCCATAGGTTCCCACAATGCTGCATTCTCTGGTTTGCGCAAAAATGCTGTTGCCAGACCTACTGTGGCATGGATCGGACATACGGGGTGTCTCGATTCGACCAAAGGCTACGCTCCGGTTGTGAGCTGCGAATGTCGAGTTGAAGCTCTGAAAGATTTGTTAGACTCTATTGGCATATGACGACTGCTGACTTACGGGTGGCCTTCCTGCCTCTGCAGGATTCAAGAGCCGGGCTTCCTCACAAAACAATCCCCACGTGCTCAATATGCCGGCTTCCCTGGCGAATTGTTTTCGGACAGGCGACACGTCGCTATTCTCGACAAAATCATCGTCACCGGGGTAATAGGCTGCAAAAAGAGGCAGTGACGATGGGTTGATTTGCTCGAAAGAGGTGATTGACCCATTCCCGGCAGATGGCGCTGTAAGTAATGCTGATAGGTCGCTCAACCTGATTGAATGCGGTGGATGGCTCTCCCCTTTTGCTGTTCCTTGATTCAACTCAAAAATTGCAATGTCGGAAGTTCGAGAGAGCCTCAGGAGATGGACGGGCCACGAATGAGAATCTGAAATTCGTTAGAAACTTGCAATTGCAATGAGACTGAACAGGGGCTGTACACCTACCGCTTGTGCTCACCCCGGGACTAGCATTCTTCCTATTAGAAACGAAGGCTCGCGGTGTCTGTGGATTTGCATCTCTCAAGGACCTTTCGGTCTCATCGGCATTCGTGTCCTCGACCGTCTTCAGAAAATGGGCGCACGTCACAAATTTTGTGCGGTCCAGCCAGAAGCCGGACATAGCGACTCCATCCACTGCTTCGAGTTGGCCGTTCCTGTGCGATGGATTGCGAAGCACGGTAATGAAAAGCCTGCCAGTGGCATATTTTGCGAGTTGGCCGACATAGTCCACAGCCTGCAAGCATTAGCGGCCAGTATGACAGGTTCGTTAGAGACTTACCGCTTGTACTTGTTGAGGGTCTTGCGCAAGATATTGGACTTGAGCATAATCCCGCGTGCCAAACGCTTCAATCGAACCATCTACCTCCACTTGCAAGCTCTTTTTCCAAAAGTTTGTTGACGTGTCAAAGCACGGACCACCGAATTGTCCAACCATGTTGAAATACACAGGAGTAGTTCTGTAATCTTGTATGCCAACGAAGATGCTTTCTCCCCTGGAGCCCAATGCTGGGTTTATAAAGATGGTAAGTCAAACATCTTCAGGGCAATTGCTCGTTGAACGTACCAGGGGATTGCTGTTCATCGGCATTGTTTTCGTTGTTTGCTGTCTCTCGCTTTCTGGGAGACTGGCGTCCGCCACTCAGCTCGTCTTTGTCCATGCTGCAGGCTGATGTCGCAGATTGACAATGGTTTACCAAGAGATGCGCAGTGGTTGTGAGACACCCAGTTTGCTCAATGACCACAAAGGTTTTGTGGCTCAGGTGTTCTAACAGCTCCTTTTTTTTAAATTAAAGAGTCCACACGACGATGTTTACATTCCTGATGAAGTTGGCCTCCATAACGTTCGTTCATTGGAATGCATGTCATCTGCGCATCACCAAGTTGAAAGTAATAATGTGACGCAAATATTTCAGAGCATAGACGTTCAAGACCACATGAATATCACTGAATGTCGATACATACCAGAGATTTCAGTTCCCCCCTTGCTTCCAGCACTTCGTAGGATTGACAGAACAGCTCATGTAAGACATAGAACAAAGGGACAGGCCAACTCAACGGTCATGGGTTCTTGTCTTCATGTTTTTGGAGTGCCTCGCATGCTTTAAGCCCCTGCAGGGGGAGTAATTTGGTCTCGGGAAGTGAGCAAGACAAGGCAACTGAGCTGCCATGACGAATATGGAGAGGAGTATTCGTCCCCTTGTCAATGCGCCATTGACGGCAAGCTGAAGGCAAGTGCTGGTGGTAGTGGAAGGAGATTCAGAGCGTTGCATAATTCTTTTGGTTCACCGTAGCCTTGCTACTTCGGAGCGTTACAGCACTTCGCGCAACTACTGTATATCACGTGATATCAATTTTTCTACACCACTGTGTCTTGTCTTTCTCTTTCTGGTCAATCACTGCTCAAACAAGTCAAAATCATTCGTGAGAGCAAGTTTGGCGCAGAGGCGGCATCTTAGTTCCTGGGCATGGAGCAGCTTTTTCGGCTGAATCGGAGTTGCACGCCGATGGTTTCCTTGTCCCTTCGACTTTGTTTGAATTTTAGCCTAAATTCAACCATCTCCAAGCCTTGCGTGAATCGGGGAAAAATACAAGCCGCCTCCAGAATAGATTCAAACGCAATGAGGCAACGGAATCTCTCCAACGAGCATTGTCGTCCGCATTGGGTCCAGGAAAACCAATTGAGCAGCATCATCCAAGGCAGACCGAAGCAATGGCGACAGGAATCCTCAAAGTAAAAGATTCCCAGGTGGTTGATGAAGGGGGAAACCCAGTCATTTTACGAGGCTGCGCAATAGGGGGATGGCTCAAGTAAGCTCCACCAAATACATCTGTTCCCGCCTGGCATCGTCTCTAAGACAGAGAACCAGTATGGAAAACTTCATCGTTGGCTATCCCGGACATGAATCGAGCATTCGGGCCGCGATGCTGGAAGTCATGGGCCAGGAAAAGTACGACTTCTTCTTCGACCGGTGGCTATACTACTTCTTCACAGAGGCCGACGCAAAGTTCTTCAAGTCCCTTGGTCTGAATTGCATCCGCATTCCTTTCAACTATCGGCATTTTGAAGACGACATGAACCCCCGCGTGCTCAAAGAGAGCGGATTCAAGCACCTGGACCGGGTAATCGACCTTTGTGCAAAGGAAGGTATTTATACCATCCTCGACATGCACACTGTCCCGGGTGGTCAAGGTCCTGGCTGGCACGCCGATAATACGACGAGCTATGCCGCTTTCTGGGATTACAAGGACCACCAAGACCGGACGGTATGGCTTTGGGAGCAACTCGCTCGCCGCTACAAAGGTAACCCCTGGATAGCTGGGTATAACCCCATCAACGAACCCTGTGATCCTAAACATGTGCGTTTGCCGGCCTTTTATGCTCGCCTGGAGAAAGCAATCCGTGCGGTTGATCCAGACCATATCTTGTGGCTCGACGGGAATACCTTTGCGGCCGAGTGGAAGGGATTTGACACCGTGCTCCCAAATTGTGTCTACGCGCTACATGACTACAGCATGATGGGCTTTCCCACCGGGCGTCCGTACGAAGGCACTTCCGAGCAAAAGGAGAGACTGGAGGCTCAGTTCTTGCGCAAGTCGGAGTTTCAGAGAAGGCACAAGACGGCCATCTGGAACGGCGAGTTCGGTCCGGTGTACGCAAACCCCAAATGGGACGAAAACGCCGAGGAAGTCAACCAGAAGCGTTACAATATGCTAGGTGAGCAGTTGCGCATCTACGACAAGTTCCAAATCCCGTGGTCCATCTGGCTCTTCAAAGACGTCGGCCTCCAGGGAATGGTGTACACGTCGCCCGACTCGCCCTGGAACAAACTGATCGAGCCTATGCTGGAAAAGAAGAAGAGGCTGCAACTGGACGCATGGGGAAAGTACCCGTCCAAAGAGGTCGACGATGTGATGCTGCCCCTCATCAGCTGGATAGACTCGGTCTCGCCCACGGCGAAGAACGTCTACCCATCCACGTGGAACACTGCAAGACACATTGAGCGTGCGGTCCTGCAGACCTTCCTCGCTGAGACATTCTGTCAGGAATTTGCCGAGCTCTTTCGCGACAAGGACACAGACGCCTTGGAGGAGCTGGCGAAAAGCTTCAGCTTCGAGAACTGTGTGCAGCGGGAGGGGTTGAACAAGATCATGTCCGACTATGCCGCCATCGCGTCCAAGGCCAAACCCACCTGAACATAGCCTAGGCAGAGTACCCAGTACACTGATTTGCATCACCTCAAATACAGTCAGCCCCGATTCATTGAGACCATTTTGATGGCCGAGCCTTGAGACTGGTCCACTTCCCACGAGGGCAGACCGGTAGCATGATGCTCGGGCGTTTTCCGGAAATCTCAGACCATTTGCCTATCTGCCTCAAATATTTTCTTGCCTAAATTCCATTGTCTTGGTATCGGTAACCCATTCGTGCTCAGCGTTGACTCCAATCAGTTGGAGACCTGTGGAGACAAGTCCGCGGGGAAAATGAGAACACAAGGCTGAGTTCAACAAATGTCTGTAGTCTATTTGCTTCGGCAGATAGTGAACTCACAGCATTATCTACCCTACATAAGATCCTTGAGGCTCCCCATGTCTTCATGCACAGGACAGTCCCACTTTCTCACATTCCCAAGCAAAGGCTTTTCTTCTTGAGCTCCCTGTCCCCGATCTGAAGAGTAACTAAGCCAGCATGTCGAAAGCAGTTGCTGGTCATGACATCTCTGCTAAAGATGTCGCGAATGTGTCTGAGATCACCCACCTGATCCAGCAAGACAAGATACCATGGTACAGGAAGAAGAATCTTCGTCGTCTTTATCTGTTTCTCGTGCCTGCTGCGTAAGTACTGTCCCCTTGGAGTTCATAACCAAATACCTTCCTTTGTCCTAGAAGTTGTTTCCTGGATCGAAATGATGCTAATGCTGGTATCATCAAGGCTTGGAATTGAAGCCACAAGTGGCTTCGACGGCAGCGTCCTCAACGGGCTCCAGGCTGTCCAGCCCTGGGAAGAGTGTAGGTTGCGCAACTCGCGACGCAATTCAAACCTAACTCACTGTCCCAGACTTTGGCAACCCAAATGGAGCGTTACTTGGTGTGATTACCGCCGCCTTTTCCATTGGTGCTGTGGTTGCGGTGCCACTCGTCCCCTACGTCAACGATCGCTTTGGCCGCAAACCTTGCATTGTGTTCGGAAGTGTGATTATCGTGATCGGTGCAGTCTTACAGGCGGCGGCAGTTGACAGTAAGTGGTGTAAGAGTTGCTTCTGTCAGTCGTCCGCTGACATGCTCAAACAGTTGCCATGTTTCTGGTGGCCAGAATCATCCTTGGAATGGGAATCGTATACGGAATTAGTGGAGCATCCCAGCTCATCGCCGAGTTGACATATCCCAAAGAACGGTCTGTGATCACGGGTCTTTTCAACGAAAGCTGGTATGCTGGAGCGATCCTGGCTGCAGGTATCACTCTGGGTACTTTCTCCTGGGACAGCAACTGGAGCTGGCGTTTGCCGTCGCTGCTGCAGCTCTTGCCCTCGTCGTTACAACTCATGTTTATCTGGTGGGTAGCTCTCCCTCTTTAGTTGTGCAGACAAGTTGACGTTTCCAGGTTCGTGCCGGAATCCCCGCGTTTCTTGATTTCAAAGGACCGCCACGAAGAAGCTCTGGAGATCCTGATCAAGTATCATGCGGAAGGCGATCGATCAAGTCCATTGGTGGCAGCAGAGTTCCAGCAGATCCGCGAAACTATCCGCTTGGAGATCGAGAACACCAAGAGGCCGTGGAAAGAGCTTGTGACATCCGGCGTCAATCGACGGCGAGTGTTCATTGCAGCTTGCGTCGGCTTATTCTCGCAGTGGTCAGGCAACGGTCTCGTCAGCTACTACCTGAGTAAAGTCCTGGCCACTGTCGGAATCACCAAAAAGAGAACGCAGAATGAGATCAATCTCGGCCTTTCCTGCTGGAACTTGGTGACCGGGGTATCGGGAGCTCTGCTAGCCCATTTCCTCCCCCGGAGGCGTCAGTATTTGATCTCGTACTGTGGCATGACGCTACTCTTTGCTTGCTGGACTGCGGCTTCGGCCGTGTATGCAAAAGACCACTCAAACAACTCGGCTGCCATCGCTGTCGTTGCACTGATCTTCATCTATTACGGCTTCTACAACCTCATGATGCCACTCACCTACATCTTCATCTGCGAAATCTTCCCCTTCATCCATCGGAGCAAGGGCGTCGCCATCACGCAGTTCTTCTCTCGTGGCGGCAGCTCCTTCAACCAATTTGTCAACCCAATTGGACTTCAGGATATCACATGGAAATATTACATCGTATATGTGGTGTGGCTCGCTGTGGAAACAAGCGTGATTTTCTTCGTCTATCCTGAAACACGTGGGCCGTCACTCGAAGAAGTGGCCGTGATCATGGAAGGTGACAAGGCCAAAGTCGAAGTCATCGAGGTCGGTGCGTCGACAGGAAAGGGAGGAGTGGGTGTGCACGAAGTCGAGAAAGCCTGAGCATTGTCTCACAGTCAAGTCGCGGACTGATCAGCCTCGAAAAGCGCATTTCAGGATGGCGTCCCGTATCGTATTTCAAAGCTGGTGTATCAGTCAATCAGAAAATGAGACAAATGCCAGGCTGATACGCACGAACTGTTAGAGTAGTGGATCCAGTCATTGCCATGTGTTACATGATCAGCAACGGCACGTCTTACCTAGGCTGCGCCAGCTTGCAATAATGAAAGTTGATTGCTTGATAATGTGATCACAGTGGAGGCTGTACAAGCTCTGAAGCCGCCCTTATTCCTCGCCAAGAGCGTTAGGGTTTCAAGCCCGTGCAGAAGGACACCTAGACCAATGGAGGGTGGGAAGTCAGCACCGTCCCGAGGTTGGTGCCTAATGGATCCCCCTGATTGACTGATCATCGGTAACACCAATGACGTTGGTGTGCTAGGCGTCATGTCCCCTTTGCAAGACATAGCCCAGGCACAACCGGGAGTAACAAGTACTCGTTGTTGTACGTGCGGGGGCATTGAAGATCTTGTTCGACTTCAGGCCACCAACTCACCCTGCCATGGCATTGATAACTACTGTACGAGGGTACTTTGTACTCGTCAGTACAAGAGTGCGAGGCATTCGGGACACTCGTCTCTTCAACCCTAGATAGGTCGGCTGTACTACAGCTGATGCCTTGACTCCCTTTTATCGCAGCTCGCAATGCTCGATTCGCCATCGATATCCTGACACACTACGCGTCCACGTTGACAAGTGACTCTCGATTGCCTACCTGAGCTCCTCCTTCGAGCAATGTCCGCAAGGGTGCATGTGAGACGGCTGATTGTCTGCGTCGACGCTGAAGAATACAACAGGGAAGATGGAACTTCAGGTGTGGGAAGCTATGCATGTCCTCGCCAATACCAATTAACACAGTCCAAGGAAACGAAAGCTCTAGCAATATTTTCCGCATTCAACGCATCATCCCTGAAGGCTGCTCTGTCGATACGCAGGGTCGAACGATCGAGCAGAGTGTCCGCTACTATCGCGCCGCCTCGGACGGGCCAAGTTTGATAGAGAGGTTGAAGACCCGTGTGGCAACACCGTTCTACGAGGACCAGATCAAATCCATTGCTCGCGAAGTATGCGAGACCCTTGATGAACCTCAGGATGAGCTCTTCCTCTACGGCTTCGGCCGAGGCGCTTTCGTCGTTCGTGCGGTGGCCGGACTGCTGGACACCATGTATTTACCTAAAAGCACGTCGTTGAGATACTTCGATACACTCTATCAGACTACACTGGACATCTACCGGGCGCGCAAGGAGGATGATAACAGAAACGGCCCAAAGATGATCGAGTTTCTACGGTCGCACACAACCCGGCCACCAGTCATACAATTCGTTGGGGTCATGGACACTGTGAAATACACTGCCGAAGGCCACATGCATGACATCGCGTTTGTCCCATCCATCAAGAACCTGAGACATGCCTTGGCTCTGAATGAGACACGCTCTCAACTAAGTCCGGAAATTTTCGATCCACCATCTGCTCCGGACATGACGGGGAGAAGCTTCGTTCAAGCATGGTTCATGGGCTCGCACCAGGACCTTGGAGGAGGCGCCCGTGAGGATGGTTTGTCCTTATACCCTCTACAATGGCTGCTCATCGAAAGTATGCGAGCCGGACTCGTTCTTCAACCCAAGCAAGAGGACTCGGTGCCTGCCGGGAAGGAAAACCCCCTCTCCCTAGCGTTCCCACAATATGCGGGCGAGGTGCCGAAGCTCGATGGGAGTGAAAAGATCGAATGGCAGATCTACCACTCGAACGGCATACAAGTCAGCCTCTACGATCTGCAGTCTCTGCACGGAAGTGCTGCCGATGACAACCAAACCCACAATTTACAGATCAATTGTTCAAGTTCACTGTATAACAGCTCACGCAAAGCTTTCAATTCCAAGGGATTCATTGGATGGTGCGATGGTGGTAAGGGACAAGATCCATAATTTCGACACACGCGTAATTCTGATCAGAGTCTAGGAAGTTACGGCACGATAATTCATCCTTCAGTATTCTGCGTCCTGGACAGGTATCCGCGATTCTACGAACAGGCCCGATTCAAGTCCATGAAGAAGGATTTGGCCGATTATCGAGACCGCTACTTGAAGGAGGGAGAGGTAATCCCTCCGTGGCTCGAAGGTTTACAACTGCAAGCAAGTGGCGTAAAAGCATTCCGAATACTGGTTTGTGGAAAGACGGGTGTAGGCAAGTCGACATTGATAAACAAGATTTTTGGAGTTGAAATGGTTGTCTCACCTCATTCATCGTATTCGAGAACACCTCAGACTGACATTGCTATCTAGACTGAGGAGTCAGACAGCTACAAGCAAGGCAATCACGACATCAACGAAGCCTTTGAATCTCCCAATAACCCTGGCTTGATCATTCACGACTCCAGAGGCTGGCAAGCAGGAAGTGACAAGGAACTTGAGTTGATTGCCAAATTTCTCCGCCATCGGGCATTTCAGAAAGATCCGGCTGAGGCTTTACATGTGATTTGGTGCGTTTCTCTGGCATTAGGTGGAAAACCATCGACTTGCTCACAGGATGCACAGGTTCTGCGTGGATTCGGACGTCAGTCGTATCGAGGAGGCCGACAAGCGAACCTTTCAAACCATTGCCCAGTTCTCCAATCACGTACCGGTATTTGTGATTGGGACCAAAAAGGACAAATTGCTTGCCCTCCACAGGTGGCCTCTACTGGATAAGTACATGGAACAGACTGGCAACTACCCCGAGGCACAGCGACTGGCAAATGAAGAAGCGGATAGTTTGGCAGAGGAACAGTTCGAGGCGCTTCGCCGGGAGCTGTCACAGATCAAGCATTACAAGGCAGATGGATACTGCTGTCTCTCCAAGGGTCGGTACTCTGTTAACTCCACAGACGAGACCTGAATTACTGACTGGGGAGCATTAGATGACGATCAGGCAGTCAAGAGACTTTTGACACAGACCCTAGATCTCATTCAAGATGAAAAGGTCCGAATCTTCGCGGTTGCGGCACAAGTCGTGGATGTCGAACAAAAGATTGACTCCGCAATCACAGAATGCATGCGTTTGGGCCTCCACGCAGTCCGCACTGCCATGGTCCCGCTACCGCTTTCGGGCGCGATAGGGACACCAACTGTTGCTCGAATCCTCTGTCAGCACGTCCTCCAATGTTTTGGATTCCCCAAAGCGTTACCAGAAGAAGTTGAAGAAATCATGACTCGAGTGGTCCTTGGCCATCTCAAGAAGTTTATGACCGTGACAATAGCGGAGTTTGTCGGGGTCGGAGTGGTAACTACAGGTGTTATTTTCGGTACCATGGGGGCGGGAGGGGCACTCGCGTTGTCATTATGCATTCTAGCCGCTCCTCCCACGGCGAGGATGTTGTTCAAATGTGCCTGTGACATGATTCTCATTCTTGAGCGAGCTTTCCGGTACCAGGGGAAGTACGTTTCCACGAAGCAGATCGAGGATGCAGCCGTCTACTATACAACAGCCATGACAAAGACCTTTGCCGGGAAAGAGCTCCTGTTACAGAAACATGTTCACGATGAAGTCGATCGGTTAATACCTCTGACCAAGATCTCGACGGGGTTAAAGTTCAGCAAACTTCGCCCGGGCCTGGAAGACATCATCTACAAAAACCGGTTCCAAAAATCTGGGCCAGCGAAAGAAGACGACCAACACGAAGCTCAGGAGCTTAGTGGTCAAGGGATTGCCGAGCTTGATTCAACAACAACCCCGAGCGAACTACCAGGGGGCAGGAATCTGCCTGTGGAGCTTCCAGCAGAGGTGAATATTGCACCGCAAATCCAGGAGAAAGAGGCGGTGCCATCTGGAATGACATCAACTACTAGCAACACTACGACTACTGACGATCTCCTCAGTCTGGAGGAGAAGACAACCATGTCACAAACCCTGAGTGACCACTCTCTACAGTCATCGCGTCAGTCGACGTTGGTTCTACCGCCAGAGATCTCGGTGGACAAGAGACAAACTGGAGGTGCGTTCTCACGGAGTACACGAAAGTGGTCAGCCAAGCTGGGATTGAGGAAGTCAAAGACCACGCAAGGCTAGACAGTGATATGAAGGGTTATAGATGTGCACCGACTAATGACCAAAATGATACCCCCGGGCTAAGATAAGGGGACGGAAGGTTTTTTCCTAAAGAGGCAATTTGGCGGAGGTTCCCATCAGCTTCGTACGACGTCGTACCTCGTACGATCTTTGGGTCTTGGCACCAGCTCGCGCAAGTTTTCCTCTTTTTCGCCTTCGCCCGGAAATCCCTCTTTCGGTGATGGCCGGGCTGTGCGATCTACGATCATCTTATCTCACTTGTCCCATCATCAACGTCAAATCAAAAGGAGATGTATGGTCGCCAAGTAAGTCGAGATAGGTGCCTTCCGAGAAGATGTTCTTCTGCCTTGTACGAGGCCGTAGCAGCAGGTAAGCGGTATGTTCATCTAGCTAACGCGATGCCTCCCCGATGCGAGTATATATATATCTCCCACCCTTCAGTTCACCTTGAATTTGTATCGCAATCCCTCAGAACTTTCACATTCAGACTCCACAGTTCAACAAATTCTTCTCCAAGTACGACACGCAGACACCATGCCAGGAATCACGGTTTCGCCCATCACCCCAACTCGACCTGAATTCGGGGCACTTGTCAACGACGTAGACTTGAGAAACCTCTCAGACGCAGACTTCGAGGCGCTTCGCAACGCCCTCTACACCTACAATGTCATCTGCGTCAAGTCCCAAGCGGGTCTCACCCCCAAGGACCAGGCGGAACTGACCCGCCGCTTCGATCCGGAGGCCATGTCATACGGCCACGGCAAGACGATTGACGCCAAACGGTCCATCCTCCACCCCGACCTCAAGACCGTGCCTCATCAGCCCGAGGTGCAGGTCATCGGCAATGGCTTTGTCCCCGAGTACGAAGGGCTCAAGGACATTACGTTGAAGCACCCCCATCATCGCACGTTCCACACGACAGTCATCCCAGAAGAGCAAGATCTGGATTTCACCCGTTTCTACCGCTGGCACATCGACGCCGCGCTATATGGGGGTCTTCAACCACCGCTCGTCACGTCTCTACTTGCGGTCAAGGTTCCCACGGGACGGACGCAGACCGTTCTCTACGACGACGGCAGCAATGACACCCTACAGGTTCCGCTAGGCACCACGGCCTTTGTGTCGGGGTACACCATGTTTGAAAACCTCAGCGCCGAGCAAAAGGAGTTCGTGCTCACTTCCAAGGTCGAGTACGCACCACACCCCTACGTCTGGATCTCGACGGCCAAATCGCGCCCAGACGGGCTGGGCATGGTCTCTGAAGGTAAGGAGGTACCGGTTGACGAACTACCGCCGATCGAAAATGCCTCGGACGTCCAGATCCAGCCCATGGCCTGGCAAAACCCCGTCACGGGCCGGTTCGCGCTGCAGATCCACCCGTCGGTCGTACGCAAGATCCACCTGCGCGACGGCAGCGTCATCGATGACCTGGCCCGGGTGCGGGAGATTGTGCACGATCTGCAGCGTCCGGGGATCGCGCCGGAGCGCGTGTACGCGCACGACTGGCAGGAAGGCGACTTTGTGCTCTTCAACAACCACGGGGTTCTGCACAGCGTCGTGGGCGCTTTCGACAAGGACGAAGTCAGGTTGTTTCGCCAGTGCAATCTGGCCGCGAGTCGTCCGCCCATTGGGCCGGAAGTGGCGGCGTAGTCGTTGTCGCTAGGGGAATACTGTATGATCAGGCACAGAAAAGGGTACAAGGTTGTCGGTTAGGACAAGAAGTTGGTTTACGAATTTGGAAATGGATTTAGCGTAGCTAGAAATTGAATTGCTGCTTTCATCCGGAGACTATCGTCAACATCCTTCCCGTAAGGTCCTTTGCTTCCCACCCACACTTCTCTGCTCACTCTAGTCAATTGAGGCTACCACATGTTGATTCTTCCAGGGCTATCATCCCATCCCCGATCTCCCCGAGACCAATGCCATCACAATACCGAGTACACAGCCTTCTCCTAGCGATCTGACACGACACCACTCCACCGCTCTTGATTGACTCCCCCACCAAGGCGATTGATATTCTCCGCTCCATTACCTCGCTATTAATCAAGGCTGTCAGCACCGTTCGTCTTCTGTCTCGTCGGGGAATCCGCATACTTGGAACGTAGGCCATGTTTTTAACGGCTTTAATCCATCTCACACGAACCACCCCCACAAACCTTGGCTACCACGAATAAGGCCCACTGGATGTTTATGCGGGGAGAAAGATTCCCAGCTGGACGCCTTAGGGCCTGTCTATGCCTCCACCACGCGGCCGGCTCGGGTATCTGACGGACATGCATGTATAACCCTCGAGTGTTAGTGACGTCGAGTACCAACACTCAAGAACAGAGGGAGAGGGCCTGAGGTGCAGCACCAATGCTCTTTCTATATGTGGGTGTCCATCCTCTCATCTACCCAGGCGAACCCTTGATAACAGTGGTATCGAACACAGGAATACTCGGAGCATTAGCACTGACCTGCCATCCAGCATTCAATAACAACGGTGAAGACGTTGCAGAAACCCCAACCAGCAGCTTAAACACACATACTACATACCTTTTGCACGCAGAATGGCACAGTCCAGCACTTCTCCCTACCAGCTATACTACAACCCCTTCTCCATCTGCTCGCTAATGGTCCTCTACACATTGCGTCTCAAGGGCCCGCCCAGATCACCCGCGGACGCCGTCGAGCCCGAACAATGCTTCATTGACATCTACACGGGCGAGCAGATGTCCGAGGCGTATCTGGAGAAGCATCCGAAAGGCACGGTATGTCGGTGCCAGCCAGGAGTGTTATGTCCGTCTTAAGAGCTTCACATAGCTCTTGTGTGTATTTCACTCTTTTCTTCTGACCTTGTCAAATGACTACTCAGGTCCCTGCCCTCCTCGCACCGTCCCTCGGCGTAAAACTGATCGACAGCGCGGATATCACACGGTACCTATGCGACCGGTACCCGAGCCTCCTCCCATCCGCGCACAAGCAGACGATTGAATCCCTCCTCGAGCAACTCCACAACATCTCCTACGTGACCATCTCGTTCAAGCCCGAGGATCGCCGGACCGAGGGGGTCATGGAGGCCGTCGAGGAGATCATGGCCCGGCCTGAGACGTCGCCGAGGTATCGTGAGATGCTGCAGCGTAAACTGGACAAGTGAGTTCTTTTCTCTCCCCACCTGTATTTCCACATTTTCCTTAGCCCTTCTCACCCATTTCTCCCCTTTTCAATTTTCAAGCTGCTTTGGATTGTGTTGAACACAAAAACACCCCCCCGCTGACGGACCGACCGCGAAACTTTCGATCTCCCCAGCCACCGGACCAAACTCCAACAGTTCGCCTCCAAGAACCAGTCAGTCGCCACCGTCGAGGCAGAGTCGCGCGCCTACCTCTCGAAAATCAGCCAGCTGCTCTCCAAGCGAGGGCGTGAGCAGAAGTGGCTATTTGGCGATGAGGTTGGTCCCACGGCACTGGACGCGCACACGATCGTCTTCGTCGCGCGACTCCTGGACGCCGAGCGCGCGCATCTGATCCCGGATGACGTGCTTGGGTATGCCGGGCCGAAGTTGCGGGAGGGGGAGTGGGTGGGTGTCACGGGGGGAAATCCGACGCTGCATACCCTATGGGAGAAGCAGCAGCAGCAGCAGCAGCAGAAACAGCAGCGTGTAGGGCGTTGAGAACTGCTGCTAGACACCGTCTTACCGGGACAGGTCAGGTCGGCTTGGGTCAGGTCAGTGCGTCAAGTGCGTCAAGTGTCATATAGCCACAAAGAAGGACATTCGCTCAGAGAGTCTAACAAGGGTTACCTACCTGCCTACCCGGGCATCCGGATGACATGAATATAGTACTTATCAACCCCAAACACCTTCGGCAGAAACCAAAGGAGCCTACTAAAAGTGAAAATACAAGTAGTCGGTCCAACAGACAAGTGTTTGCCCCCTCTATACATGCATACCATTTTTGCTGAACCAATGGGTTCTGTTCCGAAGAGAAGAGACCCATTAATATACACATTTTTCGTAGACCGAAACATATGTATATATGATGGCGACTTCGCCTCCCGACTCCAGACAGCAAGAACAAAAAAATACGACACACCACATCTCTACAACCTTGAATCGACAGCCCCCTTAAATAGGAGACAACGCACATGCGTAGCGCAACAGCTCCTCGCACGCGTCGCGTAGATCGCCAAGAGCCTTCCGCCCCGTCTGCCGGATCAACTCGTCCAAGAGGGCAAAGGAGTGGTTCACCAGGGCCAGGTCGTGGTGTACGCCCGGGTGGCCCGGCTCGAACATGATGTTGGCGGTCAGGCAGATTGAGCCCGAGACGTAGGTGCAGGCGGTCATCCTGAAGGAGCCGACGAATGAAATATTATCAATCAGCCTGTGATCTTGTCCTAAATTGGGAGGAAGGGGAAGGGGTGATTTGATGCAAGGAAGAATTTCAATTTTCAGGGAAATGGGAAAGGGAGAGAGGTTCTTTTGCTAACCAGATAAACGCCTGGTCTCGGGGTTCCACGCCCCAGACGAGCCGCATGTACCCTCGCGTCTCGGCGATGAGCTTCTCCCAGTCCTGCAGGGACGGAGTCGGTAGAGGGACTGGAACTGGCACTGGCGCTTGGACAGGGACGATAGAGACAGAGACGGGGACAGGGCCCTTCAAAGTCGTCACTGTTCTGCCAAAGGTCCGGAGATTCTGGACCCAGCGCGACGCCATGGCATCCGCGCGGTATACCTGCGTCCGGCAGGCGAGGTGGGCCGAGTAGAGGACCGCGAAGCTCCTGCTCAGGTTCTGCTGGCCGGCTTGGAGGATGGCGCCGGGCCGAAACGGTGGCGGGATGCTGGAGAGCCATGCGTCCAGCATGTGGTTCAGCCGTGCCACGTCGTCGTCGGGCGCGGAGTCAACCAATGTCCCAATGCCTGCGCGGGTCGCAACCATAAAGTCGTAGACTTCACTCTGGATCTGGGCGAGTTGGACACGGCAGCGGAGGAAGTTGAATGGGACGGTACCGTCGGCGTTGGAAGTTATGGCAACTGTTCCAGCACCGTCTTCGGGCTCTGCCGACGGGTATTCGATTTCAATATCGGCCTCGCGCTGTACAGGGGGCTGACCTGCACGTAAGCTGATATCTCTGTCGAGGATGTATGCGATCCAGAAGACTCTGTCCCGTTCCAAGACCTGGGAATGGTCGAGGGTGTGCTTCTGGGTGCTTCTCCGGGTATGCAGGCCCAATTCGTGCGCCAGACGTAGAGCAACGGCGATCAGCATCGTCGCGGGCTTGACATCTTGTGTGCCCTGGAAAAGCATGACCATCCCCAGCAGGATCTGGACGTTGAGAAGATCTGCGTCGCCCATGATCACCTCGGAGAGCACTGTCTGGGCGTTATGCAGGTAGTCCGCCGCGCTTCTCTCGCCTGGTATCGCGGGTATTTGACGGTGAGCTAGCGCGAGGACCACGTTGATGGCCGCCCACGTCGTCCGCTCTCTCCGATCAGGATATATGTACCAGTCGTTGATGGATTGCAGGAGTCGGCCGGGGTGGAACAGCGGAAGAACGGCGTTCAGCGTCGTGAGGTACGCTTCCGTCGCAGACAGAACGTCCTGACGCGGCGGAAGTTCCATGCGCGCATTGGGAAGAGGTTCTTTCTGTACCAAGGGGACGTTGTCTTCAGGGATGCTGGGAGAGACAGCTTGAATCTCTGAGTCTGTCTCCCATCTCGGCATAAGACTCTGAAGCTCTTCGATCCTCCTCAGAGCTTGGTCCAGACTCGATTCGAGACCCTCTACCTGCTTCCGCAGGACTGCAATATCTTCACTCGACTCGCGACGTCTGGTCTGCGCTTTACGGCTCGCAGCCCCGAAACCACAGACCGAGTCATGCAGAATGCAATTGGTGCATCGGGGCTTTTGTGCGTCGCATTTGATTCTCCTGCGGTAGCAAAAGTCGCACGCCTTGTCCGGATGCGTCAGTCTGTGGTAACAATCGAAACAAGTCTAAGGAGACGCACCTTGCGAAGTTTGTGTTGCAGCATACTGAGCAACTCGGTAAAAGGGAAGGTGAAGAAGGTACACAGAGTGAGTACCTGGTATTTAGCAGCCAAGGAGCCTCATGTTCCGCGGAACCAACGCTGACAAATGAGAACAAGTCAAGGTTTTGCACTAGGCTGCTTTGGGCTTCTCGATCTGACGACCGCAATGTGACTGATCGGAATGCAGTCTTTAAAAGAATACAGGCGTAGTCGAGCCTGGCACTGGGTGTATACACTATCTCAAAATATGTATGTATATCAGCTGAGGTCGCCAACAAACACCATAATCCCAATTACATGTCGACACCATTCAAATACACCCTCAGCAGAGACGACGTCCGGATCTCCTCCGCCCGAGCCTTGAGTTCCTCCACATCCCAATTCGCCCAGACAAACTTGTTCCGCAGAAACGCCGCTTCCTCCGACACAAGCCACACGACAAAGTGTGCCGGTAAATCCACTGTCGGCCAAGGTGTGTTAGCCAAGTATCATGATTTTCTAGAAGCAACAACAGCAAATCACATCCACCACTAGCCGTGATGTATAGCATATGGCATAAAAAGGAAATGCAAGGTAATACGTAAGTACATACCTGAGTCCGGGCCCGTTGGCATATTGGGGTTGATCTCCGTGCTGATGATGCCCGGGTGGATGCCCACGACATGAATGTTCGGGTGCTCGGAGGCGTAATACTCCATCATCTTCAGTGTCGCTGCTTTTGAGGCCGCGTAGCTCCACACCCCCGGCACTTCTGGCAGAGGAGCCCAGTGACCGATGCCACTTCCCACGTTAATGAGCTTTGCGCCGGGCGCTGCTAGCGGAGTAAACACCTGCAGGGCATTGTACGAGCCCATAAAGTTGATCTCGAAACATCGCCGGACCTCTGATTCTGGATAGTCGACCACCCCGGCTTCATGGGGGAGGGTCCCGGCGTTGTTGAGGAATATGTCAATCTTGTTGCTGCCGTCGCCGCCACCGATTTTCGCCACAATGGCGTCCAGAGCGGCCTCGAGGGATTCACGATTCGTGACATCGCCCGACTGCAGAACCACAAGAGTCGAGGGGTTGGCTTCGGTGATAGCTGTCGCAGCCGTCTGGAGACGATCGACCCTACGCCCTATGATGGAGACGGATCTGGCGCCCGCGGTAGCAAAGGCAATGGCGGTAGCCTTCCCAATGCCAGTTCCTCCACCTGTGATGACGACGTTCTTCCCAGCAGCCGACACCTCTGGCCTCGTAGGCGAGATGGCCGGGTAAGGCCTATTGTGCCATGTTTTGGTGAATGTGACGAAACTTGCAAACGGCAGGGGCGCCATAGTGAGTGCTTGTATTTGCAACAGGAATTGTGAAGAGAGTAGAATGTCTGGATAGATGGCCCATCCGAATGTCTGTGCCGATTATTAGCTCTTTATATACACATAGGAGACGCTTGGTCTTGCCATCCTATACCTCCCTGATTGCTAAGCTCCTCCTTAACAAATGCTTCCGCGGAAGGGGACCAAGGTAAGCAACCACGCAACAAGGGAGTCACGGTGACATGGACCCACTCCACGGACCGTAATGACCTAGAACTATGGAGTCCGTCATAATTTATTAGCCAGGCCATGCTTGAGAATGGAGAGAAATCGGGGTCCTCTATAGATAGTGAGTGTTGTTGATCGAGAAAGGCAACTGCAGTGGCTAAAGCATATTTGAACATGTGGGTCCCGAGATCTGGAGTACATTAGTTCTCTTCATACACCCAAAGCAGGCCGAATTGGCTCATATAGCCTGGGCAATCGGGCACCTATCCAGAGAATTTTCCTTGAAGAGACCCAGCAGCATCGTCTTGTCCTGTGAGACCAAAATCTCGACATCGGTGACATCCTGGACCAGCGCAAATCAACCACAAGCGATACTCGGTCTGACAATTTGAACAGTAGCTAGGGTTTCAGGCTGAGCACTGAGAATTGATTTCAGCGAGCATGGTCCGTTGTGATGGCACAGGAAAAATATCAGTCCTTGCTCTTCCGAGCCGTGAAGTCTGGGATTACAGGGCAGCGCAGGAAATATCAACCCAGCCGACCTACAGGCAAGGGCCAGATCGTCTTTGACTCTTCCAAGTCATCCCTGTTCAAGACCTCTCAAGTCTCCACCTGACAAAGTCAATATGATGATCAGTCCTCCACATGTAGCGGTGTTGGGACGGTCTGTCATGCAGCGGCCATTGTCCTAATGCTGATCTGTTGTGTCAAGAAATTCGGCTGTATCCCTTAACACCATGTTGTGAAGGGCAATTGATTTGTTGGATAAGAGAGCAAAGTACGACTCAATAGAAGCGGTGGCAGATTTGCGCTGGGCTAGGAGGCCACGAACGATAGTGGTCGTGATGGTTGTGGGGGAGCCACTCACGCCACTAGTGTGAAGTGACGTTGAAAAGCATCCGAAGCCACAACACTTCACCGTACTTGCTAGTGCGGACCACAGCACGCGATGCGCAGATTTCCGGATGAAACGGGACAACATCAACATGCCATATCAGGCAACAGAGCTGTCTGGGATTGGTAAGGATTGGATGACGTTGACTAAGGCACTGCTTTGATCCAAGTTGAGCGCGTACAACAAGGATAAATAAGGCTTTTTGTGGGTATCAATTAAGTTATGTAGCTTTCAACAAGACAGTTCAGCCAAAGACTGCCGGAGTCTGATCGGACGAAAATACAAAAGAGTTTTTATACCCCCTCCCACGGCACTTATTCGGCGTGTTTGTGTGCCTCCCTGTACATCCGTCTCGGCCTTTTACCCTTGCTCTGCCTAGGCCGATTCCAACACGCTCGACCGCACCGATCAAGACCGTTCATAACGCAACCTTCGGCGCAATATCTTTCCCATTCATGATTTGGGCATGATCAAGATTCAAGAATAGTCGGCGGGGACAGTCAACTCGGTGTCATCATTTCGCTTCTGGCTGCACGTGGTTGGCTTTGCCCTTTTTGAGGATGGCATCAATGATATCCTGTGAGCACTTGTTTGACGTATTCACTGACGAACGCTTAGAATTGGGCACTTCGTCGGGTTCATTATGCGACTCGATAAGACTCTCCATCTTAGGCCTCAAGGAGAGGGAGGTTCTCGAAGATGATCTGTCGTCATTTGTAATGAGTTTCTCGGGTTTTGTCTCTGCGCTCTCGATCGAGGCAAGAGACGGCACCAATTCCAGCAGCCTGGACGGCAACATCGATGCGTTTTGAGGTAGCGATTTTGGCGAGGAATTCGGTCCCCAGCTAGGCGAGCTTGAAGTAGGGATCCCTGGCGTAACTGCTCGTGACGGGATTGTCGAGTTGAAGGACGCCGTCGAAGCTCTGCTGAGACTCGGTGTCGTGAATGGACAGTCTCGTTCTTTTGTCAGGAAAGGATGCTCCAGTAGTTGTTTAGCAGTCCATCGTTCTTCAGGCACCCAAGTGATCATTTTCTTGGCGAAGTCAATAAACAACTCTTTCTCTTCCCCTTTCAGCCTGACGATGGAAGATTCAAACGTGTGTTCCTCGACATATTCGGGATATTTGAACTGGCCTTCCGAGTCGAAGTAGGCCGATGCTTTGGCACAACGCTTCAGGAAATCTTTGGGTGGAGGCCCCAACAGGGCCACCATTAAACCCAAGTGCCGCTCGGGATGGTAGTGGCCGGGTTTCGTATCAATCCGATCGAACAGTCCAAAATGCTCAAATAAATCCCACAACATGACTCCCAGATTCCAGATGTCGGCCGGATAGGACCACCCCGCCTGCAAGATGACTTCGGGCGCCATGAAAGCATTGGACTGAATAGGCTTCGTGTTCTTCTCGTCTCCCCACGCCGCCAGACCGATATCAGTGATTTTCGCAGACGCAATGACGGCTTCATTGGGCGGTTCTCCGAAATCACTGCAAGATGTGTAGATGACCCGTCCGTGACTATCAGCCGCCTTCCGGGGTGCTGGATGATCTATTTGATTCTGCACAAAGTGGTCGAGGATGTTGGGGTCCCCCAGACCCATCATGATATTGTCGGCCTTCAGATCGGTGTGGACAACATGGCACTCGGAATGCATGTAGTCGAGACCCTGTAACAGAGCTGGCAGCAAGACGCGAAGTTTCCCACAGCTAAATCGTCGACCGGGAAATTTCTCCATGCACAAATCGATGGGTTCACGGAGGACATCGTACACTATGCACAAATGTTCGCCGTGCTTTCCCCTGAGCTTGAAGGTGTCGAGCATGAATCGGACGTGGCTATACCCAGGATGGTTGGGATTAGCTGAGAACAACTTCTGCGCGATCTCTCGTCGGCCTTTTTGGAAGTCTTCACCGAGGGTGTTGACGTTAATCTTGATGGTGACATATTTGCGGTTGCCGGCATTCACATCACTGTCCAGTAAAGATCCACAGGTTAGACAGCCATGTCACCAAGTTCCTGGCATTAATTAGAAACTTACGCTTGTAGATCCCTGGCGAGCCAGACTGTGGCCGTCATGCCATAACCGAGTTTGACAAGGATTTCATAGCGATGGTTTAACACTTCACCCAGCTTTACGGGGTACCAGTGATCTGGATTGTACTTGGGAAGTGTCTCTTCCTCGATCTGCTTATGGCCGGAGATCGTTTCGCCCTGAGGATGCGGCGAAGTGCCCCGCGAATGCAACAGATTATTCAGCGTCTGTTTGTTATGGCTGTGTGCCCGCTTGAGTAAGTTGGGACGCATTGTGACCGGACGGTAGAGAAGAGCAAGCGGATCAGAAATGGATCAAAGACAAAGATGCTGACACTCCGGTTCCATTGCTTTGTTGCCAGATAACGTGGGTTTCAGCGAGATGAGCCGCACTGGGGTGAGCAGTGGACGTTAAATTTGAGTGAGGCTGGAGCACAGCTGAAACTTGTAGATGTAGCCCGGCAGGGCGGATGAATCGGCTAAGGCGGCGACTTCAAAATCGGACCCCGGATATCCTGGTTCCTGGTTACCTGTCCAAGGTCAGCCCAGGGTTCAGGAATGTACGACCAAGATCGTTCACGTTAGCGGCAGACGGCGGACAGAAAATCGCGATGGCGAAATCTGGGATGGGAGGGAAAAGAGGGTTCTGGAAGCAGCATGCGCCAAATGGTATAAGACAAGAACATGCACGACAGGTTTTGGGCACATGGCCCAGAGTGCATTGTTATTCGCGGCGGAGAAGGAGGAAGCTTGATTTCTCAGGATGAGGGAGATAGAGAATGGGGGAAATCAGGATGATGGTGGGCAGTGAACCGGGCCCGATGAGTGATCGATCCTTTGAGGGTCGACGCGCGCCTCTTACGTGACCCAGCTCTTTTTGATCGCTCTCAGACACCGCAGGGGTAGGAGGACAAGTGCTTGTGCCGCTAGGTACGTATTGCGTGGTGGAAATTGCGTGTGCCGTGCGTCAAAAGTGCCACGCGAAACTCACCGATAGGGTAGAAATTGGTGCTGGTGCTGGGGCTATGATGTCCGCAGGCGCTTGGAGTCGAGGGCGTTTTGTGAGTTGCTGGGCTCCGGCGAATAGAGAAGAATATCCGACTCTGGCGGTCAGAAGTCAGAACAGATGTCTGAGAAGAGGAGGGAAGTAGAGCTGAAGGGCTGAGCTCAAGGTGAAGCTGAAGGTCGAATTTGAAAAAGAGGTTTGTGGGCTGTCAAAAGTGTTTGGCCGCAGATAAACCCATCACACAAGGACCTTTGAGGACTTCCACGGGCCCTAATTAGGTACGAGCTCCTTAGTTAGTTGGAGTTTGGGGCTTGGTTCAGGTAATGGTTCACGGACGACAAACTCCTAGTTGGGCAGCCTAGGTGACTGCGGTTCCCCTAGGCGCTGGATTAGTTAAAGACTGGGTACCCAACAAAAGCTCCAGGCACTCACCAGGTTCGTCCGCAGCCCAAAAGTTTGTCAGCCGGCCGCTAGTCGATCTTCTCACGTGACCCACTGATGGAGGGGGAGATGCCAATTTTATCCCTCATGCCCAAAACAGCCCCTCAGCCTCTTCTCTGTCTCTCACTCTCACCGCGCAAATCGCCCGTTCATTGTTTGACACTCCTTATGGGCACGGTTTCTCCCTTTGCCATCGCCCTCGTATCGACATGCACACTCTCAGCAGTGCTGCGCCCTTCTCCACCCCCATATCATGGGTGCCATCCAGCCAAAAGCTTGTCTAATTCCTGCGCGCCTTGACAACCCGGATCCCTCGAATTACCTTGATCTTTAGAGGATCACCCAAGATCACCCAAGATCTAAGTACATCTTAGTCACTCGCAGATCCTCACACATGAACAGATCCGCATGAACTCCCAAGCACATGGAATATTCTCGGGCATGCAGAAGGATCAGGAAACCCATCTCCTGGCCATCCACAACCTTCCCCAGACGCACGCACATGTCTGGCCCACAAGCCGACAATCTGCCGCCATATTATAGGTTCCCCTGCTGAAGACGGTGCAAAATATCGCGCAATCACTCGTCTATTTCTTCGGTTTCATCCTGGAGTTTCTTCTCTCGACTTTCCAGACCAGAAATGACGCAAATATGCCCTGATACATCCAAGTGCCTCAAAATGTCCATCTCGCCTCATGTGGTGGAAGTCATGGCTCTTGATAAGCGTGCCATCCGCCTGCTGAGAAACTAATATTTGTCACCAGATCAATTATTAGCGGCCAGCCTCGGTCACAACAACTAATCACCAGCATAAAATAACGAACAATTTAGACAATGGCAATTGGCGTGATTGTGCTCGGCTCTTTTCGCAAAAGGTTTGTGTCAACCAAGCAGCACAGGGCTTGTGGTGGGTGAATACGATCGCGCAGGAGAGGCAAAGAGATGGTGTGCGGCAGACAATCGCAGAAGACAGAAAGATCACGGAAGAGTGGGTCATGCTCTGATAAGGAGGTTACAAGTGCATTCTGGGAACGCGTGGAAAGACATGAAGGGGGAGGGGAAGCCGGAGATATGGATATAGGCAAAGTGGCCATACTCTAATGATACTGTACAAGTGCGGATGGGTGACGGAAGGTTGACCAGAATCATGCTGCGTGCGCTGGCGTATGCATGTACAGCTACAAGTAGACAGAAAATCAAGGTCCAAGTAGACTTGTGGCCTCGCATCTCTTCAATTACAAGGACTTATAGAGGAACAGAAGATCGAGGACACCCTTCCTCTTCCCCATCAAGCATACCTCTCTCTTTTCACCCTTCTTCTCATCATCCGGCGGCAATGACTCTCTTTGTATCTGGAATGGACACGATCACAAATAAAAGGAAGCCCGGAACCGGCCTCGCTTAATCTGAATGCCACACTACTCGTAGTACTACCTACACCTTCCTTCGGTCATTGGGCGCCAGGAGACATACAAACGAAGACACCATACTGAGCTTGGGTGCTTCTGGGTTTCTACGACGTTCCTCGTCACAGGCACAAGGATTGCACATGCACACGTGCTCGGTAGGTACACAAGGTACTATGTACAAGGACAGTTGTATGTACATACCTCGTACTAATTGTAGATTAGTGGTTGGCTTCACCCCCACCACACAAGGCCGGTTTTGAGTCCGAGTCCGAGTCCGAGTTTGAGGTTGAGACCGAGACCGAGACTGAGAGTCCTTCGCTTCGTGATTCATCTACCTTTTCTTCGTACCTCGTACTTGTCCTTGTCCTTCTATCGAGTGATTCTCTGCCTTTGCTGTAGCCGTACACTCCGACCATGACGAGCAAGGACACCATGACAACTCAAGCAGTGCGATTTACTCCGTCCGAACTGACCAAACACCAGCATCCTTGCGCTTGTCACAAAATATCAGAGGATCCTAGCCCTATTCGCATGTGAACTTATGTATTTATGTACTTACTAACCCAACCCAACTCAACCCACTACCCATTCAAACCGACCGGCCGACCGACCGGCCCCAACCTCAGCGAGACCGGACAGCAACACCAATACCAACACCCTTTACCCCCATACCCTCCGGCGCGGTCATGGCGCTGCATATGTATATATGTGAGTGAAGTGATACATAATTACGGAGTAAAAAGCGGGTTTCTTCTCTCTCCTCATTTCTTTCTTTCCCTTCCCCTACCCTCAGAATAGGCAGTGGTTGCGAGGAAGGATCGATAAGTTTTAACATCAATCCGTCAATCCGATCCAAAAATCCCTCTCTTCGTGACGAGGTACAAGTACTCGGGTAGTATATATAAGTCGCCCTGTCCACCGAATTCTCCCACCCTAGGTCATCGTGACGGCACAGCTGCTTGTGGTTCTGTCGGCTGTCTCAGTGGTCGGTGATCGCACCTACAGCCTCGCATGAAGGTTACCTATATGAATACGAGAGAGGTTCCTGCTCGTGCGCGTGCCGTACTTGGTCTGAGTTGTTAGCAAGCCGAAGGAGAGCCTTAAAGTCGGTCGCCAGACTAGAAAGCTACAAGGACAGAGAGGACAAGCAGAAGGGGGAGACAGGGTGAGAGAGGACGAGAGAGAGAACCAGGCCTTGGTTGCATCTTGACACAAGCCTTTCCGCAACCAGCGGCAGTCAGCGACAACCAGAACCAGAAGACACACCAAACCCCATCATTCCGCCCAGAAACCGGACCAGCGCTCGACTCAAATCGGCTCTATATACCAATTAGAAGATACGATCCCTCCTCTCCTCTTCAAGGACTACGACCCAGTCGTGCAGTCGCGCACACCATACAGACATACAGACACACACACAGACACGGATAAGAAACGACAAGAAGAAGAAGATGGGCCTCCTCCGCTACCTCGAATACTACCTCGCGCGCCTGTTATACTCACAAAAGGGGCGCGACGCCAAACTGCTGACGCGGGCGGCCATCTTCGCCACCGTCCCCAAAACCGTGCAGGTCACGTCGCCGACGCTGGGCCCGTCGCCGGCGCACCTCTCGGTCGAACACACGCAGTTCGGCACGTCGAGGTTCCCAGACCTGTCGTGGTCCTTGGAGGATGGCGTTGACAGTGTCAAAGAGTGGCTCCTGATCTGCGAGGACCCGGACGCGCCGCTGCCCCTCGTGCCGGTGCATGGGCTGTACTACGCCATCCCCGCGACCAAGACGACCGTCGGGCCCGACGACTTCACGCTGGCCGTCGATTCTTCCAAAACTGCGCCTGCGGACGAACCCGGCGCAAAACACCTCGCCGGCGGGTTCCGGCTGGGCAAGAACCTGCGAGGCACGCTGTACTCGGGCCCGCGCCCGCCCGTCGGCCACGGCGAGCATCGGTACTTCTTCCAGGTGGTCGCCCTCAAGAGCCGCCTAGACACAAAGAAGATGAAGCCTCTGGCCACCAGGGACGACGTGCTCAGAGAGATCCAAGGCAAGATCTGCGCGTGGGGAGAGTGGGTCGGCATCTTTGAGCACAAGTGGTGACAATCACCAGAAAAGGGGAGTCGCAAGAAGGAATGAGAGAGACACGTCAAATTGCAGTTTCTCGTGGTGTTGTTGCTGGGTTCACAAACCGTGCCAGTGTTTTCCGTCGCACAATTACGGTGTTTTAATATTAGAAGAGTCTTTACCTCTCTCCTTGCTTCAATCCCGAAAATTCAAAGCAAAGCCGCATTCGTTTCTGCGACTGTTGCTGCGTTTGTTTCCATCATGAAAATACCCAGCCCCCGAGACATGTTTACTCATACACACTTCCCCCCTCCGTTTATATCGTGGCAATTGGACCATCGGTCCATATCGACGAGAAGACGTCGTCCGTGACAGGCCAGCCAAACTCGGTCAGCATCGGATCGTCCAGGAAGGTCGAGTAATCAGGCTTCGTTATCACCGGTACCGAGCGATCATCCGGAGCAGCCGCGTCGGATTCGTTGGCGGCTTCTGTGCCATCTGTTGTACTTAGCAATGTGACCTTAGGGGCACCCAGAATACTTCTTACCTGTCCGATTATCATTCAAGGGCGGCGGGTAGACACCCATGAAACCCCCAAACTCTTCCCGCCACCAGACAATACCGTCCAAGACGACGCTGCCAGTTAGGCGGCTGCGGATCCGCAGCGCTACCACCTCGGCTCCATTAGGTCTCTTGAACACACGACTACTGTTCCAGAGTTGGGTCAAGGCAACACCGTTGCGAGCTGGCAGGTCATCGTTCTGGACCGACATGCGTTTGTGGAGGCTGATCCCTAGGAAAAGGGCACTTTTGGCCCTCTCGACGTCGATGTATCGATTGAGGGAAGTCTTGAGCAGCCGCAAAAGTACGTGGCTGGTTATCATCAGACTGTAGAAGAAATACAGTCCCGCACCAGATAGGCAAAGCTGTCCAGACCTGTCCAAGTTGTCAAAGGATTCAATCACCTGGCAGCACGACGCGCAAAGATCGTAAAGCGTAGTCGGGTCGTGAGCTGTCGGAGACTTGTACAAGTTGAAAGCTTGGATCGTGAGGGTTGCAATATGAATGTAGAGCTGGTCGAGGTCTGAAAGATAATTAATCTCAGAAAACAGATCTCAAAGGTTGGACTCACCAGAAGAGGATTCCAATGCGACACTGGAAATCTGGGCTTGAAAGAGATTCAGCAGCGTATCCAGCGACCTCTCTTGATCCGGACTCATTTTCCAGAGCCCGTTTTGTGAGACGGCAATGCAGCACCTCGTGACTACATCCTGTAACTTCAATTCAAATTTTAGCTTTGGTGATATTCTCTGAAAGAGTGCTCGTCGCTGTTCGACATCGTGGGGGACATCAAGCATAGGCGTCGGCGCGCTTCCCTTGGAACAACAACCCCTAGTAGGCAAACATTAGTCGGTGCAAAACCTGTGCCAGTGTCAATAAAAAGGCGTACCGCTGATAGACAAGAGTGCAGTATCCCCAAGTCTCGGCGCGAATCTTCAGCTCATCTTCGGTAAGTTTGACCGGGATTTTGCTGAACTCGTGACTTGCGACTGGCACATGTAATCCGATTTGCATGGCCATGTGTAGCACGGCAGCAGAGAGCGGATAAGTCATGTCGTGTCCGTTGCCAGCTTTCGGGAATGGCCAATATAGGATGAGTAGCAACGCTTGCACAACGGGCAGCGTGACGGGCGCATTGAGCGACATCAATGCCATAGCTTTGATCTTGGACGGGAGAACAGAGATCAGTGTCGGGTTTCTCGAATAGGTCCGGCACGCGACACCAACAATCGCCCAGAAAAGCAATGGACAGAGGTTGTAATATCCATTCGGCGTCATGTTGGAATCGAGAACAGGAACCAGGCCGGCGTAGTCTCGAAAATACCTATAAAATGCTTAGAGGATGATCTGAAACCCCGCTCAACACACCTACAGCTGGAACATGGCGTCAATATCTTTGGAGTCCACAGTGTGCCCTTCTAGAGACCGCGGCAAGGTGCCTGTAGGCTGAAAGTCATGAGCGAGACTTTCCGGAGTCTGTAGTGATTCAGCGGCCGCTTGAGAGAAGGATCGAAACGAGACCGGGGCAATGGCTGCGTCTCTAAAGAAAGGGGCGACTGAAGCAAGACGACTTTCAGACTCGGCATTAGCAGTTCGCAAGTCGTTGACAGCGGCCCAAGACGACTGTGGCAGAGACACCGGCGGTTCGGCCTGGTGGCTGGACGATCTCAGGCGCTCTTGGAGCTCATCCGTCCGATGCTCAAGTTCAGACAATCTCCTATGGATACACGCTCGATCAGCACAGGTTTAATGTCAATAGGAGAGGGGGGAAATCGTGCATACTTGCGCTTGTGTTCTCGTCTGAACGGCTCAGAGATGATGCACTGTCTGTTCATCTTCCGGCATCTCGTACAGGGTTGGTCGGGATCGAGGTATGCATCGCAACGGGCCTTTCAAGCGAGACGGCAATGAATTAATCGCAGCGCACACCAATGACACGCATCATAAGCCATACCTTCTGCTGCCGACATTCTGTGCATGCTCTCTTGACCACTTTCCCGTCGGTCCTGTTCGGTGCGTTAGAGGAGGTTCTCATAGGCGAGGGCGCGCGTGCCGGATCGGGCTTACGGGGTAGTGTCAACTTCGTTCATTTTACGCGTCGTCTTCAACACTCAAACATTGAAATTCTCTGTCTGGTCGCCGTGATAAGTAAGATAGATATCACACACAGTACAAGACACGAATGGCGACACCGTGGAGAAGTAAGAAATTGAGACGGAGGACGAGACTTCCGGACGATCGAAGGTTCCCTTGGCCGAGGATGTTTGGAACGGGGGGGGCGCAAGCGGTGCAGGGGGCGCATGAGGCGCGCAAGGGGGAAACAAAGGGCTTTGGGCCAAGTGCCAATAGTGGCTGACGAACAGCTCAAAGGCCGGACCACGCCGGGTAAATGCGCCGAAGCTCCGGGATTGCAGGACACGTGCATCCGCCCCAGTCCGAATAAATATACGGAGAGAGTCCAGGCTGGCCAGGATACGAGGTGCATAATATACAAACCACATATATCCGTCAAGGTAATACAGCCTCGTCGGACTTGCAGGATGCGAGCTGCCACATATCCCAGATGCCGTTCATCGTGCAATCTTCACGTCACAACGTCAATTTCCCATCAAACCTGCACATGGCCTCGACCGAGTCATTCCGAGACCTTAACCGCCCACGTTCGCTCATAGAAACAGTACAGCAAAGTATACAATACATGATTAAACGCAAGAAAATTGAAGTCAGTATGCATCATGCCGACCGAGAAATCATGGCCGTCTCCCAACTCAACTTCCACTCGCGTTCCAGTTTGCTGTGTAACAGGAATTTCTTCAGCTGCCTTCGTACGCCATCCCACCCCAGTGCTGGGTCTCCCAGGGTCATCAGTTTGGTCATCACCTCCATCTGTAAGGAATGCAACTGTCCTCGCCGTGCTGCATTCGCTGTGACCACGGCAAGCCATTCCCATAACTCTCTGTCCCACGTCTCCTCAAACACCCAGGACCGCAGCACGTCTCCAAGCTCTTCGACGATGCGACGATATCCTGAGCAACGGCAAGTCCAGCCCAAGAGGTTTGCATGATAGATAAATACCGTTTTGCAAATTGCCGTTTCTATTTTGCGCTCTGCTGTCGAGATTCGACATAACCTCATGACTTGGGCACTTTGTAGGCGTGGATCAAAGTTCACTAGGAAGGCTTGATCTTCCTCCGATAGGACATCAGATCCTGCTTCTCGATCGATGAGCTTGGTCCAACGATCGGTGTTTGCGAGAATGGTAATCGTATCATAGGACAAATGACCATCCCCGGCCACAAATTGGAACCCCATGGGCAGTGCGTCAATGATTTTAGTTATTGTTGGTGAAAACGGTTGGCCCGGGTATTGTAACCGGATTCCATCAGATGCAGGGTCCTGTAGGGCGATGCGGTTGCCGAATATTAGCAAAGCGTTGGATTCAGCCCTGTGGAGACTGGTCAGATCTCGTTTGTGTTCGGAAAGTGGTTCGTCCGCGCAACATACCAGGATACGAAGGACCACAGAGAACCACCGAATGCGTTCAGAATGCTTGGGGCAGCTGCCTTGACCATCTTCCTGAGACCATTCAAGTGCGCTTCGTAGGCATCGACATCCAAAAACACGTTCTGCACTGGTTAACAAGGTCATGCCAAGTGAGACAGGTAATCCTTACATCAATAATCATGAGGAAGACTGTTGCAAGAATAACGGCCTCGTCAACACACCCCGAGTTCAACTTGTTCCGAATGCCATTAAGCGCTTGGCCCTTGTGCTGGAGTGACCAGTTACACATCCTTGTTTGGAAGTTTTGACCCGCTGCCTTGAAACTCAGGCAAAGCGCCACAGTCGCTTCGAACAGCTCTACATTCTGTAGGGCAAACGGGAACGTGTCCCGGATTAGAGGGTTGTCCTTTGTCTGGTATCTGAGGCCAGGCCGTTGCGAGGGTGCCCAGTTGTGGATATCTGAACTCCATTAGCAAGAATTTGTGGAAGCAGGTCAGGGCAGAGAATACAGTGATCCATGGCTGCGACAACTTCGTCGCCCTGACGGACTGGTACAGAGTCAAAGGGGTCAAATAACTGCGAAGTCGGCTGTCGGGCAAGTCTGGCAAAATTGGTGGGCACTCCGTCAAGTACTCCTCGTTTGCTATCATTCGTTGAGGCTGTTCCTGACCGACGCCGCCACTTCTGATTTCCTGGTGTAGATTCTGGAACTGAGCCGGACTGTGCGGTTGGTGTGTATTTCTGCTCCGACTTGAGATCGATGTCTGCATTGGGCACGGGCCCGCTAGTAAGAACCGAATCTGGGGATGGGCCATAGATCCATTTGAAATTCTCATCAGATTTCTCCGGCTCCTGTTTAACGATCGCTCCAGTGTCGACCGGGTCCTTAGATGAGGACCCGCCATCACTGCTTTTGTCGCTTCCTCTGTGCGGCGAATCCCCCGGTTTGGCTGAAGGAATGGCTTTCTTGCGCCAATATGCCACTCGGGCGGCGTGCGCTCGAGCTTCAGAGTGTTGGAGTTCCTGCAGGCGGCGTTTGTTGGGCTTTGCATGATCTTTGAAGGTTGATTGATTATAATTGACCAGAGTCGGCATGGCGCGGCTGATGCTATTTGTCAATGTTCATTCTGATAGGGGCCTAATATCTCGAAGTGAGCGCTTTTCGCCCCACGGATTGGTGCAAGGAGGTCAACCGGCACTCTCAGTCCAGAAACAGCAACCCGAATATTGTGGTGGTTTAATCGGAGGACAGATGAAGGCCGTTTCGGGGTAATCCTGAGGCTTTCGGATTGATGACCAGCAGTCGAACCAACTCCAAACTCCTGGTCGCAAGAGTGCGAAAGATTCGTAGGGGCGGTAAGTCGGAAGAGATAACTCTATTAGCAAGCGAGGCGCAGTCGATCTAGCAGGTCTAGAGCAGATTGAAAATCCGGATTTCGTGGGAACGACGAGAGCGGCGGTCGAGGGTCCACGTTGACACTGCGACACATCTGTATCGAGTCTCCGGTGGCAAGAGTGGTAATTGTCGCCAAAGGCTGATGATCCTTTACACATACAAGTTCATCCCAGTCATATAGTGTAGCGGCCGACGATACCGACACTTGCGACACATGCGGGAGCAGTTCGATCCACTATAATCGAATCAAGGTTCTGAGAAACTCAGGTGAGAGCGCAATGGTGCGTCCGCAGCCTCGGCATCGTTATCTTGTTTTAGTTGCCCGCCACTCTCTGCCAACAATGAGCCCAAGTGGTCTCGCAGACAGAGCGCTGCTAGATGCCCAAACGACTTGTCCTTGTGCCTGTCGACTGGCGAAGATCTTGACAGGGCTGCAAAGGCTTAAGAACCGCTGATCATCATCTCTTGGTTCAGGTCAAGAATTGAGGAATCAGGTATATGTTCTTCAAGTCGCCGTGATCTGATATAATTCGAGAGACAGGTGCAATGGTCCGGCAAACGACTGTTCCTCGGTAGTATGAGTATATCAAGGTATCAGAGCAATAGGGCAAGCTGAAGGGGAGAAAGATTTCATGGGAGGTTACAGGTTCTGGATGGTGCGGACTGCGGACCGCGAGGGGGCCAAGGGTCTTATCGATAAGGCTGGTCGGTGCCTGTTAACACCGACTGCGAACTTTTTTTTTTTTTCAATGTCGAGGCATTCGCGCCCTCAATGTCTATTGAGCGTCGCACTTCACACAGCAAACGATCAATGTCTTTCAACTGACAATGCAGAATAACGAGATGACATAGATTCTGCGACACCAACACTCCCCCAAATAATGGATATCCACCGGTGCCGCTTTGTGCAGTATCCTCCACAGCCGATCAACGCTCTCGCATTTTCTCATCCCCCCAACCCCAAGCAAAAAGCGCCTACCGATTTGCGTCTAGCCCTAGGTCGAAACAACGGCGACGTTGAAATATGGAACCCCAAAGACGGTCTCTGGGTACAGGAAACAATTCTAAGAGGTAGAAAAGACACCACGATCGAACAGCTTGTGTGGACCCAGGAGCCAGTATTGGATGAGCTGCACAATTCTGGCGCGCCGAAGACTTCACGGGGCCCTCTACGGCTTTTTAGTACCGGCGGGTCGACCTCGGTGACGGAATGGGATCTCAATACAGGTGCTCCCAGAAGCAAAGCGGAAGGAAATTTTGGAGATATTTGGTGCTTTGCAGCACAACCTCAGCTTGAAGGTGCTACAAGCCCGGATGACCTCCAAGGCGGCGCAGGTGCACAGTTGCTCGCAGCTGGGTGTTCAGATGGGACAATCATTCTCTTCTCTACCGAAGACGACGACCTGCGCTACCTCCGACCTCTAGCACAACCTCCGGTCAAGAAACCTAAAGTCCTGAGTCTGGTGTGGCGCGACCGTAACACTGTGGTGGCAGGTTATGAAGACAGCACGATCCGTGTCATCGACATCACGAGCAGAAGAATCATGAGGAATATGAGCCTGGGAAAGCCAACCGAAGGCAACAACTCGGTGGTGTGGACTGTCAAATGCCTCCCTGATGGGAGCATCGTCTCTGGCGACTCGTCCGGTGAATTGAAAATATGGGATTCTAAAAACTACTCTCTGGTGCAACGGCTAAAGAGCCACAAAGCCGATATACTCGACATTGCTACGAGCGCCTCTGGGGACATGATTTTTTCAGTTGGTGTCGATCGGAGGACTGTGACCTACAAGTTGGTCCCTCTTCACCCAGGAAGTCAGAAGTCGAGGTGGGCCGAGGTATCACACAAACGTTTCCATCAGCACGATGTCAAATGCGCAGCCACCTTTGAGAGTAAAGAGTTGAGCATTCTGGTGTCAGGAGGCATCGATGCCCGGCCTGTTGTGGTGCCAATACGCCGTTCACAGACCGAGTATCATCGCTCTCTTCCCCACCTCCCTCAGCGATCACAGATTTCAGCGTCCAACACTTCAAGAATGTTCATTTCCTGGTGGGATCGCGAGATTGTGGTATATCATGTGCGAAAGTTCGCAACTCTACCAATGGCTGATGCAGGCTCTGACGGAGCCATGGAATCATGTTATGACACACTCACAAAGCTTGTCGTACAGGATGACGAGAGCATCCAAGATGCGCAGATATCTCGAGATGGACGACTGGTCGCTGCCGTTACCATCAACAGCGTCAAGATGTTTCAATTGCGAAAGACCCAAGTCTCAGGCAGACCATGCCTGCGAACCCGACGAATTGAACTACCGTCTTCCATCGCCCGCTTAGGGGCTCGGAGAATAGGCTTCTCGCCTGATGGCAAGTGGTTGTACTGTGTCCGAAAAGATAACGCTGTGGTTATGGTGAAGATCATTCCTTCCGACGATCCAAAAGGGCAGCCCACCGTCCACGACAAAATCGTGAAGCTCTACCGGCAAGCCCGAAAGACAACACAGACGGCACTGGGGAATTATCTTCAAACCATCAAACAAGTCGCATTCTCCAGTGACAGCCGCGTGCTCGCTGTAGGAGACCTATCAGGTGCTATCGACGTCTGGGTGCTTGAAGGTCACGAAGATGCCCTATTCATTGACGATGCGGCAACAGAATCATCTAGCGACTCGGCTGGGTCCTCCAACTCCTCTACAACATCAGACGACGAAGATGACGACTCAAGTTCCCCTATCATCCACGGGCAGAAATGGATCCGCAATCCGTCTGGTTCCAGCCTGCCACAACTTGACTCCTCCATCCTTGTGCTGACATTTCGACCTTCAAATACTATGGCTAAGCCCGCAAGCTCAAGCACGCATGACAATCGCGGTCTACACGCGACCCGCCACAACCCACACCCTGTCAGCCATGAACTTCCTGACGAAACCAACACAAAACTCATTGCCATCAGTTCAAAGCACCAAATCGTGGAGTTTGATATTTTCACTGCCAAGCTAAGCGACTGGTCGCGACGGAATCCCTCGAAGTTTCTGCCACACGACTTCACCAAAATCAAAGACCGGGTCATAGGGTGCTTCTGGGATTGCAACGATAGAGCGAGAAGAGGGGAAAGGCTGTGGCTATATGGGTCGACCTGGATATTCATGTTTGATGTGTCCAGGGACCTACTGAGAGACCACCCAAATGGAGCAACAGGTGGAGTTGGGGCAGGCGACGTGGAGAAGATTGGACGATTGGGTCGATATGAAGTGGTAGAGCCAATCATCAAACGAAGCCATGCCAATGAAAAAGGACAACAGCTGCTCCAGGCTGCTGGCAACGGACAGCGAGAACGAGAAGGCGACAAAAGAAGCAGGAAACGCAAACGCAACACGGGAGCTGGAGACGACATCCGGCTCTCTGAGCGCGAGGGGGGAATTGGACCCGAAGTGCGCAAGTTCAAGGCCGCGTCGGGTGACGATGCGGAAGTGGTTGACCTCGATAATGATAACGTCGGAGATGAGATGGACCTGGACAATGAGCTGGATGAGGATGAAAGGGAAGACGACGCTCTCGCCCTGATGAGACGAGGTGAAGGTGCGATACCTGGGGCGGTAGAGGACGCGGCCACGGATGAGCAGGCCACAGGATCAGTGTCCAAGCAGAGGGCACCTCGGATGTACTGGTACACGTTCGAGTATCATGCAATCCTGGGGATAGAGGTTATTGGTCCTGCGGCGCCCTCACAGTCGACCGGCGACGGTGATGCGATCGAATTGGCCACAACAGAAGGAACCAAGGCAGAGGATGTGCGCAATAATACCAGCACCAGCACCAGCACCGGCGACAACATCGAGGTCGTCATCGTCGAACGGCCCATGTATGATGTTGAGCTAGGCCCTCGCTTCGACGGCGGGCAGGAGTGGGAAGTATGACACTGATAGTCCGTTCCAGATAGCTAGGCTGTTGTCACACAACTAGCAATCCATGCTCCCTCCATCCATCCATGTCCATCTCAGTATCCAGCACGATCTTATCTGTATGCGTTGGTGTATACATAGATCGAACAACACGAGTGTCGGACATACTTGGATAGTCAATCTGATCACAATCAAGACAGAGGAAAAGAGTAGAAGCAGGAAGATGTTCCTCCCCCTGTTGAGTGTACTATACTCTTTAGGTACTCGGTACTTGGTACATCTATACATCCATACATCCATACATCCATGCTTACAGACTTCTTTCTGACCGAGTCCTTCTTCCTTGCCTACCGAGTCCCTGGTACCTACTGCACAGTAGAAACAAGTACAAAGTACAAAGTACAAAGTACAACGAATATAAAGAAAGCCACGAGGGCTCGAGCGTACGGAGGGTACGGAAGGACGGGGTCGTTTCACCCAAAGAGCCTGGCACCCTGGACAAAGGGGACATATCTGAAACGGCCAGCCAGATAAAGATAGAAGAAAACCCCCGTCTAAATATGGTGTCTGTCCCCCGCTGCTACTCTGTTTATTGAGGAAGACTGTGCGGGATGTACGTGTGCGGGTTCGGCGGCGGCGATCGGCGGCGAGGCTGTGCAGGGTGGGAGCTGGGCCTAATATTATGTATATTAACATTCTATTTTATCCTACTTGTACTCGGTACCTATCGCGTGCCTCCGTACTATTCTATTCCTCCCCTCTACGCTATGGTCATCCTTCCCGTCAATCCTTCAATCCATGCCCAAGGCTGGCCCTGGCTCTTACTCTTCCTCCCCCCTTCTTTCTCTGTACCGCGCCACATCTCTGCGAGGACACCAGTCGAGCTGTATAGCTGCATCCAACCATTAGCCTCGCAAGCAAGCTACGGTTTCATATCCTTGCTTTGGTACCTCACAACCTCACCACTTCACTACCTCGCACCACCAGTACTGTACCTCCCGACATAATACCGTAGACTCACTACTGGCAGACTGGCTCGCTCGCTTGATTGACAGCATGCAATGTCCGATCCCACCAAGCTACGACCTCGAGGACAGAAAAGCACGAGTCATACCGAATAGTACAAGTAGTCGATTTCACATCACACCCCCACGAGAGAACTCGCTCGGAGGCTTTCAAAAGCCCGCATCGTGCCTTCTGTGCCTAGGTACCTACGTACTCGGTACATACAATACAAGTACAGGTATGGGCAATAGGTATGAGTATAGGTACGAGGGAAGAGGTACAAGTCCACGGACCGGGAAACATTCGTTGGCGACTATATTGTATATGCGTCGTCGTCGTCGTCCTCCTACCTACCGTGCCTCCAACAGTATTCTCCTGAGAAAATGCACTCTCTTTACCTCCCTATCACCACAATTATTCCACCGCACTGCGCTGTGCTATGCTTACGTTGGTACCCAGATAGGCAGCTACACAGCAAATACCAGACATCCATGTATCCAACCCCCAATCGAGACCCTTCTCCGTATCACAAGTCCCGTTTGCCCCCAGCTCCTAGCTACTAACTCCTAGCTCGTAGCGTCCAAGCACCATCTCGCTCGTAGCTAGCCAGCTAGCCAAACGGACCTCTTCCCATCGCCGATTGACTACCTAGGGCAAGAAAAATTCCCCAGACAGGTAGGTACCTACATAGTTTGCTGGCACAAGAAAACCCACCGCGCCTCGGAGTTCTGCCGCCACCACTGGCTGGCTGGCTAGTGTTGGGGATTACGACGCCTTTATCCGAAGCTTCATTGGTGGGTACCTACGAGGTACTGAGTACACATGGTACAGTAGGTATTAACTGTGGAGTCTGCAAACACGTACGAGCTACTACTACTACTCCTCCTCCTCCTCTGTCGCGAGGATCGGGGCCATTAGGCCTGAAGGCTTGTTGTGCATCCTCCTACCAAATACAATCCCAGCATCATATCACAGTAAAAGGATAGAGCAGTAGAACATCTTTCGACTTGGAAATGGAGTACATTCCTGATTGAGTCTATCTCTACCTCGTACACATGACAATTAGACATGTAGAACGACACTCTGATTTCGCTGGACTCGTACGCCTGGTAGCTTCTTGCTCAAAACAACTGCTGAACATCTTTTCCAAGCTTGTGGTCATCAATGTTCCTCAAACAACACACTCGACCCTGCGATGCAATTCCTCTCAAACACGCATATGCTGCCATAACTCTTGCTCATGTAGCACGTGACACCATCGAACCCAGTCACACTATAAAAGCGCAATGCCTCTTGCCTGTAACAAAGTACATTCCCGTCCAACACTGACACCTGAAAATGTCGAAAGCCTCCCCCTCGGTCATCGTTTTCCGTCCACGTAAATGCAGTATTGACTTTCCCAGCGCCTCGAAACCGTGCATGCATATTGAGACTGTTAGTATCCCCCGGATAGTGTAAAAATGGTATCATTAGATCAAGCATAACGACGTTATCGTGCCATAGGAATGACAAAGGAAATTGGAAGAGGGCATCGGAATGTCGACGTGCCCTTTCAAGTAGCCTCAAATTCTCCAGGTGCTACCGTTGGCCTGACTGGTCCATCTGTTGCTGAGACCATTGGACCTCTTGTGGTCTGTCGACCGGATGCTTCACTTCGTCGGGTCGTTCGCCGTTGACATGGCCGGGTATTGAGTTGATCATGTCGCTGGCCAAGGATTGGGCCACATAACTGCGAAGCTCCCGCTCCTCTCTCTCGTCCTCGCGCATCAACTGGTTCCTAACGTGCTTGTCCATGTTTTCCCGTCGAATTTTGCGGATCTCGTGCATGATCCAAAGCAATACCTCTTCGGAGCAGCGAGTTCGAGGAAGGTGGTAACGGGAATTGCGCACATATCGACGGGTGACATCGGTGGCTCCATCATTGGAGAAGGCGATACAGTAGGCAATCTTGCGATTCCAGCCTAGAGTGACTGCGTTAGAACAAAACGTCTGGACAAGTTGGGCAATGGGGAGCTCACCTTCAGTATATACCCTAGGGTTATCCCACATCTCCTCACAAGGGTCAACATGGATCCACCTCCGTTGATGCTCGCTATACACCTCGGTCCAGACGTGGTCTTCACTGTTCCACACCCATCGTACTCGAGCTCCCGCAGCACGACACAACATGCTGAAACAATTGGCGAACTCTCCAGCCCGTCCGCGTCGAGTCTCAAGCAAGGTCCAGACCTCTGAGTACCGCGGAAACCTTTCAAAGGCCTGGCACCCAGGACTCGTACACTGGTACAGTTCGGTTCTCGTAGCTCCACGGGCCACTTCGTCGGGTGTGGTGGGCGTCTGACCTCGGGCTATTGTAGCACCATGACATCGTGTGCAGGCAGGATTGTTTACGAATGTGAAAAACGATCGCTTGAACCACCTAAAAGACCCAAGTTAGAATCCAGCCAACCACTCCAAGTCTGAGCCAAACGTACCTAAGAAGCGACCTGATGACACAGTCCTGGTAACCCCATTCTGGTTTGACATTGTCACCTTTGGAGGCAGCGAGGGCCTTCAGCAGGTTATGCTCCTCTTCCGCCTCGGCGTATATTCGATCAATTGGGACGTGGGTTAACGCCTCGTCTAGAAGGCCGGGGTTTTCATACTTGACGGGGGTCATGGACAAGGTCAGGAGGAGATTTCTGAACTTGAGCGACGGGCCATCTTGGGGAGGAGACGGCACGATAGGATAACTGCGAAACGAGGTATATGTGGGTGGTTGGTGTTGCGACGAGCGAGAACTGGGAGCGATGGACGGTGGTGCGGAGTTCGGAGGGTGTGCGGTGTGTGATGAGGCAGGAGGTGCGAGATGGGGAGAAGCAGAACGAGGAGTCCTGGCTTGTTCCTCAAGTTCGTTTAACCTCCTCGTGCGTAGCAACTGCTCGAATTGTTTGGAGAGATCGGCGGCATTGAAGTCGAACTCATCGTCGAGGATGCGCGGCCGCGCGTTCCCCGCCATGGCTGCAGGGCAACTCGATGGATTGCAGTCTATGAGCCGACGACAAGGTGAAAAGGCTTGAGGCAGGAGAAGGTGTGAGACTCAGGAATGAAGAGTTAGGAGCCCAGCAGGAGAGGATTGTGAGCGTCAACCTGATCAGATCAGAGAAGAATGTTGGTGACAAACTGGCGCAGTCGCCGAGCACAGCCCGAGTCAAGTTGCCTCGCCACAGTCGGGAAAACGCAATTGGAGTTTCAGGTATAGCCCAGAAAGGGTAACACCAGGGCGAGGAGGAGAATTGAAAAAATATTGACACGGTCTAAAAGGCAAGACGGCGAGGTGCAATGTATTGTAGTGGTGGAAGAGATAGAGGAGGAGGCGACAGTGAGTATGAGAGTGTGAATTGCGTGGTGGTCAGGTCAGTTCCAGCAGTTGAGAGTGGTACGTGGACATGGACGTGGACGAAGATTGCGTGAGCCTTTCCCAAGCAATTCCTTAGAGGGACTTGGGAGAGCAGCGAGATGCGAGCCACACACCCAGAATCCACACACGCACTCACGAGTCGCACTTGCGTGTGCGTGCTTTGGAGGTAGCGGTGGGCACCCGGGGGAGGAGATCGCAAGCGGACGTGCAAGGTCGACGTGGACAAGAATGACCCAGGCAAGTAACAAAGGAGCCACTCAGTGCAACTCTAGCACTGGCAAGCTTTGGTAGGCCCTGGATTGGCCCCCCGAAGGGAACAAGTCGAGCTTCCAAGGCCAATTCTGGGGGATTCGGGCTGCTGCTTCTGGGAGGCTGACGACGACACCAACTGCGCCGCGCGTCCCCCTGGCACCGAACAAGCAGGAACAGCCCCCCTGATGCGCCGCCCCTCAGTGGCCAATGGCAATCCCCGTTACCTGGTGGTCGGTATGACGGCCTCCGTCCAATGAATCGCTGCTTGGCACTCGAGAAACTCCGTAATTAGGGGACACAAGGACTCCCCCCCGTCAACTTCGCCAGTCACTCTTCCACCTGGCAGTTCAAGCAGTTTGCTGCTTCGTTTATTTTATCGAGGACAGGCACGTGCCGACAAAGACTACATACCACTACGCCAAACAAGGAGAATGGGTCCCCAAAAAGGCAGAAAAGAAGAGATGGGATGAGGAGGCACACACAAACGATCAATTGCATTGCTCCAGTACCGAGTAGGAGGAACACGCATCTACCTCTTCTCATCATCACCTTTTTTTGCCCTCTTCTACTCGGTACATACCCTCGTCCCAGCTCCCTCCTTGTCCTCCCTCCGTCGCACTCCGTACATTGCCTGATCATCACGGATGCAGATAAGTCATGGTTACGAACATCGCCCTCAGCAGGCCATCACAGGGGCGCCACAAGGAAGCACCAGACACCACCAAGGCCTCCCCTAGTTGCACGTAATGGGCTTGGCAGTGCTGATGCGCAATACTTATTTCATCCCGGGGGATTTCTATCAATCAGATGCCGCCTACAGCTGCAGGCCAAGATCGAAGGGCTGACTCGTACCATCTGCTATTCGCTTCCCTCGGGCTGCAAAGCGGATCAGAGACCCACGTTTTCACCCCTTCTGACGTTTGGACGTTTTCCATGTTTCGATGCTTGAGGGCAAAAACTGATCGGGCCTCAAACTCGCCCCCCTCCTGCGATGGTGATCACATCCGCCCTGAGCTCGTCCACGTCTCTTGGCATCTCCTACTTTGCAGCCTCAGGTTTCAAATTAGTCTTTTGTAGCATCCTTTTCCTCAGAGCCTCGTACTCATTCAACACATCTCTTTTCAGCCCGCCTACCTAGCAAAACGTGTTCCACGTTTTCTTCCACCATGGCCACGTCGCTCGGATCGCTTTTTCTTCGGCTAGAATGTGTTCCAGATCCAGCTCCCGTCGGCCAGAGACCACATCGATGTCCTTGATTTGGCGGATCGAGGTTCTCTTCCAAATCTTGAATCCGATGTAGAAGACTATGACGATGGGTGCCGCCAAATATCCTTCGAAGAAGATCTTGGTCCTCTCAGATGATGACATGTCTCGGTAACCAATCTGTGGTGGCAAAATATAGTCAGCCTTGTTATTTGAACAATTCAACGGATGATACGAATCAGTGATACAGTCAGGTGCCGTGTACGTCAGCATTCATGTTGGCGACAAGGACAACTCACAGGGGCAAATCCCGTCCAGAACTGGGCTATCAGCACCAGGCAATTGAACAGAAATCCAATCCATGACCCAATCACGCCCGCTTGAGACTTGTAAGGCAGTTCGTCCAGAGTGTGACCGTGGTATTTCCAGGCCTGGCGGAATCGGATGTGACACAGACAGATGGATCCCCAGGTGAAGATGCTTGCGAGACCGCTGACCGCAAACATCCAGTTCCACGCTTCTTGACGCTGCGAGGGCGACAACGCCACAATATAACAGAGAGCCCCGAGTGCCGACGAGAAGAGAATGGCCACGAGCGGTCTGCCTGTTCGGTCAATATAGCCAAATATTTTGGGTGCTTGACCGTTATCAGCCAGTGCAGCCAGCGTTCGCGATGCGCCATAAACAGATGCGTTTCCGACACTCAGAACTGCGATGAGAATGACAGCATTGAAAACCGAGGGCAAGCCTCCAACGCCCGCATTCTGACTCCTTGTTAGCGTCGACCATCTCCTCTCATAGCCTGCCGGCTGCCAGAACAACTTACCTTGATGGCCAGCACGAATGGCGAGGTCCAGTTGTTGGCGCTGCTGCCGCTATTGAGCAGCCGAGGGTCATCCCATCGCACCAGGCACCCAACGAAGGTCAGGGAGATGATATAGAACTGGTTCGGCCCCCGTTAGTGAGGGCTGACGCAAAATGCCAGGGGTCTTTTCTGAGCCGGCTTACGAGAACCACCCGCCAGAACACTTGTTTGATGGCGGTGGGAAGCGCCAGACGTGGATTTTCTGCCTCTGCTGCCGCCAAACCCACCAGCTCGGTCCCACCGAACGAAAACGCGGCGGTGACAAAGACCGAGCAGACGCCCTTGAAACCATACGCAAATGCGCCTGGGTCGTCCCATGTTTTGGCTCCGAAGTAATGCCCGGTAGGTCCTCCACCGACGTCAACGACTAAGGCGAATATACTGTACGACAGTCCGAGTCAGTATCGTTTTCTTTCCGCATCATTTTATGGAAAAGGATGTAACTCACATAAACCCTAACGTGGCGATCACTTTGACGATCGAGAAAATGAACTCAGCCTCTCCATAACCCCTGACCCCGAACAGATTGATGGAGACAATGACAATATAGAAGATGGTGACCCAGACACAGGGGTTAACGTCACGTGCCCCCTGCCAGTAATTCAGGGTTATACTGGCAGCCATTATTTCAATGGGCAAAGTGACTAGCCACTGAAAGCAGTAATTCCAACCCCTAGGGTCAGGGTCAGGGTTAGGGTCATGACTGGGGTTATCGGGGTGGGGATCCACTTACATTGCAAAACCCCATGCTGGGTCAATAAATCTTGATGAGTATGCCGAGTATGAGCCAGCGACTGGGAATCTGTTGGCGCAATTCTGATATCAGCCTTTTGAGCCACACTGATGGGGGCGGAGAAGACCATCATGCGGGCGGTGACCGCTTTGGCGACGCTCTGCGTCTCCCGCCAGGTCTGATGGAGTCACTCACAAGACAGCCATCTCTCCCAAGGCATGCACGGTGCAGAAGATCATGATTCCCAGGAGGCAATACGCGAGCACAAGGGCTGCTGGACCGCCGGTGGCAAGGGCCGAGCCTGAACCGACAAAGAGACCAGTGCCTATGGAGCCGCCAATAGCAATCATCTGCAAATGTCGCTGTTTGAGTTTCATGGCCAGCGCTGGCTGTGCTGGCGGCTGGTCAGGCAGCGGTTTCCCATTGTCGTCGACGAGCAACTCGGTGACGCGGGCGCTGTTGGACACAGAAAGAGCGGGGATGTTAGCATGACCTCCGTGTCGGTTTCAGGCATACGTATGAAGTGGAAGACGCACTGGGGATTTTCGCGAAATCCATCGATTATGCGGGCGAACAAAGACGTCTTCTCCTGAGTGGAGACGATCTGGCCATATTCCTGGCTAGGAGTAGGAGACCCAGGGCTGGGTTCCTGCTTCTTCTCCAAGTCAACATCCATGTTGATGACCTGGGAACCTGGGGCTGTCGTCGAAGATTCGGAAGTCAGGGGCGTGCAAATCGAAAACAAGACCACAAAGCCTCGCTACCGAGAAACGATATGAGACGAGAACCTGTGTCTATCACAGAAGCTTTCAGGATGAAAGAGTTCAAGAACGAGGAAGTGTGGAAATTCGCAGCCTTTTGACCCCCAGGACATGGAATGCGATGTCGGTAAAGATTTCTCGAAGCAAATCCGCCTCCACGCGCGGCTGTAGCGCGGGACAACATCTCGACTTCGGTGAAGGACCCATCTCGGGGTATCCATAGCCTCGGGTGATACTGTTCTGGCATGGGATTATGTTACACTGACAAGTAGAGGTCACAACAAGGTTGGACGCCGAATCTCTGTGTGCGGATGCTCCGGAAGCAAAGGACAGAGATAAGGTACCTGAGAAGCACCAGGATCAATGCTTGGTGAGCCCTGATCAAGAGAGTGGACTGGACAGTGGTCGATAAGACTCGCTGAGTGAGTGATTCACGATACAGGGTGGATGAGTGATATAGTTCGTGTGGGGAGATTGAGCATTTTTCCCTCCCCTGCTCTTACGACATAGGCCACTTCAAAGGTGGTCGCGTGCTGATACGTTGGGAGAGAGAGAGCCTCGTGAGTTGACAGCCAATCAGAAAGGAGATGAACGGTAAGGCTAACTCTGTCCAGCTTCGATATAGAATAATTCATCGCCTATTGGTGCTCTTTACTCGGCGATGGCAAGACGCTCATGCATGATGATCACACCAGCGGCAATGCTGCGCGTGTCGGATACGTCCGAGGGGCAAGGGCGAATAGGTGGTATTTTGCATCGTGGGGCGCAGGTGCTGACTTGGTTATAGGGTGAGCAGAGGTGTATGCAGCCCAGTGGTTGATTGACCAACGATAGCGATAGAGACGTTGTCGATTGTTCCTTTTCCCATGGCTGAAAGGGGAAGCCTCTTATGACATCATAGCCTTCATCCCCGCGCCCAGCCTTGCAGTGTAACCAGTTCTGGCACTACGTCACCACGAGGCTGTAAATTGTCCAAGTAGTTGGAAATAGAGAGGCACCAACATATGCTACCATCTTGTCCGATCAGCCATTACTCTCCCCATGGAACCATCTGTCCCTCCGCAGTATTGTACAACTTTACCGACTGAACCCTTGGGTCGGCCTTTTCTCGCGACCCGGAAAATACAGACCTCCGAGCCTTATTCCGCTTTCGCCACTCCGAGGACGCAGGTCTTTCTGACACGCATATGAAACCCTCGGCGATGGTAGTAGCTTGGACAAGCAGGTAGCAAGGCTGAAGATAAGACTTGTATCTATTCTACTGCTCCAGCTCACCATAGCAAGCAGGTCATGTCATGTTCATTGAAATCCTCGAGCCTGTCTCCATATGCCACAAACAGGAGTCTCCAAACCCATCCCTCGTGGCTTACGTGGCCGTTGCATGGTATCGTCAGTCACTTATATCTTTCCTTTTGCTCATTTGGGTCAGAGAGCCGACGCAAGCACACTCTCTGGGAAGCAGCATCATGCACAAAATACCTGGTCTCCCTTTAATGAAGGATCTGGACCCCGTGCCAATTCCACCCCACGCTTGCTGCTTCCAAGATCCGATGGACTCCGCCGCCGATTGCTCCCTGGGTTTGGTCCTGCAAAGACATCTACCAGTACAAGACAAAAGCTGATTAGGAGAGTAGTCGACGCTTACAAGTAAAGCACCTGCAGCCTCTTTTCCTGTGGGATCACCACAGAATCAAGATGTGTTAAGCATTGTGCGACATGATGCTTATCGGAAAATCCCAGGCCTTGGCCATGCATCGTGAGCCAGTTTCATGCTGATCTTCTTCAATAATAGACACTGTCACAAATGATGGCATTGCGTCGGCCATTCCTCTTGGTATCGTGCAGATAGGTGCTGGAGTTTCACCGGTCGAAAGTCATCTGCGATATGATGGCTCCTTGTGTGGCATTTTCTTTCTCAATGCTTTATTGATAAATCGTGGTTTCTTGGAAACTCAGTTGGCTTGCCATACGATCGCTAACCTGGAACTCTACCTAGTCTTATCAGGCCCCTGAGCATGAGGAGTCTTTTTGTTTTTCCATGGAACCATTTTTCAACACGAGACAATATGGCTTCACAACCATCACCGTTCTGCGGGCCATGCTCTGACCTGTCATACATAGCTGGGAAGGAAAGACACAAATCCGCCATCCAGCTTTCAGCCTTCCAAGTTGTGGCCCACGATATCCCAAAGCTCATTCCGGTGGCGCCGCAGAAAATCGCGGTTGCCAGTCATCCTATTCACCTGTAATACCCACCTAATCATGATCGCTCGCCAGCTTTGGAAGTCGATGAACTGAGCCTCCAGCCGCTCACTCTCCTCCTCGCTGATGCTCGAAGTCTTTTCTTTTCGAACCAGCACCGAAGCCTCGTTTGCGATGCGTAGCCGTTGCAGAGCAATCTCTGATATCTTGACCTCAAATTCCAAAATGGCAGCCCAGTTCTTCTGCTCTTCTGATGTATGCAGGGTCTCTTGAGCAAGTGTTTCAACGTGAGGTTTGCCGTCGTCTCCTTCGCTATCAGAATCCAAGTGGATGACATCGATTGTCTTCTTCTTCACGACTTTCCATCGATCATGACACACTTCTTGTTGCAGTTTGCGGAGCACCTGGATGTTCGTGCGGACGATGAACTGGATCGTGTGGTTTGCCTCGGGATTTGCCAAAAGTTCGAATAGTGCCTGGACCAGCTCTTCGGATTCCTTCCCAGCTCTGCGCAGGTAGAGATGATAATCTGATGCACCAATTAGTATTGGGTGGGCTGAACCGGGACTTTCAGTACGACCAGGTCAGGCCAATCGCTTACCACATCCATTCAATGGTTTCAAGAGTGTGTGGCTTGTTTGTCGTGCAGCTGTGCTCAGGACCTGGCCTAAAGGTTTGCTTGCCGGCGGAAAAGGTTGTTGCTCCAGCTCTATGGCATGTTGACAAAGGCATCAATAACCAGAATGGACGGACTCACCTTGAATAAGTGGATCGAAATCGTGGGAAACCCAGAGCATTTTGGCTTTGTGGTTCTCTTTCTCTTTTTTCCCGGACATGGATTGTATGTTCGCTGATGGTTGCCTTGGACCAAGACTAGAAATGCGTGGGCTTTCTTCACAACTCACGGCGATGAGAATGAATTTCTTGTTGCTTTTCATTTGGCGCAAGAGATCTTTCTGCACTGGTGAGGCAGTTCATCGCCAAGGTGACAGGTGTTGCATGACCATAGGCAATCCAGCAGTGATGCATCCTGTCGCGAGCCTGGAATCTGCCTCGTCTGTCTGGTGCATGGCTTCACCTTGTGAGCAGCACATCAAGCACACCTCACCTACTGCTGGTCCAGCCGCACGGGTAAGTTGGCCAGCCCGCCGCCCAACCATATATATCAGATGAAACAGCATGCAGATCGCACCCAGGGAAGAGCAACGACCAGACGAAGCAGGGCTTAACGGTCGATCAGAAAGACATCAAGCCGACCTACGGTCGAGTTTCGACTTCACGTACACTGAGAATTGTCTCCCTGGCATTGTTTCGAGGAGCCTTTGCGCCTTTGAAGAAATCTCAACAGCAACTTAGACTTGTGTCGAAGTCATAAGGACCAAAGAATAGACAGTATTGGCAGATTAGCAACTTCTCTGTCCTATTCCCTCACTCGTTGAGAAGATTCTGATTTGTGCTACATATACATTGTCATCTGCCTGGTGCCGTGTTGTGGTTTTGTCATGGACCTCTTTACCATTACCTCTCTCACTACCAGCCTGATCTGCCATCGACGCTAGATATACTCTCGGGACCATCGGCTGGTGTTCAAAGTGGGACAGAATACTCTGGCGAAATGTCAGCACATGGAAGATGCCCATACTGGTCTGAAGCAAGGGATCAAAGTACTGCGGTGTTGAAAGGGAGCACGAGTTGCTTACCGTTGGTTCTGCAGGTGGCATTACACGCAGGCCAGGGATCGTGGTCCCTTCCTCCGTCCTGTGGCGTCCTTATCACGTCCTTCAACAGGTCAATCAAACTCTGGTTGCCCAGCTTTTGAATGCCAGACTTGATGGCGTCGAGGGTGTCGTTGGTCGGGCCCGAGGGCGCTCGGCTGAAGATATCGAGCGACGCCACCGACTGTGACGCTGCGGGTGTCTCATAGACGACCACGAAGCCGTCGCCGTGAGAGTCGTAACCCCAGCCGATGACCTCGTACGTGTTGTTCTGCGCAGCGAGGGAGGCCGTGGGCACGCTGTGGTAGACACCTCCAACAGCGTCACTGACGGCCGTGTCGAGCGAATACGCCATGTACGTGGCGTTGGGCTTCTTCATGTCATTTACGAGCTGAAAGGTCGTCAAGGTGGCGAGGTGCGTGGCCTGGAGCGGGTAGCACGAGTCATTCGCGCAAGGCCGTGTCAAGGTCCAGATGAAATTCCGGAAGATTTGGTAGAGCTCTTGGTTGGAGTACGTGATGAACCAGTTCCCCAGGAACCAGTTTGGTGGCATCGGGTCCCATGGCTTCGAGGGTGTCTCGTTGAAGGTCGGTGGTGTCCGCAGCTGGATCGGGCGGAGGGGGACTTGATGTGCTTGGAGGAGTGTGAGGGACAAGTCTGTGTCTTCCGGTCAGTGACCCATCCTTGCACCCTATTCAGTGGCTACTGGTGCTCTAGATCTGCTGGTGGTGTGGATCACGTTGCCAGACAGCAGTTGGATGTCAGAAGATCGCATCTGAGGGTGAACATACCCGGTTGAGCTCCGATACCAGCACCCAAAGACACCCGGGGGAAGCACATAAAGACAAGGCTCATCAGGAGGGACAGAAACATCTTGCGAAAAATCACGGCACAATGTGAACAAAGGTACGAGACTACTGGCAACTGGCATGCAGCTACTATCTTGCACTTACTGCGACATACACGTATTTATATCTCCAACCACACTGTCTGTCCATCTATCCATACAAACGGTTTAGTCGCCTCGCCAACCCTCCCTCGAAAAGGCCAGGCAGGCTGGCATGCGCCAAAACGCCATTACGGGGATTCATGCATTCATTCACCTCCTCGTCTATCATCGTCGGCAAATGCAGATGCAGATGCAGCTTCAGCTGAGCAAGCTAGCTAGCTAGTTAACTAGTCGGTGAGGGTCTATCTATCTATTAGCTAGCGCTTATATATATACTTTGGTACCTCAGGCTGCATTCCGACCACTGCGAGAGATACGCCAGCTAGCGTGGCCAGCCAGATCGAGCCAGGAAACAAGCAAGCCACCCATCTATCCATCCCTCGATCTATCTATATAACGCGACTGAGCGCCTCACCCAAACCCCCAGGTCAGGTCAGGTCAGGTCATGTTCGCCAGTCCGTCCCTCCCTGCTTTTCCCCGGAACCCGGGGGATGACTGTACATAAGTCTGGAATGCCTGATATTCCTGCCCATGGGGTTGAGTCGGCTATTGGTAATAAACCTCCAATGTTGCTGACGGGCTGCATACGAAGTACAGCCTCGTTTGCTCCTCTCGTTCGTTTCATCTTGGAAGCTCGGTCTCCGATTGGTGAGCGGCCAGCAGGGGTATATACATGTACAGTACCTCGTACCAGGTCCTCACTCACTCACTCGCACGTATGTATGCACGTAAGTATGTCCGCACGGCTGACGTCCACTTCCCGAATTACTCTACAGATAACAAATCAGGTTCCAAGCCCGCGGCCCTGAGCTCTGAGCAAAGCGTGCTAAGATCTCCAGAAGAGAAGAGAGAATTACTCGAACGAGTAGTACCCACATCCACATCCACTTCCACTTCCACGTAGGGTGTACCGTGGACCTCGTCTCGAGTATCGCGTATCGTGTACCGGGTATGTACTTGTCCGTGTTCGCGTACGGGGATTATGATATCACGATATCGTGATGCCCAGGTATTTATATCAGATGTACAAGTACGAGATACTGCGGATACAGATATCGTTAGAGATACAGACACCGGGGTTAGGGTTGGGGTTGGGGTGCACGGAGGGTTGTTATATGAATGATATGACCCAGGTACCCAGTAGGCAGCAAGCAGCAAGCAACGAGTGGACTGACTGATTGACTGTTTACCTACATTCAGGCCCTCCCCCTTTCTACGCTACATGCCACACCACAGACCACCACAGACCACCAAACTGAATAACAATAAAGCAACACGCACGCATCGACGGAGAGTGAAAAGGGAGCAGGGGAAGATTTATGAAGCAAGGCCTCCAAAATAGAAATTGGCATGCTTCTGTCTCTATCTCTGTCTCTGCCTCGAGCAGATATTGCGCGACCAAGTCAGACTCGAGAGGAAGAAAGTACCCGGATGTCCAGACGTCATGCACACATCCTCTGGACAGATACCATGGACAGACCAGACATCGTGAAGTTCAAATACTATCCTTCTTGATGGAACACCATATATTATACCGAGTATATGCCCCGAACCGAGTTTCGTCCATTGCCATTTTTGTTCAGGAAAGGGAGCGAGGCCGCTTTACTCGGGCACGTGACGGAGCATCGAGGAGGCCCAGCAGAGTACGGGCGACCCGTCAGCCGAGAGCTCATTGGGGCCCATTATCCCTGCCCGTGATGAGTCAGCGGAAAAGCAGCTGTAGAGATATCCGAAGAAGTGAAGCACGATTTCCGGCGGCCTCAGTCCCAAAACCCTGCCCGCGCAATTGAAGGGAGAGGGACAGCAGTGTCGGTGTGAATCGGCCCGTGACGGACAATCCAATCCAACAGCGAACTAGTTGCGTAGCTGCGTTTCACTCTGTCTCGAGCTTTCCCCTCGTAGGAAATACAACTTTGACTTGCTCTTTAGTCGGGGGGGGTTGGGGCTGTACCTTGAGCCACGCCGTGCCAGGTAAAGCACGAGGACGATGCGGGGTTGTGGGGAGGGGAAGGGAAGGAGGACCGTGGACCCCCAGACCCCGAAGCCTCGTCGCCTGGTTTTCAACTGTTGCTGTGTACCTCGTACTTGCTGCATTCTCCTCCGCTCTCCTCGGTGCAGTCAGACTAACTTGTCTTTGCGCTTGATATCCAGATAGAGTCGCCATCGCACATGTCTACTGAACGATCACTGTCGCCACTTGTTGGATCGCCGGCAAAACCAGCTTCCCAAGCCCATGGAGAGTCAGATCCTCGGCGCTCATCTACTAGACAGAAGAAACAGAAGAAACGCTCCCCACGGCGGGCGTCCATAGCCTGTGTGGCATGTCGAAAGAGGAAAATCAAGGTAAGTCCACAACGTCCAGTCCATCCTCTCTGCTTATTCTCCGCCTAGTGCGATGGGGATCCCAATAAGAAAGGCGAGCCGTGCCTGCAGTGTAAGCACCTCAATCGACCTTGCATATTTCGCATGGACGATCGACGCAAGATGAAGTAAGGAGCACATGTTCTCTCACCATATGGTCGTGAATTGACGCAGGCACAGCTCAACATCAAAAGCCTACATAAAGCGCCTCCAAGATCGCCTTGCGGCATTGCAGGGGAGCCAGGGCAATCCTTCTCCCACAAGGGAAGACGACGATGGCAGCTCTTCCGGATCTGGACCGCAGCCCACTCATGCGACGTTTGAGGACGTCAGAGTCTCGCTCGGCGACGGACCTACACAAGCTATACCTGCCCCGTCTGACGCCGACAATGTCTTGCGTGGCTGCTCGAACGTGATCAGAGAGCAAGACCCATTCGCAGGCATCTCGAACTATCAGATGATGGATTGGCAGTTTGACATTTTCGACCTGGACCCCGTACAGTCCACCAACGATCAAGGCACTCGCAGTGGCGCGCCACCGAAGTCCATTGAGGCGAGGAACTACATGATCAGCCAGCTGTATGCGGCGATGGGTCAGCTTGATGGGGATGAGCCTGGACAAATCATGAATCTGAACATCACCTCTATTCTCCCACCCTCGTCGCCCGAACCGCTTGAATCGGCAACACAAGCTCTTGAGGAGCTGGCCGATTCCAAGGACGTGCAGAAACATCTCCTGGATCTCTATTTCATGTACCCCGATCCCCTGCTACAGGTGCTGCTGAAAGAACCATTCATGTCTGTCTACGCTGCCGGGGTGAAGACGCAGTATTTCTCAAAACTTCTCCTCTACTCTGTTCTTCTGAACGCCTTGCGACTTAGCAGCGATCCCTCAATCCGTAATTTAGATCGAGTCTACCTGAAGAGAGTGAGAGAGGAGCTCGTCCTTGAGATGGAAAACCCAACGATATCTACAATTCAAGCTTTGTGCATCTTTGCTGATTATCGTGGTTCGGGCTTAGGCCATGATAAGGTGCGTGTGAAAGCCGTCAGATCCATTGAAGACCTCATCTAACCCTGACTTCAGGCATGTCTACTTTACGCGGGTAGGTGAGAGCTCCAGCGCTGGACACGGGTCGGGATGTCTAAACGTCTTACTTCCAGGCATTGCTTTTCGAATGCTGTATGACCTCGGTCTGAACCGCGACGGCACCGACTTGCTCGCACTCGGGTACATCTCAGAACGTGACTTGCAAGTCCGTCACGACGTGTTTTGGGGCTGCTATGTATATGATAAGTACGTGTAAACTGGACTGTCGATGGGGGCTGAAACCGGCTATCTAATGCTTCATTTCAGGTTCTACAGCATTTACCTAGGGCGTCCAAGTACCGTGAAGCTGGCCGATGCAACGGTGCCGCGGCCATCAAGTAGTAGCGATGACCCTCAGCTTCAGACCCGAGTTGCATGGTGTGATCTTTGCATGATCCTAAGCGATGTCATCGACATGGTCAACTACCCGTCATCTTCGATTTTGTTGCGACACCAGAGCACCATTGCCCGCCTCTCCAGCATGAGCCAACGACTGCTCCAGTGGTTGGAAGCTCTACCGATCTGGATTCGGAGGAAACCAGAATCAGGACATCCTCCTCCTCCTCCAGGCGTATACGCTCTCCACATGCAGTTCTACACCACAATCATCATGCTTCACCGGCCGTTTGCGGCCTACACGGCCCCCTCATCAGGCACCGTTGGGCACCACGGGGGAAAGTCTTTGGGAGGTCACACTCCGGCGCTCTCCAGACAGGTATGCAATGAAAACGCGATTCGATTCTCGAAGCTGCTCTTGGCATACAGGGAACACTATGGCGTCGAGAAGATCTACTCGTCGATGCTGCACATGATCTTTATTGCGGCCACGACGCTCATCTCCCAAATCTCGACCGACACGAACGAGAAAGGGGAGGAAGGCACCGAGAAGAAAAAATGGCTGGCGGTGTGCCTGCAGGCGCTCAACGATTCAACGCCCTCCTTCCACATAGCCGGACGCGTACATAGGGTCATTGCCTCCTTTCTCGAAGGCTGCGGGTACTCGGAGCTTGCTCCTCTCGCCGCCGCCGCCGCCGCCGCCAGTGGTGACACGGATGGGAAAATGCCCGATCAGCAATCCTCGCAGCGACAAGGCGAGGCCCGGAGACTGTCTCGTGAAGTTTTTCCCACCAACTCTTTGGCCTCTGGCTCCTCAGGGAGCGAGGATGTCACTGATACAACCCTCGCCGTCAATGAATACGGGCTCCGCCAGGCCCTTCAACAATATCATGCAACAACAACAACAACAGCAGCAGCAGCAACATATCCCACGCTCGGAGGCATGGAGAGTCTGCTGAACCTTGATTCCTTCCAAACTCAGTCGGTGTTCCCTGATTTCGAAAAGGCCGACGTTGACAGACTAACGGAGCTGGAAATGAACTATCTATGTACTTGAGGCAGTATTGGTATGTCCAGCAACGATAACCTCGGTACCCCTTTTGGAGCGCCCGAAATTGATTCGCTAGGATGTGCACTGATCTAATCTGGTTCTATCTAGTCTCTGCCCTTTGAGTCAAAGTCTTGCTGATAATACCGGGGCTACACATCGAGTCCCTGTATCGCTGATTCCTGGAGTGATTTATGTTGCAACCTTCTCCTGTTCATCTCTACCTCAGATGCAGCATGATTCGCTAGCACTGAAAGAGGGAGGGAATAGACGCGAAAGGAAACGTGATCTCGACAATGCCAGCAGGACTGTGATGGACAGGAATCAAGCTCAATGTTTTTCAGTCAATTAACGACTTAGGATCCCGCCTCTGCAAACCGACATCCAATCCTTCTTGCACGACGAGCCAGCCCGGGCGCAGTCTGTAGCGGTTCGGGTCCACGAGGTGGACCTCAAACCTCCGAAAGAACTCCGGGATGAACTTCGTGATCTCCAACATGGCAATGTTCTTCCCAATGCAAACTCGCGGCCCTCCACCGAAAGCAAAGCTCAAATTCTCCATATATCGCACTCTCTCCTTGTCCGGATCCAGCCAGCGTTCGGGCCTGAACTCATCCGCATCCTCGCCGTAGAACTTCTTGTCCCGATGCACCGTCCAGGCGTTGCACCCGACCACGGTCCCTGCCGGTATGAACTTCCCACATAGTTCGACACCGCCTTCGGGCACGACACGAGGAATCAGTTGCCCGAGAGCAGGGTGGATCCGAAGACACTCTTTGATCAGAGCCTGGAAGTACACCATACTGTTACCTTCCGTCCAGGTGATCGGCTTATCATAGGTTTCATCCAGTGGCCTGGCCTTCAAGACAGCTTTCAACTCCTCCATGAACTGGCGATAACTGCCCTCATGCGTAAGAAGCCGATACACTAGCTCACGCAGCACAATGGCTGTGGTGTCCGAGCCAGCACTGACATTTGTGTTTGCGTACTCGGCCAGTTGCCCGTCGGTCATGATATCGGGGTACTTCTCGCGTGCTTTGATGAAGCGGGTCAGGAAGTCCGGGCTCTTGACGCCATCGTGGACAGTGTGTGCGTGGATCTGCTTCATGGTCCACATGACCACATTGCCTGCGGGTCTGATTTTACGGAGGATGTTCCCAAAGCCTTTGATTCGAAGCCACTCGTCGACCGTGGGGATCTGGCCGACCTGGGGATGCTCTCAGGGAAGCTGTTCAAGAATCGGAGGGGAGTCCTAATAGGAGCACCTACCATGCCGATGTAATCCATCGCTCGCCCGGTGTGATACATCATGCGATCAATATCTTCACCCGAGTCGATGAAACCGAGACGTTTGCTGAACGTGATTTCGCCGCTGCGAGGTGGTCAACCAACCTGACGAGAAGAGAGCGGATTGTCGTAGTTGTGGGGATACCTACATGACATCAAAGGCATACATCTGCAACCATCGTGAAAGGTCACATTCTCTTCTAGGGTCCACAAACCGCTCATTTATCTGCTTCACGAACGCTCGAAACGTGGAATCGATGAGGGGCTCATACTCCACCACAGTACTCATGGCATACGCATGAGCCACAGGACGGCGGATGTGGGCGTGCTTCTCCTCGTCCATGACGGAGGAGAGGTTGTGAATCACTTCGCCCGCTTGGCTCGTCTGGTGTTGCGAGATGTACAGATGGCTCTGGCCCGTATCATGTCAGCGTATTTGTCCGGGGTATACGACCCTGGGAGGGAGCGTTCCTTACCTTCTTGAACACGGGTTTCCACCCATAGATGATGCGGACGGCCTCGGCGTCTCCGACAGAGATGGTGTTCGGTGCCAGACGAAGGAGAGGGGTGTCGTATTGGCGATGGAGCTCATAGTCTTTCTGGGACTTCCTTTGCACACAGTGGATGAACAGCCAGAGATCCGAAATAGACGCCAGAAACGGGCCTGGAATGCCGCGTACACCGGGCTTGTAGCGATTGCGGAGTAACCTGATGAATATTCCAACGAAGATGCAGGGGATCCAGTATTTCTGCAGAAGGGCGAGAATATCATAGAAAAGTGCCATGACTAGAAGTGTAGTCTCCGGGCTCCACCAATTACCAGGGTTTGCTCCAGATGGGAGATCAGGAGGGAACGAACCTCGTGTAAAAACAAATACGGGGGGACTTTGGGATTTTCTCAGATTGAAGGGGTGAAATTATAGGTAGTGAGTGGCATAGAACACACATGTCTTGAGCCTTTCGCAGGCGTGGTGGTTAGGTATCATGTCCCTGGGGTCGTCCTGGAAAAGGGGGCCGGCACGGGGGCGGCAAAGACGGACGGAACGAGAGGACAACAACGGCTGAACACTCACGAAGATGCCGGACCTCCGCTCTTCGGCCCTTGGACGTTGTTCTCAAGCCGTCCCGTCCTGAGGCTGATTCACGCTTCCTGCGGAGATTGTCAATCTCGCGGATTCTGAATAAAAATCTAGAAGCGGGTATTCTTCCGGTGCTTGCTTCCATGTATCCGGTGGTGCGCGACACGCGGAGAAGGCTATAGTGGGTAGGAAGTGCGAGCTGAGCTCGTGGCTCTGTCGAGGGCCAGCTTATAGGCATGCTGGGTAGGTTTTAAGGGCGAGTCTGGCGTTACAGCTTCTACCGTGAGCAATACTCTGTCAAGTGTCAATTCTATCTTCAAGATGTCGTACAGTGACCTGAAAGGCAAGACTTTCATCGTGACCGGCGCGGCCAGCGGCATGGGACGGACGACATGCCTCGCTCTCGCCAAACAAGGAGCGAACGTCGGTCTCCTCGATCTCCGCAAACCCGACGACGTGCTCTCTGAAATTGAGAAGCTCGGAGGCGAGGCCATCTCGCTGGCCTGCAATGTGCAAGACCGCTACGCCGTGGACGAGGCTGTCAAGGCCGTCGTCGACCGGTTCGGTGGCCTGCACGGAGCGGCCAACATGGCTGGCTACGTCGGTAATCAGGGGTTTCATGGCAAAGACAACGCGCTCGATATCATGGACGATGCGTACTGGGATAACATGTTGACGACGAACTTGAACGGGGTAAAGAACTGCTTGAGGGCGCAGTTTAACCATATCAAGGAGGGAGGATCGATCGTCAATGCTGCGAGCATTGCGGGCCAGATGGGCGTCGCGTATAACTCGTGTTATGCTGCCAGCAAGTGGGGGGTCATTGGGCTGTCGAAGAGCGCTGCCCAGGAGGGAGGAGCGAGGGGGATCAGGGTGAATGCTGTTGCGCCGTAAGTTGCGTCCGTCCGAAGCCCGACGAGGTCCTCCTATTCGAGATTATTAATGTCAAGGGAGGATGTAGTGGAGTGGTCGATACTCCTTTGGTCGATTCGCTGGGAAGTGAGAAGGAGGTGTATGACTTCCTGCTCTCGAAGACCGCGCTCAAGCGGATTGCGCAGCCAGAGGAAGTGTCCAAGGTGATCATGTTCTTGTTCAGTGAGGAGGCAGGTTATGTCACAGGCAACGTGGGTCGCATCCTGAACAACGTCGGGCAATGGTGTTGCTAATTGTATGATAGGTGATCAACGTCGATGGGGGGTACCAGTGACCACTCTTTGTGCTCGGAAGGGGATACCCCCTAAGTCGGACCACCTTGTAATGCGCCAACCGTGTAACGCGTCACCGTGGAACGCGCCATCCATTACCCACTACCTTTCATTCCATTCATTCGTACGTACCCAATTACTCTCCTTTTCTTCTCTAGTTATAGAATCATGGCCTCCGAGAACGAGCGAATCCTTCAAGACGCGTTAGACGCGTATCAACGTGGCGACTATCCCTCAATTCGCGCAACGGCGACTGCGTACGGTGTCAGTCGAGACACTCTCGGACGACGATTAAAAGGAGGGCGTACACGAAAAGAAGCAAGAGAAGAGCAATAAACACTATCCCCCGTACAAGAGAACCTTCTTATACGATGGATTATCGACCTAGATATCGCCGGCGCTCCTCCCTCTTTCGCTCAAGTTCGCGAGTTCGCAGGGCTTATTTCTCAGTCCTCAGGAGGAGACTCTTTAATTAGTGTTAATTAGATTAATCGCTTCTTAAATCGTCATCCTAACGTACGATTAAAGGTAGGGAGGAAGATTGAATATCTCCGTGCCGAGAATACTTCCCCTAAAGCCCTTTAAGCCTTTTTTGATTACTTTTTGGCGGTCGTTACTCGATATTCTATTCGTACGATAAATCTCTAGAATTTTGACGAACATAGTCTTAGAATGGGAGTCTATACGAATCAACGAGTGATCGGACGAAGTACTACAAAGCGTTCATATATCAAAAGTCTAGAAAATCGCGATTGGGTTACTATTATCGAAGCCTGTTCTACGGATGGTCGTACGATTGATCCATTAATCCTTTTTAAAGGAAAAGATCTTCAGTCTACTTAGTTTCCACTCAATACTCCTTCGAATTAGCACTTTCGGTGTATAGAGAACGCATTTACTTTAAATCAAGTCGGACTCAGTTAGTTACGAGAGATCTTCCTTCCACAGACTTAGACGAATGATACCGTACGACTTTGTTAGAAACGGCCTTCATACGACCCAGGGCGCGGGGCGCTCAGGAGCAGGTCTGCCGAGGGGCGGCAGCCTGGCAAGGACAAGGCTAAGGTCACGTGCCGCACGTGACTACCAAAAGAGGAAACTTTCGATATGGCGATATGTTGGTATGCTCCCATATCAACATATCAACATACCATTCCCAGTTGCCTATTCGGGACACACCTCACAAGTATATAGCTACGCTCATTACCCTTCCATAGTTACACTCTCTCGTAGCCAACTCATGACATCTACTTCACCATACTGTTCTGAAGTCATCGACTATTCATACCTTGCGTATCCTCGGCCCAGCTCATGCAATACAAGGACTGTGACTGAAGAAGCCTAACCCCGTTAGGTTGATACAGGAAGCAGCTCTGACAGACTTCTTCTTTACGACAACGCCAGCAGTCATATTTCGATCGATTTTATGTACGAATGCTTTATTAATGATGTTCAGTTAGTCTATATACCTTCACATTCATCGCATATCCTTCAACCTCTTAATGTTAGCGTCTTTTCAGTTTTAAAGCGACTATATAGAAAAGAGATCGCTAATTTATCAAGATACAACGAAACGTAACCCGTACAACGCCGTTAATTCATTGAATACTATACAAAAGTAAGAGAACAGGTTCTTATACCTCGATATATCGAAACTGGCTGGAAAGGAACTGGATTATATCCGTACGACCTAAGGAAAGTTCTTTAATCATCGTAGGTCATACAATGTACGGATTAATTAACGATATTACCATAATCACCGTAAATTAAGAAGAGAAAACTCTCTATCAGCGAGTGTATAGCTACACCTTTAAGCGGACGATAATTTCGGACTCAAGCGTACGAAGCCCTTCAAGATATACCTATTCAAAGAGATACTCGATTAGTCATCTAAAAGGTAGTAAAAGTAATTGATCAACTTACTTGGAAATCAACGCAACAATCACTTCAATTAAGTTAATTATCGATCACTCTTCAAGAGAAGACTATTACTAAGCGTACGAAGGTCAAGATTGACTCAAATAAGACCTTCGCTTCTATCGAGGAAATCAAAAAGGCTCAGGACCAGGTAGCTCAACGACAGGAGGAATGGAATAAGATAGATAGAGTAAAAGAGGCTAAATCGACGTTAGATACATTAAGGAAGACTAAATTCGCGAGTCTCTGTACGCAATGGCATATAAACGACGTCGATGGCGACGATAATTGAAATATTGTACAAAAATCTATTTTGTCGCAGTTGGCGCATTACACGGTTGGCGCATTACGGGATGGTCTGACTTATCGGAAGTCAATGACTCTGGCTCTGGCTCTGGCTCTGGCTCTGGCTCTGGCTCCGTCATTCCATCAATATGCAATGAGACTGGAACTGTATATACCTGTACTCGTCATGCGTGGCAAGCACTCCTGACACTCGAGACTCTCTATGGTGATGACATATGCCGTCTCTTTTTCTGACTCATCGTGTGGCCTCCCATTTCTAGTCATTCGCCACTCTACATATGTAGCAGCACCGGTTCCCAAAGGTTGTAGATTTACAGCGGCACGTTGCACGGGCGGTAGAGGTGAAAGAAACGGGGCTATTGCAAACCACTTTGGTAGATTTTTGCTGGGACAAGGCTTGAGAGGCTGAAGGGGGTAATAACAAGTATTACCTCGTACCTTCGTATGCGCGATGCGCGGTGGCGACGCGTGATTGGTCAACCGCTACGACTCACTCACATAGCCTTGCGCGAACCACTGGCCGCGTCGTTGCGTCCCGCGTCCTCAGAATGTGGCGGTTTCTCTCTGGAGCCTTCGATCCCTCGCGCTGACTCACGAATAGGGACCACCAGGGGGAAAAATGGGTAAGTGACATGGCAGGGCAGGGCCTGGCGGTCGATGTTATTGGTTGCTTCTCCTCTCAGACATTCTCTGTTGAATCATCATGGTTGGTTGGTTGGTTTTGGTTGTGAGTAGATAGGTAGGTAGGTAGGCTGCGCCCGAGTTGAGTTGGTGTTGGTGTTGTGTTCCAAGGTTGGTACAAGAAAGAACCAGACAAAGGTGAAGGTAAATAGGTAAATACTGCCCACCCAAATCCCAGGTTCTGGCTCAGGCCGTTAGCCAGGGTCTGGTCCAAAAAAGAAAGGACTGTTGAGGTCCTCCTTTTCTCGTGTAGAGATATTTATAAAAGCGTAGTACCTTACCTTGCCACTCGCTGAAGACATTAGTGACATACACATACGTGCACCAAGTGAAGAGTTGACTCAGTCTCAAGAAACAACCATAACGACGACAACAAAGAAATACAGTCACACACGATTCGGAAATTCACTGTCGGTCGAGAAACATCCAGTCCAGATCCGCATACTCCGTTCTTGTCGACTCACTAGTCCGGACAGTTGACAATTTCCCTCCTCATACATCGCAATCCCACAATCCACAAGACCACGCAAGTCACGGATTCGCAACCAACACATCACCATGACGGTCATCGAGCTAGAATACAGCGTGTCAACACAGAAAAAGTCGACGTCTGGAAAGTCAGCAATGCAGAAAAAGCTGCCACATGAGTATGCAGACGGCACAGTCCACACCCTTTTCGACGATTTTGGGCGGCCGTTCGACATCAGATTGAAGAGAAGCCTTGGAGGAGACAATGGCGAGGGATTCTCGATGGCCTGCGTCTTTCTCGCCGAGTGCGTGCCGGGAGGGCAAGACTCACCGCGGCCGCGTTATGATGGTCCTTTTGTCGTCAAGATCTTTGATCCGCGCTATTCGACCCGGCTGCGTCAAGAATTTGGCGTCTCCGAGTTCGACGAAGACATGCTCAAGGAGATCGCAGAGTCCGCCCACAGAGGCGAACAGGCAGCATTCGAAGACGAAATGACCGAGCCTTTTAACCCCCCACGATGCCTGTCCGAGACAACCCAGGAGATTCTCGACGAGCTAGCACCACCGTGCGTGTTCGGCGACCTCTACAGCCAAGCACTTGCAGATGAATATGTGTTGCAGGCCTTCCTTGCTGACGGGATCCTCGCCACCCGCCCCTCGGATATTGATCGGGAGTTGTTCGTCTGGCTCATGTCACAGCAAATGTTCCGACACGAAGAACAGATGCACAGTTATCTGAGCCGTTTCCCTGATGCACCAGTTGTGCAACTAAAGGAGGTCCTTAAAATTCGGCCCAGGATGCCGGTCAGCTCTTTGGATGACGACGAGCTAACCGCCCTTGCGACATCCATGGGCTTCGGTGCCATTGTTATGGAGATGGTGGATGGACAAACAATGTTGGAACTCCGAGAGCTTTGTATGCTGTCCCCAGAGGAATTCAAAGAGCAGCCGGCCAAAGTTCGAGAATTGGTTCCAACTGGCAGAGAGTCGGCCAGGCAGTTCTTCGAGGACGTCAACAAACTCCTTCGGTTTCCCCTGAGTGTTGGCGTTCAAAGTCGAGACCCCAATCTGGGCAACATAATGTGCAGCCTACTGTCTGATGGCAAAGGGAGGCGTCTTACCTGGATTGATATTGGCCAATTCCAGCCTCTCTTCGGAAAGGAGGTCTGTGCACCTGACACATTCGCGATTACGAGGGATTCGTGCCTTGCCATGTTTGTGGCCAACATCAACGAGCAACAAGAACAGGAAATTTACAGCGATCTGTCCTTCATCTTTCGCAAGGTCGGATACTCCAGCAGCTTGGTGCACGACCTTAAACTCGACCGGTTTCGACAGTGGGGACGCAAGGTGTCAATGACGTTCGCATGGCGAGCTATTATGGAGGATGTTTGCTTTGACGACTGGCAGTGTGGAAGGCCTGTTGCTACACAGCTGTCGATCTGCATTATCCGCATGGCCAAAATGATCATGGAGCAGGAAAAGGGTCGCACAGGAGCTCCAGCAAGAGGCACTCCAGAGCAGCAGGACTGGTTCCATCGTGCTGTGCTCAAGCTGCACTACTTGCTTTGTAGCGAGTCGGCCGATGAACCCTTTGTTACTCCGTCGGGGAGAGAGGCAGCCGCTCGATTTGAGACCATCATGGCGTCAGCTGGGTACCCCGATGGACAAGTGGTGGTGGCCACCCACTCGCAGACTGAACTGAAATCGAAAGACGGCAAACGCACATATCCTTCTGTGGAGGAAGTCATCCTACATGTGGCGGCGACACGAATATTGCCTGTTCGGTTCTGGTCCGCCGATCAGCCCGTCGACTCGGTCATTTCTGAGCTACAGACCCGGTACGACAAGGTACTGAAAGTCAGGCTGCTTGGTTGACACGATTATATCAGGGTAATGCTTAGGAGGCGGGAGGAGGAATATGTCGGCTTGAGGGCGCCCGTCACCATTACGGGACACAAGGCATGCTGCAAGCTTGCTATTCACTCTGGAACGAAAGAATTCGACGTCTCAAGTTGAATTGATTTGAGGACAGAACGCATCATCTCGGAGGAAGTACGGGATTGCCAGAATGACTTTAGAACAGGTCAGGAATCAGCACACATCCCAAGCAATGTCATACTAGCATTGAATCCGAAGGGAGGGATGAGAAGGATTGGGAGTGGAACGCAGGCAGAGACGAACCTCGGCAGGGCCTGGCACCTTCATCTCAGCCCCGCCTCGACATCCTCGCCAACCTGTGCAAAGAGTAGTTTGATAGACCCGGAAACTATTAGACATGTACATAGTTAAATGGACAAATAAATGATATCTACAGAGACGTCACACTGTTTCTCTTATACATAGTGACATCAAAGGGACATTTGTGCAATTTGATATCCAGCTTTCTATATCGGCCTGAAGCGAAGGTGATGGAGTTCGTCCTGAGCGGTCGGCCCTGTTACCCAACTCCGAGAATACAAGATTCGCAGGTCATTGTTGTAATATAGCTATAAAGGTACAATGTATCATTCGCGGTTATCCAGCACAAAAAGACCTCCTATATGATCCTCATCAGTCGTAAAGTGTTGAACGCATGGTCAGCGAGATAGTATGCTTGTATTTCGAAGCTAAATATGGATGGCGACACTGTGTGGACAGCTTCGGCAGCAGGCGCGGCGAGGATTTTGCAAGTGTCGATATTCTGCACCGATGAAGCGGTGAGAACCGATATGACCGCCTAAGAGTTGCCTCTTACCGATGGAGTTTGCGCAATGGCCTGGCGTCATTCTCACGGTAAGTGTTCGCCAGCATCTAGTTGAACATTTGTTCCCTTCTCGAATCCCGCGTGATCTCGGTACGGGTGTCTCGTTGACGACATCAGCGATCGTCGTCCTGAGCTTCGAAGAGTGATACTAGATGGGTTGGCCGCGATGTTGTGTGTATATCGTGGCGTGAACATGACTTGGCAATGCAGGGAGATGTGTTGAATTCGAGAGAAAAGTGGTGACACCAGCAAAGAACTCCAGGGAGGTCCGCAGCAGTTTCGGAGACTGCTGTAGAAAGAGGAAAGACCGCAAGATGCCCGTAGTCGGCGTTGTTTCGACCAAACTTGATGTCTCGGCACCGGTAGATTCTTCGAGCTGATCTCTCTTGCGTAATATTCGGAATTCTCATGATTCGATACCGCGCGCTGCCCTGAAGTCTCGTTGTACGGCGGGTTCCTTGGTAATCCAGAGGCTCGAGATCGAACAGGCCACCATGAGAATTGCGTTGAAAATTGCCATAATATAGAACGGGGCCCCCAAAGACACTTTATCGAACATCAAACCCCCGATTTTGGTGAGTATCAATATTGCAGCACCTCCGTAAAGCGAATATACACCGGCCACAGAGCCCTTCAAGGTTGATAACGAGGCTTCTCCAGTTCCTTGTTGTGTGGCTGTCAGGAGGGGGGCCTCCTCGCTAGGGTGGGCGTCAGCTCCTTGACGGTCGTGCACCAAGGTGTTGGGCGGACCATCTGCTTCTTTGTGTAGTATGCCTTTGCTCAGTGTGCCTAAGCTGCAGACGATTGCGCCAATCTGGCTGATCCCGATGAGGCAAGCAGCGAAGAATGCTGCTGCCCGTTGCGATGTGTTTCTGTCGTCAGGGTCGAATTCGTTGGCGAACAAAGGATACCCGATAATTCCTGCCATTGAAGCCACAAGTAGCGGAATTTCTCTCCTCTTTGATTTGGCTGCCCAGTAGCCAAATATGGGGGCAAAGACAAGTGCTACCAGCTCCGTCACGCCTGTGAGCTCTGCCGCAACGACATAAGCTCGAGGACACTTTCTCTTGATGTCTGGGAGACCAGTTGGATCATCGTTGGAGGCAGGGTCCACACAAAGGCCGGATGACAGAAACGTTGCGTTAACGAGAAGGGGAATGAAAAGAGAAATGCCGACAGATGAAGCGCGGGCCACGAAACCTCCGAGGTATCCGATGCCTATCTCGGAGCGTCTAAATCCTGCCATGATAGCTGTTTGAAAGTTATTCGACATTTGAACGAGTCCGTTGGTGAAGCGTGAGCCCTCTTGGGTACCCTGAGAGGCGTGAGCCTTCGAGCGATAGTCTTCAGTATCACTCTGCAGACGTCGGAGACCAAACAAGCACCAGACAGCCAGTAGAAAAGCCACGGCAGCCACAATGTAAAAACTGTCTTTGAGAGCAGCTTTCTCTCCCACACCTGCGTACTGGAACTTAGCAGGAAGCGGTAGGAAAAGGGTCAGTGCGATCAAGGCACCGCAGCCAGTAAACATGCCCACAAATCCGGCAACTCGACTCGTTGATCCAGCGATGTCTGAGTCAGCGGCTATCGAATCAGCTTTGGTGTTGTGTTGCGAGGTTCTTGACACGAATCTAGCGGGCGTGATCGTCACTTCCGACTCAATTGATGGCCTGGAAGCATGGCCATTTGCCCCAACAGCAGCACCTGCACGCTGACCCTCAGCTGGGACACCTGTAGCCGGTGCCGCAACAGCAGGTAGAATAGCCGTAACCATAGTAGAGGCCGCAGCACCTCCGACACTGAAGAACAACCTGGCCAGCAGCAGCTGAGGATAAACATTTTTAGCTTGGACGAATAACACCAGGGCTAGGCAAATGACCAAATAGCCTGCGACGCAGACCTGTCAAGAATCAGTATCGTGGCTTGCACCTGTGCCAAAGAGGGTCATACAAAGCGTAGGCCCATTCGATCAGAGAGCAAACCCCATAGAGGACATGCTACCAATGCCACGAGTTCATCAGCGAACCCCAGGGTCCCAACGGCATCACCGACGCCATTCTCCTTGCCGATCAGGTCTGTAATAACAAAAGAGACCGAGGAATTGAGAAAGACAAGAAACGCTATGGAAAAGGGACAGACGCCAAGTAGGTACGTCGCTACTTGGAGCTTAGTAGCTGTGAACATTTTGAAGGGGCTGAGAAGACCAACCCCGGAGTGACCTTCAAGACGATGAATGAATCAAAGACAAACCTCCCATCCCTTACACATACATAATGAGATGCGTGTATAGCAGTCAGTGAAACACGAAACAAAGATCAGGGAAGGTTGATGTTGTTGTCATCGATCAGCGAAACCGGAGGGGGCTTTACCGGGCTTGGCACCCTCTCGGCCAGTCGATATCTCTAGTGTAAAGCATATTGCCTCCACACGCTGATCTCGCCTCCCGTGCTCCCGAAGTCCCGTGCCTCCGCATATTGCTGGGCGAATTTGTTTGCTTTCAACATGTGTCAAACAGCACAAACATCCTTGCTGCGGTCTACCCCATCGTGATCAGACTCACCACCTCACAATATCTTCTATTGCATCTCGGACCTACGCACTGACCTGCAGCAGGCCGGCAGGCCCCGGCTCAGCAGCCAGGAGCTGCTTTGGAAGGTCTGGCTCATGGCAGACGCCTCAGACTATCCCGATGACATTCAATTTGCTGGCCTTGTTCAAGCAGCAACTGCAGCGGCCGACGAACAGACTCGCGATCCGTCGTCGCTAGGAAAACGCAAACGAGATGACCATGTCCTTGAAGATGTCCCTAGATTAGACGAAGACGGCGCTGGAGATGCGCCTGATCCCGCTGCATCGAGTCCTCCGCACCTCCAAAGTTCTGCATCTGTCTTGTTCCGAGAACCTTCGTCGAAGAGTAGGAAACACAGTAGGCCACCGCTGGGAAAGGTCTTTGCATCTTTGGAGCTTGCCCCTGAGAATTTCTTGCGGCTTCAGACTGCTGCCAAGGCATTCATGCTGGACGAGGCGCACCCTGAGCGGAGGGAAGTCGTAGGACCCAAGAAAAACGCAGGAGGCTCTGATTTGGCCAAATTAAACTTGTGGAACTGTGTTGAGGAATTCCTCTCCATCCATGGCTATGGCGACAAGTTTTTCGCCCAAGGAGCGGGCGAGGGTATTCCCGGAGCACCTCAAAGAAGCGTATTCTGGCCTCGGGACAGCCAGACCATCATAAAACTAATGATGCCATTAATGAGGAAAATGGTCACCAACGAACGCCAACGGATCTATGCGGCTGCCACCAGGAAACAAGGATCCGCGAAAGAATCAGGTGAGGAGCAGTCACCAGCACCCGTGGACGAGTCCATCATGTCCGACGTCAGGGCTCCTGAGACGAGCTACTCGGACCAAGAGATTGGGTCCCAACCGTCCATACCAGTGCACCAAGATATCCCGAGCTTGCCACCACATGTGTCACAGCCCACAACCACCTTCAAGCAATCAATCGTCCTCCATGTCAACGTGGTGTCAAATACTGGCGGAGCACTGAGACGAGTGATACCACGGTTTAGCTTGACACCAGAAGCAGCTCCCAGCCTGTCAGCTTTACTCGCCGAGGTGGAGAAACGGTACACGCTCCCAGCAAGAACGGGAGGCGCCCCAGGAGTGCAAGGCCGTCCAATCGTCAAGGTGTGGCTCACCGATGGTCTGGTAACGGTGGAAGAAGACGGAGAGTGGATGGTTGCGCTGTTGAGCGCTGGGGTGGTTGACTGGATGGACGGCGAGGTTCGAGTGCTCATCGAAATCTGAGATGGCACAGCAATAATCATAAGTGCCTTGGGGCTCTCAGCCGTCCGTTTCGGGCGCATCAGGCTACCGACTTTGGCAGCTTCACAGCCTCCCTGGTCGGCGAGCTTCCCGAATCTAGAAAAAAGATTCTAGTGCTGAAGTGAGTTCTCGGGCTTTAAAGATGGCGCCACATGAATCCCGAAGACAGGGACAGCGAACAAGTGTCGCAGCCTAATGCAAGCCTCGTTCCTAACGCTGAGGCTTTTCCAGCAACACGGCATCTCCCAAGAGCTCCCAAAATGTAAATCTGCATGTGGCCCTTGACTCGACTTGTGTGCTTGTTTACAGACCATGGGCCGATCGACATTTGCCTTGCCTCTTTCTGCTGTACCTTGGAGCACGAGCTGCACCTTGGGTCGACACAGAAAATGCTCCGGCAGTGGTGGCGACCGTTGACCGCCGTGTCGATGGCAGGGGTTAGCTAAGCTTGCCTTCCAATGATATAGGAGGACCCCGGCTTATCTGAGCCCGTTTTAACCAGACAAGCAGAGGGCATGTCGTGCTAAGGCGACACTTAGGCGCAATTCTCCTGTGTTGCTCCTGAAAAAATTAACATTAAACAATGCTAATCTTTCTGCACTCTCTCTGTCAGCCAGTCACGCCAGTCAACGCGTCCAGGCACCGATGCAGACTCGAAGATCGCGGCCATGTTGCGTATCGAGCTCAGCATCCATCCTTCCCTTGTCTTTACGTACTTGTGTCGGTCTAACAACACAGCTAAATCCGACAGCTCACCTGCTCCAATCTTGCCGGGCACGTTTGACATAACATCACAGAACACTACTGGTGCCAGTCGCCGTACGGGTCCAGCAACGTGTACTCGACAGTAGGTGGCGAGTAGCTATTACGAGCACTGTGAGCAATTCCGTGGTCCGAAGCAGTGGGGCCCAGGTGATAAGTTTCAGGACATTGGGATAGGCTCGGGCGCTTCTGGTTACTGTGAAATTGTAGGGTGTAGGGGACTGGGAAGAGGCCCGGCCACCTCGTCTACGATTACGAGGATGTCGCACCACGCCCCAGTCCTGGTCGATTTGCAAGGATCATGTAGCGAGCACCCAACGGAGAAAGCACGAACTGGTGGTAGAGACAGAAGTGGCCGAAAAGGGGGGTGAACAGGGTCCAAACCGCACTGCATTTTGCTATTCGCATCATCCCCATGTAGCATCTGACTCTCGTACCCTGCAGCACGGGCGGGCATTATTGGTTTTTTTTCCCTCCTCGATGCGGGGGAGCAAAGTCACCAACTATAATTATGCTTTTGTAACTGTCGGCTCGCCTTTACATTTCCTATCCATCGCTCCAATCGGGCATCAGCACGCGAGAGACGGTGCAACTGTTGCCTGTGTGTCGGGTCTCGGGAGCTGTTGCTTAGGACGAACACGAGGCGACAAGCGATGGAAGGAGAGGACTTAGGACGAGAGAGGAGAGGTTGGACGCTGATCGTTGTCCGAGACGGAAGGGATGACCACTGACCCGGTGAGGTGGCAATTGTTGCACTCTTCGAGGTCGAAGAGGGCCGAGAGGGCCTAAATGGGAAGTGATGCGCTGGTCGCTTGATGGGGGAACGAAGCGAGAGAACTAATCTGGAATTCGCCAAAGGTCGGCACATCGGCCTCACTGTAAAGAAATTGAACCCTTTTCGAGCGTCTGCTTGCTGGCCGGGGATCCAAGATAGGAAGCGAGAGACCAAAAAGACAAGTTCATGAAGGGCGGTAAATGGATGCGGTTTGTCGGACGAGCGAGTCGGTACATGTGTGGTAGGAGGTTACAGAGGGTATCCTTGCTGCATTGCAGTGAGATACATACCCTGGATGTCACTCAGCCAGGCACTCATTGGTACAAGTGGTACATTGGAGGAAGGGGGGGGAAGCTGGCGCCGGGGCTCGTGGAACCCAGTCCTTGAATGCGAACTTGGGAAGGTCCCTGTTGGTCGGACTCTTTTGGCGAGACGCACGAGGCCAATGCAAGGCAATTGTTGAGCTGGTTGGCCAGCAGGGATAACTGGGAGGGAAGCCTAACGAACCCATGGGTGCCCACCAAGTGCTATCAGGCGCCTCTAACTGCAAACACAGGTCGGATCTACACTGGACGGACTTTGAGCTCGGGACGATCGCGACCCCCGATTCAAAAGTGGAGGCATCTTCACGTCAGAGCCTCCCTTTCCTGGCCCCCCACCAAGAGCACCCCAAGCACCCCCCGGGCATAGCGTCTCCTAGAGCTCCGACAGGCACTGGCGCCTCAGTGGCTCGCCAAAACGACAAGCCGGACAAGCCTAAAACTCCACCTTTCACATCATAGCTCTGTACGAGTAGCTAAAGACTCAATACCCAAGAAAACCACCAAAACAACCACCACCACCACTACGTACTTGACCTTTTGCTAACCCTCTAACCCTTCAGAAACACAAGCTGGGAGCTTGGACCGTGTTCTTGCTCAAGCTCTCCAACGTCCATGAACAAGCTTATTGGGGGTTTCCTCATCCCGTCTCCTCCTCGTACGTCCTTGGTCGCCCTGTCGCTGTCCAACCCCCGCCCCCGTCGCTCATTGCCCTTTACTGTCAAATTCCCAGCTGCTGCAGAGCAAGCCTCATGCGCAATTGAACATCGAGTCTATTTCCCAATACCAGAGCTGGTCATTGAATCGAGACTCGTCCTCACCGCCAAGCTACTTTTTTACGTGTTGCTCTGGAGCAACGCTATCAGAATTGAAAGATATCTTTTATCCTTACCTACTCTTTTCTCCTCCTCACTTCACTTGTAAATACTACCCCCTTTTTATCCCTATACTTTTGCCAGGGATGACACATAGAGACGATTGCACCACGGCCTTATAGCTCTAATCTCCCTTTCGCTGTTATCTTCCTCCCAACCATGAGACGCATTCAGGGTCGCGTGACGCGCGATGATATTCGCTCAGCAGGGCTGAGGCGATGGGATGGTCGAGCTCGAGTCACAACAGACTGGGTTAATCTTTTTCACGTATGTGCTCATTCTAACCACGTCCTCGCACTAGACACTCATATGTCAACTCCTTTAGGAGCCTGAGCTATGCTGGCCAACAGGTGACTGTCTTGTCTACTTGCGCGAACAGGGCCAGTCCAGTCGAGGGCCTGCTTTTCGAGTCCATACGGCGTTCCTCAAAGTCAGAGGGTTCGAATCCCTGGTGGACCGCTGTGTGATGAGGAACTCGATTCATGCGGCAGTGCAATGTGTCCTGCCCAATTGTGCAGGGTGCGACCCCCAGGAATCATTACACGAACTGTATATCCCGGCGCCTCATGGGGCGAGCCTTGAGGATATCTTCAACCATCACATTACGACACGAAATTTCTTCGCATGGCTCTACAACCGACCACTGGCTGGCCGCACACTGGGGTCCGCTTTGGCTGCGCTGAAGAAGAGGGTCGATGTCTATCGGCCTGATGATAGCTCCCAGAATAAGGTCGAAGTGCTGTCGTTCGCCGAAAATCAAAGGTATCTGGACTTCCGGGAGTGTGTTGATCATGCTCTGGCAGCTCTTTCATTGGCCGAAGCTCTTCAGGTCGAGGATCTTTGGGTCGATGCATTTGCCCATTGTGTGGGAATGAGTCACCGTGGCCTTCGCTCAAGCATCGAGTATGCAGTGAGTCAACCTCCTTTTTTTGCCTTCTTTCTGCCTACGATCGAAACTAACCAAATATTAGGGCTTGAGTGCAAAGTCCAAGACACTCGTCAATCGCGCGAGACTGGAGATGGACATCCGACTGGACAGGGTCAACAAGTCCGTCGTGACCTTCTTTGAAAACGACGTCTCGGGAAGCTTCCTCGGTCTACCACAACCAGCGCGAGATCACCTCAATAAATTCCGAGCATTCCTCAAGTCATTCTACCAGGATCGCTACGGCTCTTGGCCTCCTAACCGTTTCGAAGAAGAGGTCATTCAGCAAACCATATACTCAACGATGTTCTCGGATTTCAAGAACCTCTATCAGCACCTAGTCGACCCTGAGTCCACAGTGGATATGGTAGAGAACGACATCTCCAAGACTGGTGGTGTGTGTACTCTTCAGAACATCCAAGCTTTTGACAAAAAGCACTCTTACGAACCCCTTACTCAACCACTACCTCTCCTACCTGAGCCATTGGAGGCTAGCTCGAGTCCACGCCCTAAGCTTCAGCGAAGACTGTCTTGGAATCCAATCCAAAAACGCAAGGCGCTCAAGGAGAAACGAAAGGCGCATGACAAACGCGCGTTGATTGGTGCCTCCAATCGAGATCTATTGGTCATGGACTGTCCCTTGGTCCGCAAGTACTCTGAGTTCGAGGAAATGACCGTCGATGATGATCTTGAAGGGCTCTCTGCTATAGAGGGCCGCAAAGTGAGATGGATCCTCGTCTATGCTGTCCTCCAAACTTTCCATTCAATCGCCCAGCCCCCGAAGGAAGTACGCAACACCTCTAATCTAACATACTCCCTCTGCTGTCAGCCTCCAAAACAGAAGCCGTGGCAAGAAACACCATTACCCCAGGTCCGTACTTTGAACAAGAAGAAGTCTCAGCTGGCTCCCGACAATGGCTATTCACACACCAATGCGTCGTCTTCTTCGCTCGGCGAGACACTGACAAGAGGAAGATCGGCGAAGCTCCGTCGGCGCACACTCCCTGCGAACCTCCCGGGGTCTCTGATGGCCTCCCTGTCTACCAGAACACCGCCCGCCTCCCGCTCCGCCTCACTCCGAAGATTAATCTCTCGTGGAGGTCAGACCAACAGGGACGAGATGCCTCCCAAACGCCCCTCATTCTGCGAGATATACGTTGAAGGCTACGGAAATGGTCTGAATGAAGTTGCTCGTGATGTCGCTTCTTCTACGCTAGCGGAGCTGACCGCCGAACCCGAGCCGGTCATTCAAGAGGATCAGCAAGAACCGCACGAGCTTCAGGGCGACATCGTCCATGAAATGGCAGCTGACAACACCGAGGACTTACCTCCGCTACCACCATCGGAAACCTCAGGTACAACACCTCCAAGCATGTCTCGCGAGTCTTCCAATTCTTCGGTCAGCAGTGCCTCCTCCCACGGCAACGAGGACGGTGATGTTGCGCCCGTCACATCGACGGGCAGTGCGGCATGCACACTCGAAGAGATTCTGAGCTCTACCAGTCTCATCAAACGTCGAGACGGCATCAAAGACGACTTGGCTTGCACCACAATCAGACGGCGACCGCAGTCGCTCGTACTTCGAGGCACAGTTCCTCGTATTAACATCATCAACAGTGACCGGTACGATCCAGACCTCGAATTGCCGTATGTTCACTTCAACACACAAACCTGGGACATGATCCTGGCACAAAGACCAATGACTGCGCCCGGTCCGACGGCGATTGCTGCGTAAAACCTGACGATTTTCTTACATCTACCATAGACAACCACCAGACCTTACAGCCACATCTCCGGCTTACAACTACGTCACTTGATAATATGGCCAGCCAAAAGCGAAGGCAGGCGTCGCATCACATGCATATGGGATGGGATTTCTTCCAAGGAAGAGGAGGGATATAATAATGACCACGAATCTCATTTTTGTTTTCACCCCCACAAAAAGACCGTGCATGACCCTTGGTCCCTTTGGGTGCCTTGTACCTTGTAGGCAAGGCAAGGCGAGGCGAGGCGACGTGTGGGATTCAACTACATACCTACGAGTTAATCATCGCGGGCGTTGTTTGTGTATTTACGATTTTTCGATATCGATACCCTTGGGCGAGGCGAGAGAGACAGAGCGGGTCAATTGTGACTATGTGAGGTCTCCGCTACACATGCATCCAGGATAGTTGTTCTTTTTTTCGGCAGGAAAGGCGTGAGCAGGAAAGCATCCTCCTCGCGTGCGTGCGTGCGTGCGTTTTCTCGGAATACATGTAGCGAAAAGCAATGCCAAAAATCATAAATTTGATTTTCTCAATTTCTAGATTCGTCTCAAAGGGAAGGAAGGGTCATGATTTGGTGAGAGGTAGTCTTAGAATGGATTCGAGGGACTATCCAGCGATAGAGTTCATCCAGGTCCAGCTGCAGCTCACCTCGTCTCTCCCCATGCGTCGTCCAAATCCGCTTGTGTGACTTGATATCCCCACTGTAGACAAGTCTGGTGTATGACCGGACTGACTCTGCGTTCATGTTGGACGTCACTATCCTCGTCATCGTCGTCAAAGACACTGCGCACGCCCATCTCGACGTACTTCTTCAGCAGCATCCTCTTCCACCTGCCCTTGGGGCCGACACACCTCAACCACCGACCGACCTGCCTCTCGTCCTCGCCGTCGTCGAGCCGCCGCCCGAGCCAGAACCGGATGTACCACTCGAACCAGCCGCGCGCGTCGTGCCGGAAATTGATCCACCCGGCGTCTTCCCACTGCGCGAGCGTCTGCCCGCACGCACGGCCGTGGCGGTTCAGCTCGGCGTCGTAGCTCGGAGAGGTGAGGTATTTCTGCGCGGGCTGCAGCTGCGCGAGCCACGGTCCCGGCAGCGTCGACAGGTGGTCGTCCACGAGGGTCACGCCTAGCGTGCGGCTAAGCCAGGGAGAGAAGAAACTGCCCCCGAAGGCGCCTTCAAGGAGGATGGACAGCGGGGATTTGTTGGGTCGGAAGGCAGGGTGTGAGACGAAGTGGTAGTTGTCTGTTTCAGGGTCCTGCGTTGGAAGAGGTGACGACGGAGTCCAGGAGTTGTAGTGCTGTAGTAGAGAGGGGAGGGTGGTGGGTAGAGATAGAGACGACGAGAGGGGGTTCAAGGTTGAAGGAGACGAGTTGGCGGCAAGGGGAGCCCTTTGAAGATGGTCATGATGACCAGAGCGCCGGGCGCTACGAGCGCCTCGTCTACTCTTCGATCGTCGCCATGAGCCATTCCCATGGTCATCATCGTCTCCCACGGCAGTATTTCTGTCGGCGACAGCGCCGTTGGTGTTCTCATCCTCGCGGTAAGACAAACGGCCTCCCGCCGCCGCGGCCGCGATGCGCGCAGAAGCCCTGGGCGCCGTCCTCAGGAGTCCCGGGCTCGGGTTGGGATTGGGACTGGCGGCTCCTCTCTGCCTCTTTGCCGGTGGCATCCTTGCCTCTCCTGCCGCCGCTGCACGCTTTTGTCCCGTCCTTCCCTTCGAGGGCAGCAGGTTGAGCGACTCGAGCAGTTTCTGCTTCTCCTGCATGTTTGCAAGGCGCGTAGCCTCCAGGTCAATGTCAATTCCGGGACCCATCGTAGTTAGTGGAGCACCACAACAGACCACGACGAGTAGGCACTCAAAGGGCAAATGTAAATGTTTGTGTCTTGTTTACGGAATTGTCATTGTCCATTGTTCATTGTCGCGCACTGCCACCCTCGACGCGGTGGTGGTGGTGGTGGCGGTGACATGGGCCATGACGTCACCAATTATAGAAACAAAACACGCCCGGTCTTTGCTTCATTGTTTAGCTTCACATCTTGCCCAGTCAGTTCCGCATGGCGAACATCCAACACCCGCTGACTCCACCATCTCAAGCCATGGCTCAGGGCAACCTCCCAAGCATCACCCCAGACGAGGTCTACGACATCAATGATGATTCCTGATGCGAGAGTTGCGAAATTTGCGGTCACGTCGCATCGATGCTGAGAAGAGATTCCAGCACACAGCCTACGAGTTCTTTGCCACGGCCCTCCCACTTCCACCCTGGGCTTTTGGAAACTGGCTCAGTCTGCTCCGTGGCCGGCACCTGCTGGGGCTGACAAACTTCGTCTGCGATGTCATGCCACATATTGTGGAGAAGCTCAACCCTACGGAACTGCCTACTGTGAGAACCAGCAGTCCCTCCCAAGGGAACAAGAGCCTGACGAGTGGCGACAAACTGAACCCGACATCGTATGCGGGCAGGCGAAAGGGGCTCACAAAGAAGAGAAAGCGGGCGCAGTCTCTACAGAATTGCCCCTGATTCTTGTTGGTCGAACTGGCCTCTCCGTGTCGGGCGTTCATCAGGCTTCACACTTTACGCCAATGAAATTGGATTTCTTTGACTAAGTGTTGGCAAGTTGCCGACATTAGGCCACAGTATGTATAGTTTCCGGAGCTGGAACTTCCTGGGGATCATGAGCTTCCGGAGTTTTCGAGGAACGACATGGAAATGGCGAACAAGTCAGGTGAAATGAATCTGCCACGGACATAGGTATTGGGTTGTAACCACCTAGTTTCGACCGCAGCGCAAATGTTCCTCGGTGATCTGTTCCGACCCTGTGATCTGCTTGTCATCAAGCTGGTCCCGCTCATCTTATCGTGTCTGTCCTGTCTCATAACCCAAACCACAGCCATGTATTGTCTTAAATCTCCCAAATTCTGTCGTAGAGCCAAACTTGTCTGGAACAAAAACCCCGTCTATCGAAACATCTGATTCCAAGCCTCCCAGTGGTTCTTAGCAGCGGGCTGGCGAGCAAGGCCCCATCTCTGTAGTTCTTTTGTTTCATCACCCACCGATGTCTCGGTTTCACGCCAGAGCTCGAAGTCGATGATGCTGCATTTCTTCGTCTCTGGGTCCCATAGAATGTTCCGCAGTCCGCAGTCTACGGGTTCAATGCCTTGAGCGTAGATCCACCTGTCGACCGTCAGCATGGTGGGGACCACATCTAGGATGCAATAGGTGTGGTGACCCCTGTGTGCATTGGGGATACATAACCTACCTAAGAGCAACGAGGAACTTCTGGGTAATGTCATGTCGTTCTTCGGTCGTCATTCCCCAGTAGTACATGTTAAAGAGTGAATCGCCGGGCATCTTTGTCATGACGAGGAACGTGAGATACCCCCCCGGCAATTGTCCCTCGGCAGGCTGGACCGCCTTCTTGAAGTTGACCAGCACCGGCGTACATGCGCTGTCAGTATCTCGGAACTTTTCCAGCGCTTGGAGTTCATGTGCTGTCGTAGTACTAGGCCCAAGTTCAGGGCTGTTACTGGGTCGTCGTTCTCCCCCCGGTATTCTCGATGTCTCAAGTCAGCCTTATGGTGTCAACCGGTTCGGTACGACTTGAAGACATACTGGATCTTGATCTTCATGACATATTCGTCCACTGGCGAACAGTCTCCGCTGCAGGGGCGACATGTAAGGACTATGCGCGCCTCTGCGGGGGTGCCATCGTGACAAGAGCGATAAGTCGCCAAGGGTTTCAGCAGCTCAAAAGCAGTTCCATCCGGAAACTCAACAACCTTGTCGATGTAGCATGGAAGAACTGGAGCGGCTTCTGCCATTTTCTAGTGCAGAGTATAAAGATGTTCCCCAAGGCTGACTTTGCTCATCAGCCAAAAGATCAGCAGTTAGTGAGAAGCAAATTGTTATTGTGTCGGGACATCCAATGAGATCGCACGTGTGTTCTCAGAGATCTGATAGTTATGGTGTAAGGCTGATTTCCTTTAGCCCGTCTCACAGCCTCCCCCACTGAGAAAGATAGGTTTCCCTGAGATATCTTAAAGGTCGAAGCGCGGTGGTTGTGGTTGTGGTTATGATTGTGGAGGCACAAATCGGGGATCTGCACGATGGATTGGCCAGAGTTTATTGATCCTGTCATCCGGGGATTCGGGGATTCACCGACAAGCGCACACCATTGACCCTGGGGGGCAAGTGGTAAAATTAAAGCCTGGAAATGTGAGACGAGGCTGCTGCAGGTGAACAACGCAATAAAGGAGTCCTTACCATCGACGCTGTTGTTGCGGCTGGACGCACCACTATGGACAGAGAACAGCACACTGCTTGGACACGGATGGCGGGAGCATAGCGCGAACATGGCGTGGATCTCTGGAGGTACTGGGTCCTCGTATTCGTGCAAGGTAGTCGTCGTACTCGTAGTCTGCGGTTGGCATCGACGGGGAATTGGGCAAGTCAGAAGAACGCTAGGACCAGCAGCTGGCACTCAGAGACACACCAGGAAACCCTTTTCCCCATAATTTGGAGCTCCTCGATAGATGTTTCAGGCCCGCTGTGGTCCTGATGCTGATGCTGGTGTTATACTGGCGCTGGTGCCGTTGTGGTGCCAATGCGGCCCCAGTGGAAGATCATCGCTCCGTACCTGCATGAGAAGATCCCAACTGAGGGACGCCCATGCTCGATTCGATCTTCCCTCCACCACATATTGACGTCTGTGGTTTCGCTATCTCCTCTTCGCACAGCGGCTTAGCCGGACGCCAGTGCAGGCGATCCCCAAGAAACCACCAGTACGAGCATGATTTGCCCTATGCCTCGCGATCTTTGTCACGTCTAAGTCGTTCACCGCAATCTGTTTCACCCTCGAAGTCCCAACTACAAAACAACAAGTGTGGCCGAGCCTTTTTTTCCCCAGCCGATGCCAGTCAGAAATCACTTAAACCCGCGATTTCTCCCTGCTCCATCGATCAGGCCCTCCTTTCGTCTCGTCCACGGTCTCAGAAAGACCCAGAGCAATCAATCTTGGTGATTCCACTGTCCCCCATTGATCGCCAAGTTGGATATGATTGCCACCTCCTCCCTCAGCGCAGAAAGACCCGGCTCTACCTCTCTCCCCCTCGTCGCCCCCGAATCCACCGACCGTCCAGTCTCGACCGCGCCCACTGCTGCTTCCGACGCCAAAGAGCTACCTGTGACCTACTCCACTAATGCTCTGTTGCGCGAACCCCTCGAAGAAAATGAACTACGTCAAGTCAATGGTGGTCGGCGTGGGGAACAAGAGCTGCCTCGTTTACAAGCAAATGCGCAGATAGAAGACGGTGACAACCTGGCGCCCATTCTCGAAGATGATCCGGCGTCCTTCAACCTTATCGCCCCTCCTCCCCTAGACCAGGGCGACATCTTCTCGCTAGAGACGCAGACACAAGCCCTCTTCTCGAGGGGACATCTACAAGTCATCTTTGCCGACCCCAGTTACCTCTTCAAATTCACGTCTTTCCTTGGAATGTACCGACCCCAGTCGGTGCCTATGCTCGTGCACTATCTGGATTCTCTGAAATCACTGCGGGCCATCAATTATGCCAACGCCATCTGCGAGGGTCTAGACCCGATAGAAGGCTATGAGTTTACACAAAGACCGGTCAAGCCGACCATCAATACGGCATTGGAAGAGAGGGCGCACAAGGCTTTTGAAATCCTTGCGATGGAGGAACTGCCTGCTTTCATCACACATCAGTACATTCAAGTCGTGAGTAACAGCATTACCGCCAGAATAACGGGTTCGCTCTCGCCGCAACTCCGGGAAGCCTCAGATGGGTTAGCAGAAGTTTTTTGTTTGACGGATCCCTCAAGGCACGACAACCCGATTGTATTCGCCTCGGAAGGTACGCCTGCCCATACCCGTGCAATGGTCCGTTGTGGGTTGCTGACACGAAGCAGAATTCAATCGGACGACCCAATACGGCATGTCATATGTTCTGGGCAGGAATTGCAGGTTTTTACAAGGGCCCATGACCAATCCGCACAGTCTGCGGAGGATCCGAGAAGCCCTCAAAGCAGGCAAGCAACATCAAGAGGTCCTTCTCAATTAGTGAGTATGCACCCCGTGTAATTCAGAAGTGTCTGACGAGAGGCAGTCGACGGGACGGCTCTCCATTTGTAAATTTGTTCATGATGGCTCCTCTTTCTGACAGTAGAGGCATCGTTCGATATCATATCGGAGCTCAAGTCGACGTGAGTGGGCTTGTCAAGGACTGCTCAGAAATGGAATCTCTCCGAAAGCTGTTGGACCTGCGTGCTCGGGGCGAGGATCCACCACTGCCCGAGAAGCCTAACCCCGAGAAGAACGACGAGCTACGGGAACTGAGCGAGATGCTTAATCAAGGCGAGTTGAATACCATCAAGCGTCATGGAGGGAAGATGCACCGCGAAATCGTTGAGGATGACATTGAGAGCGTGTCGTCTCACCATCAACCTCGGCTGTTGCTCAAGGACCCGGATACCATGGTGCCATCAGTTGCCAGCATAAATGGGAGACTGAGTGGCATATATCAGCACGTAAGTTTCTACAAAGGCCGCCAGTGTGTGCCCATGATTGACCGATCACGCAGTATCTCCTTGTGCGGCCATATCCTTCTTTGCGAATCCTCTTTGCGAGCCCGTCACAACGATTACCTGGAATTCTTCAGTCACCCTTCCTGAACAAGATCGGCGGTTCGAATCGAGTCCGTGAGGAATTGACGACTGCATTTGCCGAAGGACGAGGCGTGACCGCCAAAGTGCGCTGGGTCACTAAAGGCGACGACCAAGGCAAGAACAAGTGGATTCATTGCACTCCACTACTGGGCCAATCAGGTCAGATTGGCGTCTGGATGGTGGTGGTGGTTGACGACGAGAAGACCATTGAAAGATGGCCTACTGCAGCCGGACGACACCCACCCCAAGTGGCCGCCACAGAGAGGAGCTGGACTCCAGCTCCCAACAGCGCGTACCAGATAGTCGGATCGCCCCACCACGGTGTTGGCGAAATGAACGGCGGACAACAGGATCGAAATGGTGGAGGCAGCCTGGGCAGTGCCACGGGCAGCGCGACCAGCCTGAGGATCGGATGATGGAGAGCATTTGAGTTTTCTTGGATGTTACCCTTGCTCTGTTCTTTTTGGAGCATGTGTCTGGTACATGGACTATGAATGCAAGGTGGCGAAGTGGAGGAATTCACATCTTGGGTATCTATTTGACCTAAAGGGGGATAACTGACTGCTGGGTGTAATATTTGGAGAGCATCTCACTTGATCGAGCCAGATATCATCAATGGCGCGAGTATTTGTTGAGCGATTATGCGACCGCTGATCTGCTGGCTTTTGAGAGTCTATGTCGTTTCACCTCGTATTCGCTAGGTGAATACCTCAAGTGGGCGGTGTTGAACAAGCGTTGCCAGCTTCATCAGGCTGCGCTTGATCATTTTTGCTGGGGTGTTCGTTACTAACAGGGTTTCCAGAGAGCGGAATCTGGGGCCGCCGCGGCCGGGTCAACTCTTTCCGACTCCTTCGTGTTGTCACGAATGGTGGAGACATGTATGGGTTCCATCTCCTGCTCCTTTGCAGCCTTGTCGAAGCTCTACGAGGTGTTCGGTACGAGGTACTCTTTTGTGTATGTGCCTTCTCTGCCCTGGCCCTCTCCCTCACCTTACACCGAGAATATCTCCTCACACAAAGGCCCCCAGCCCAGTGCAGGCCCTGCCCTGACAAGATCGCCGTCAACACTCTTCAGGCAGCAGTAGGGCCCAAAGTACTCTGCAATTCGCCCCTGGCAGCAAAAGACATGCTGAATTGATCCATCACAATACCAAAGCTGTAAAAGCTGGCTCGGTCCGCCAAGGGGGCCGGCGTTGCTAGTTCCCGGGGCCGAGATCAAGGGGTTGTGTCATCTAGGCACCTACAAGGCGCTGCGCCATCTCTCTGACTCAAAGCGTGAGAGATAGTGAGCATTTGCACGACAGGGACTTTGGAGTGGTGGCCTCTCTGAGAAGCATCCTTGACTGAAAAGCGCGCTGAATCCCTTCATACAATTGCCCTTGTAAGTCAATACTCTTACCCCTGCGTTCATGCCTCACCAAATGCAGTCTGCTAGTGATATACCTTGCACCTGTCGTTCTCTCCATGAGGATTGCAACCCTGCAACATGTCCTCAAAACCAGCACTCAAACAAACCAGGCAACAACTTCAAGCTGTCCGAGTTTCTCCAAAATGCCCAACGGGGTTGTTCCGTCTGCTCTGCGATCTGTAGCGCACTCTCCGTGGAGCCGGTGAAAAACGTATGGCGGAACACCATAACTCCAGGCAAAAATGCTTCGATAGCAGAGGAGAGCATTCCGATTGAGTTGATGCGCACGGGCGAAAGACCTGGCCGAGTGGTGATCAGAACAGGCAATACTTACGGCTCCAGCTCCCAGCTTTGGAGGCATTTCAACTTATTCGTCCACCCAAACGCCCCTGAGCCAAAGTCATGTATGGCCTTGAGGAAGCTGAAATGTGCACCAATAGACAGGACAGATTCTGCTGAGAGCTACCGTTTTCTGAAGCAGTGGCTGGACGGATGCAATAATCTCCATCAGTGTTCGGCGCCTGAGCCTCCCAGCTTGCCAAAACGCGTTCTGAGGCTTCATCCCGACCGAGTGCACCTATACCTCAGCCAGGAGAACGAAAAAGCCCGGTATGCGACCCTGTCCCACCGCTGGGGGAACTTTGATGAGAGCTTCATCTTGGAATTGACGAACCTCGAATCCCTCACCAAGGACATCGCTTGGTCTCAAATACCAAAGACTGCCCGGGATGCTATAGAAATCTGCCGAGTCCTCGGCATCGAATACTTGTGGATTGACTCTTTGTGCATCATTCAACGCAACGCAACGGATTGGAACGACCAGTCACAGAAGATGTGCACCATCTATGGGCAATCTTATCTCAACATTGCAGCAATGGACTCGAACAACTCCAGTGGCGGCTGTTTCCGGTCGACGGGTTCGGATACGCGATACCCTCCTCACAATGTGCCTGGTCATCCAGGCCTCCAAGTCCAGCAACAACCTCACTTCACCCACCTTGATTTCGGCGCCAACTATGCCACTTCACCCGCCTCGCCTCCGCTCCTCCGCCGCGGCTGGGTGCTCCAAGAACGTCTCTTATCCCCACGTTGCGTCTACTACGGCAAGGACGAACTTCTCTGGGAATGTAAAGCTTGTGCGGACTGCTTATGCGGCGGAACCAATGTCATTGCCCGGTTCAAAGACGCTCACCATCGTTCGCTGACCGAAAATGGGGATCCTTTGCCCTTTGCCTGGATGAGAGTCACTGAGCGTTATTCTTCCCTAGACCTAACTCACGACTCCGACCGAGCAATCGCATTATCTGGGATCGCCCAGGAAGTGGTGGAGTCAGGCCGAGGAGGCAAATACCTCGCAGGCCTGTGGTCGGACAAACTGGCATACCAGCTCGTCTGGTCGCTGTCCAATACGTTCCGCAGACCCAGGGAGTATATTGCACCCAGCTGGTCATGGTTGTCCGTGTTCGGCAGGGTCGAGTATGGTCAAAATCGTATGGATTACGGCGCTGAGTGGTCGACCATCGATGTCGTCATCACTGATGCCGCGGTCTCAGCATCAAAACCGGACGGTACGGGCAAGATCAAATCAGGCTATCTTATGCTTAACGGCAAGGCTCTAACCATGAAGGTTGATGCGGTTGTGCCAAAAAGAAGCCGGCCACAGATGAAACTGACGCACTCGGAACTTCACTTTGAGTCACCAGTCTTCTTGCCTGACTATGTGATGACACCACAGCAAGCTGCGGCCGTCGAGAAAGTTGTTGTGCTCTACTGGGGCAGAATTGTCCACCAACAAACGTTCATGGTTTTGCGGGAACTTCTTTCGGACGGTGTTCTGGTGTATGAACGGCTTGGACTGCTCGCCGCGAACCACCACTGGACTCGACAATTTCAGCGTGTAGCAGAACCCACGATGGATATACGGGTAGTCTAGAGGGTTTGACTCCTTGACCGCGTGAGAATCTTCGTGACATTTTGTTGCGTTCAACGCCGACGGCCAGCCAGTTGCATGCTCCAGCAGACGACTTCCTGTACCATGGATGTCCCTCAATTGTCCTCCTACAGTCTCCTGTGCCTGATGCCTGAACAGGCTGAGCAGCAGAAACACGTGTCAATGAACTTCCACTTGGGCCCTTTGAGTCTCAGCCTCGAAGCAGCCCTTGCCTTGACAATACCCCGCAGCCTGGCGGAGGTACATAGTCTGTCCACGACGATATTTCCATGAACGAAACCTGGTGACGATTGTGAGAGGACATGTCGACTGAGCCTGACGAGCCAAACAAATCTGTACGGAGTCAACCCACAGCTCTGTCTATCTCCGCCATACCCTCCCGGCGAATTATTGGAAGTGGTTCATCATCAGGTACGTCGCCAATTGGAGTTGTTCGACATTTCCGTGGGGTTTCAGCATTATGCGAACGAACGGTTGGCCACGGAACTCTGACGAATCCCGTTGGTGTGGGACATTGACACATCCTCATACGGCAAAACCGAGGGCAATGGACGAAAACTGCTAGCCACATGGGAAATGCTGAATTGGTCCCTTTCCAAAGAGACTGAGTCGTCCTGGACATGTTCCATACGAGTCACGGCCGATGATGACCGATGATAGACAAGACCCGAGGTCCGACGCCGGAAACATCAGCCCCTCCTTGAATACAGATGCATTTGGAGATACTTGGTATACGGAAGATAACTATTCCAGTTCTTTTCATTGCTTTCAAAGGCCGTTTTTTTTTTCCAACTGCCAATTCGCCTGTTGTCAACTCGCCCCGAAAGCCATCGGAATCTTTTGTATCATGCTTTTCGACCCTTCCTCGTCGTCGCTGCCAAAGCGATCGGAATTGCCCAAGATCCCAGGGGCGCCCGATGGCGCAGCCTGGTTCTGGGGCAAAGATGACGAGGTATGGAAGTCTCTGGATATCTTGTCGTATTTATTCCTTTCCCAGGCCGGATTTGTCTCTGACACACGAGTAGCTCGGACGTCTCAATCTCCTGACGCCCGAACGCACCTCCAAGGCTGCAGCGTTGATCAAGACCGGTGAAGTTGTAAATCTCAAGTAAATATGAATGCCCCCGTCGCTTCTTCCCTCTTAGGGGAATCGGAAATGACAAACATGGAGAAAGGTCAGTAGAGGCTAATTTATATGTCGATACAAATTCAAGTTGGCGTGCCGACTATCCCGATCCCCCTGCTTTTGGGAGACAGAGCTTCAAGCACACCATTTCACCTCTGGGCGAGACGGGGTTCGACGACCTGTACGATATGAACACGCAGAGTGGATCGCAAGTCAGTTTTGGATGGCCCATGTTTTGTTCTTGTTTTTCGGACTGACATTTCGCAGTGGGACGGCTATCGACATGTAAGGCTCCGCATATTACAGATATACCCTCGAAAATTTCTGAGAATCTCATTCTGACTCCTTCCGGTTGGTTTGCTAAAGGTTGGACTTCGTCACAATGACAACGTGGTTTTTTATAATGGGGTACGTGAAGCTGTCTCCCATCTGGCGACCAATCCAGAAGACTATGACATGACTAAACGGGTGACCAATAAACAGCTCACGACGGACGAAATCTATAAAACGGACAGGTGCGGGATCCAGGCATGGGCCAAGCACGGAATAGGTATGTTATCTGAAGCCAATGCCTCTCCAGAGAAACCCCAGACAACGGACATACGGCCTCTCTTTCTCTTGTCTTGAAATGTCTCATTTACTGACCTTTACCCCTCTCCTTTGGGGCCCAAAAACAGCTGGCCGCGGAGTCCTCCTCGACTACTGGGGCTACTCGGGTGGCAACTACAACCCGAATAGCTCGCACGCGATCTCACTGAGTGAACTCCAGGCGTGCGCCAAAGCCCAGGGCGTCGAGTTCCAGCCGGGCGACATCCTGCTGGTGCGCTCGGGCTTCGTGCAAGCGTACAACAAACTGAACGCCGAGGAGCGTGAGCGTGTGGGCAAGCTGTCGTTTGCCGACCTCGCGCTGGCCGGGGTCGAGGGAGGCGAAGCTATGCTCGACTTTTTGCACGACAACTACTTCGCCGCCGTGGCCGGGGACGCCCCCTCGTTCGAGGTCTGGCCATTCCAGCAGCCCGCGCTGCACTATTACCTCCTCCCGCGCTGGGGCATGCCCATCGGCGAGATGTGGGATCTCGAGGAGCTCGCCGAGACGTGCCGTCGCAAGAAGCAGTACACCTTTTTTATCAACAGCGTTCCGGCAAATGTCCACGGTGAGTCTTTTCCAGGCGGATACCTTTTCTTTTACCTTTCTATTCTTTTTTTTTTCCTACCCGCACATTTCCCGCCTTTGGGAAGTACCGATCAGGGATCTTCGGACCACAGACATACAAAAAGGGGGCATTGGTCACTAACTCTGTTGGTCTTTACTTTTAGGTGGTGTCGGGAGCCATCCCAACGCTGTGGCGATTTTTTAGAATTCTGGGATAGAGAAGGAGGAGGAGGCAGGAAGAGGGGTAGAAGGAACATGGAATGTGTCAAGATAAATAAACCGGGTTCTCTTCTTGAAGATGAATTATTCTTGGTAGCAAGGTGGCTTGTGAGTTCATGCCATGCCGTGCAATGAAATGCAATGCCATACAAGGGATCTCCAGTGCAGCTAGCCACCTACATACCTACCTGCCTAGCTTTCCACCCATCCATCATATCAACTATGCACGTATTGTACAGAGGACCCTGGCTTTCTCTCTCTATCTCTGCTTTGGGAAGGTATGGGGGCGAAGGAGGCGAAGTGCGATGAGACTGCGGGGAATGGTGCGTATCCATGCTACCTTGGCTCGTATTTATTGGAGGATGTTCTCGACGACGAACCGAGTATGCGAGTCCCCTGCTACCATACGGCCTGGGTCGCGTGCTAAAGGTACATCGTCGTTGGGGGCTGTATGGTGTATGGTAATTAATCATAAGTGCGGTGGAGATAAGACTCTAGTAGACTGCGCCTGGGCAGCAACGCAGTGCCGCGTCTTGAATCTTTGAATGTCGCATCAACGTCGCCTCGGCTCTCATTCCCACACCACCACTTCTCTACATATCTTATTCGACATGTTGACTGGATGAGCACGGTTGGATCAGATATAGAGGGTGCAGGCAACAGATACGAGTGAGAATCCTTCCTGAACTCCTTCCGACAACCTGTATTGACACCCGCCAACTCAGAAGTTTTCAGCCGCACCAAAGCATGGATTCAACCATCGTTGCTTCGACAGGACTGCCGGCCAGCATCATTGTCCTTATCCTAACAGTCATTATTCTAGTAGCGGTCACGGTTCATCGTGGGCTTACCATTGATCACAGTCCTGGGGAGCCTCCAATCATCAAGCCGGCGATCCCCTATATCGGCCACATACTGGGAATCATCAGGCATGGCACACATTATTTTGAGATTGTCAAGTGAGTGAGTGATGGATGCCTCTAATGCTCGCAATCTAATGTGCCTCAGCCGCGACACTCGGTACCCGATCTACACGTTGCCCACCTTATCTACTAGACAGTACATTGTCACTTCTCCTCAGATTGCTGCTCAGCTCCAGCGACAGCACAAGGACCTCGCCTTTTACAATGTCATTCTAGAAGTCACGCGCAGGTTGACCAGCCTCAAGCCAAGTACCATGAAGATTGTCATGAAGAACGTCAATGCCGAGCAAGGTGATTGGGGCCTGATGCCGACTATGCATGACATGTTCAACACGGTACTCGGACGAGGGGAGTCGTTGAAAGACCTCACTCGTTCGCAAATGTCGATCTTTTCCGAGATGCTTAACGAGGTCGCCGTGGGGGGAGATCGTCTGGAAACGGATTTATTTGGATGGATCAAGTCGACCTTTGCTTTTGCCAATGCAAAATCCATCTATGGTCCAGAAAACCCCTTTGCCCTTGATCCCAGCTTGGTCGATTCTTTCTGGGACTTTGAGGCTGGTATGCTGGCCCTTATTATTGACATTTTTCCTTCCATCACAGCCAGGAGGGCATATCTGGGACGAGAGGCGATTGCCAAAGCCCTGGTTGACTATGTCAAAGAGAAGCGGTGGCGCAAGGCTTCTCTTCTCATTCAAAACCGCATCAGCATCAACCTGAGCCACGGATTTACCGAGGCCGAAGCAGGTCGATCAGAGATCATCTTGCTCTTTGCAATCCTCGGAAACGCTGTGCCATCCACGTTCTGGATTCTTACAAATATCATCAGCCGTCCAGATCTACTGGCGCAGATACGGAACGAGCTTCAATCGGCTGTCACTGACGAGGGGAGTGGAGGCAAAATCATCAATCTCTCTGTCATCGAATCCTCCTGCCCACTTTTTGTGTCGACGTACAGGGAGTCCCTACGCATGATCGGCAACCTGGCCTCACTTCGATACGTATTGAGGGACACGGTCATCGGGCAACATTACCTGAGAAAGGATTCTATTATTCAAGTGGCTGGAATCATCATCCACCATGACCCGCAAACCTGGGGCCAAGACAGCGACCAGTTTAACCCTCGACGTTTTATCAAGGGCCAGGCATCTGTGGCGGATAAAGATTCAGAGCCGTCGGGCTTGGACCTCAAGGAGCCGACGGCAACACAACTGCCTCCTGGCGTCCCCTCGGCGGCATTCCGTCTTTTTGGCGGTGGCAGTGTGGTGTGCCCGGGACGACACTTTGCTCAAAGTGAAATCCTTGCTTTCGTTGCGTACCTATTGATGGCATTCGATATCTCTACTCCAGATGGAACACCCATCACACTACCTCCGCGAGACAATGAAAAGATCCCTTTGAGCGTCATCAAACCCAAAGGCGATATGAAAGTCAGGATTAACAGACGAAAGGGGTATGAAGATGTCTCGTGGCGTCTGGTGGCTGATGGGTTCCACTGATGGACCTGTAATTACCTTTGCTGGCGAAGTTTTGAAGTAGAGCCATACGACCCGAGCGACTGCTCATATTTTCATCTTTATAACATCTGAGTGCATGGCAACAATCAGCATCGCCATCCTCTTGTCGGTGCCTCTATTGATATCTCGGATGATTGTTTTTCCTTTCCGAGAACAAGTGGAGACGCGACACGTTGCTTCCCCTTTTCGGTTCCGTCAACACCGAAAAATGCGTATAAAATTCAACGACTCACCACATTTCTCGCCTGATCCTGTAAGCTCCCAGCAACAAGTATGGCGATCTCGAGCAAGGTTTCCAGTAAATGCACAGTTTTCCCGTGAGCTATCAGGTCTCACTGCTGCGAGCGTGATCCACGAAGAGTCTATTGACCGGGAAGCTCGGGATGACCCTCTGTTTCTTCAATCGTCTGCTCCTTGTCATGTTTTGATTGAGATTTTGTTGTCTTTTTTTATTTTAGTCTGCTTTGAGCATCTTTGCGGCCATCAACAGATCAAGACACTGCAGGTCCGTGTTGATCCTTGTCAGCATAAAGGGGGAGACCGGCGTTTGAGCGAGCGACTTTTCGGTATAGCGAACCTGTGTCAGCAATAATACAAAAAACCACCTCCCCACAAAACGAGACGCGAGCATTCATTTCTCGAACAAGTCCTCAAACACCTCCTCCTTCTCCTGGCTGACCCGAACATGATCCGGATCAGGCATGCTGTTCTCTGCCTGGTTTTCGCGACCTTTGTTACTCTGGGGCTCTACTATGGGTCGGCGAGTGGCTCCATCACCGTCAAGTCTTTACAGTCTAAAGTCCCGCAGATTGTTGGACTTGGAGACTATTTTGACTCGGACACATCGGATGTCCAGAACCAGAGTCAACCGGCTTCCACCCCTGGAGATGACTCCGGGGCCTCGAACGCTACAACCGGGTCGTTAGCGACCACGGCCCCTACGGGTGGTTCTTCGGGATCGAGATATACACGAAATCTGGTCATGGCTCGACTGAAGGAGGAAAGCGTTACGTGGCTTGACGGCGTCGACCTCGGTGCCGACATCAAAAAGTTCATCTACATCGCTGATGACCCCAATGCGCCCTTGCATCCACCCAAGAACAAGGGTCATGAAGTCATGACTTATCTCACCTACATTATCGACTTTTATGACGAACTGCCCGATGTCAGCATCTTCATGCATGCCCACCAAGACGCATGGCACAACAACGAACTGCTGAACTGGGACGCCGCCGAAATGATCAAACGGCTGAGTAGCGAGAGAGTCCTGCGTCAAGGCTACATGAACATGAGATGCCATTGGAATCCCGGATGCCCGGACTGGATCCATCCAGGTCAGATACAGAGGGACAAGGACAAACTGGAACAATCATACATGGCGTCAACCTGGGCAGAGTTGTTCGTAGACAAGCCGATCCCTGCCGTCCTGGCTCAGCCGTGTTGCTCCCAGTTTGCGGTGAGTCGCAATCAGATAAGGTTGACACCGAGGGAGACATACCGACACTACCGAGACTGGCTGCTGCGCTCAGAAATATCGGACGTCACCAGCGGTAGAATCTTTGAGTATATCTGGCAGGTCATCTTCGCGAATGAGAGCGTGTTCTGCCCGAGCCAACGGGCATGCTACTGTGATGGATACGGTGTCTGCTTCGATACTGACAAGACATTTGACAAGTGGTTCGAACTGAGGTACGAGAGGCAGATGGCCGAGAAGGAGCTGAGTGAGTGGGAAGAAAAAGCGGAAGCGATCGAAAAGTTCCGGGACAAGGATGGCAGACTGCCTGGCATCGAAGCCGGGGAGCTTCAGGTGCCAGAGATTGGACGGAAAGAACAGCTCGAGGCCTCGATTGAGGAGAAGAAGGCGGAGCTTGAACGGAGGAGATTGGAAGCCTTGGAGAGAGGGAGGGACCCGAGGATCAGAGCAGAGAGTGACGGACGGCCCTGGAAAGAGGGAGATGGGTTCTAGAGGTCTATCGGCTCAAGGCGGATTGGCGGGACCAAGACGAGCACCAGACCAGTGCCACCGACCTATTCGAGGCTACGAACGAGGTGCACATAAAGAGATGGAGTGACAGGCTCTACAGGCAAGACACAACGACAGGACCAAGAGCCGTCAAGATGTGACTTTCCCCCTTCATGTCCTGCTTGACCAAAATCTCCCATGGTAATGATCCTTCTCTTTGCAGCAGAAGCCTTCAGGATGTGCATCGGATGGTCTCTGTATGTACAAGGGCAGATCGTCTGTCGCGGCCGTTTGCTGGGACTCTACGACATGGCCAAAGGACGTGGCTTTACCCTCCACTGGGCAGTCTCGGCCATGTTTTGTATATTCTGAGGGGCTCGCCAGGGCACTGGCGGACGAAGATCACCACCAAGCAGAACCAGCCTTGGTTATGTCGACCCCAGTGGCGAGGTTTTAGTGGCGAGGTTTTCCTGGCAACCGATGTCCGGCATGGACGACCGAGCGAGATTCGAGCTATTGTCGGCAACATGCTTCGCGTCGCCCCAAACATAATCAGGGTTGACATCCTTTGTCTCCGACTTCTCGACGTGATGATCAAGGTTGTGGCAATTGCAAGTACCACGGACGAGCGGTGAGCGCCATTGATGAAACTTGCCCAAAGATTAGAGCCGTGGAGTCAAGATGTTCTAGGAGAGACGACCTCCGTCGACACCAATGACGGCAGAAGAAATATACGCCGACGCATCGCAGAGGAGGAAGGCGACCGTTTCAGCGACTTCCAATGCCGTGCCCTTTCGTCCCAGGGGAATCAATTCGGCCAGTGTTTCTTCCGAGTCTGTGGTCGGAGACATGGGGGTTTCGATCTTGCCTCTAACACAAACCATGGAATCAATCTCGATGTCAGAGCCGGAAAGACAAAAGACATTTGAGCGGGAGAGGGGAAGAGAATGTCGGCGTTCAAACTCACGGTGCCACGGCATTGACGCGAATGTTCCTGGGCCCCAGTTCCCTCGCTGCGCACCTGGTGATGCCGTTGATGGCGTGCTTGGACGCATTGTAGGCGTACTGGCGTGGCCAACCCCGACTCCCCCAGAGGCTGGACATGTTGACGATGGAGCCACCGCGCTCGTTCATGTTGGGCACCTGGGTGCGCAGACAGTGCATGAGGCCCTTGACGTTAACGTCAAAGACCAATGCCCAGTCAGCGTCGTCGAGGTCCGCAATGCCGGCGACTCCCGTGTCGGCCCCGGCCACGCCGGCAATGTTGGCCGCGCCGTCCAGCTTGCCGAACGTCTCGACAGTGCGACGGATCCACGCCTCGACCGATTTCCGTTCCCGCACGTCCACGCAGGTGCCCATGACGGTGCCGCCATTCTGCGCGATCAGGTCGACCGTCTCGTCCAGGAGTGACGACTGTACGTCGCAGATGGAGACCATTGCTCCGCGAGCGGCGACCTGGATGGCGGTTTCGCGCCCTATGCCGGATGCGGCACCAGAGATGACAATGACTTTACCTGTTAGATCAGTCGACGACATTCCTGACATTCTCGGTACGAGTAGAGAGGAGTTGGGGGTAGGAGTGCTTTCCTTACCACCATGAGGCAGGGTATCTTCGTTTGAGGCCCTGTGATATACCTCGTACACCCTATTCTTTTCTCGACCATATGCGAGGGGGCTTGGAATCCATCTGAGTTCGAATTCGAGTTCCACTTCGGTCCGTATAATACCCTTGTGGGCCTCTTTTCTCCCATTTTTCACTTTTCGGCGCAACCTCCGAACATCTACCCAGAACCTCCTTAGCACCTGGCACCTAGCACCTGGGCTAGTCGGTACCCGGCAAATTCGGCATCTCTGGCACTTTTGACCCTTCTTTGCTTTGGGGTGGCCGTGGGCCTGCGTGGGTAATACTCGGGGGACGTTGTCTCCAACTGCCACCCACCTAGCACCCCAAGCACCCAAACCACGGGGCAGATCATGTGCATGTGCATGTGCATGGGTAACCGAGAAACTTTAACCTGACGTGCCTGCGTGCCTGCGTGCCTGATCTCCCGAGGGGGAAAGAGAAAGAGAGACAGAGAGAAAGAGACTTTTGGTATGTCCGTTGGTACGTAGCATGCATGATACACGAGATATAATTTGCATGCAATGCAAAGATGAAGGTGAAAACAGGCGGTTTGTCGCACACAGTCCAGCCTCGTCGGGCCCTGGGACTTGGGACTAGGTAGACCAACCGACCGACAACTTGAATCAAATTTCGTCAACCATACACGGTAGATGGATAGATGGATAGACAAATACGGCCAAACTTCGTGTGCTGCAGCGCTCGCACGTAACCCTCTCCTTTTCTCTTCGACTTAACTAACCAGACAGTCTCACTATCTAGTCATCATGCCTCTCCGTGCTCGATCATTGGCAAAGGGCCCCGGTGTTTCGATGGATACACTCTCCCCTCTCTTTCCTTCTGCGTGCCAGGTTCTTCCCAGCACTAGCCCTGAGACTATACTCGACTCGACTCGACCCGACTCGACCCGACTCGACCCGGCCCGGCCTACAGGGTGTACCTATAAAAGGGGCTCTTGTCGCCCATCTTCAACAGCTCGTCGTCGGTGTACCGGGCGCGAATCTCCTCCTCGCTCATCCTGTCGCGCTCCGCGTTGATGCGCTTGTACGAGAACCTCAGGATCAGACACGCCACCACAGCCAGGCAGTCGATGCCCATTATCACGCCGTACCCGGTCCAGTAGTGCGGCGCTTGGTTGGACAGGAAGATGTTGGACCCGACGATGCCGCCCATGTTGCCGATCGAGAGGAGCAGGGCCATGCCAACGGCCCGTTTGGATGAGGGGGCCAGGTTGTTCGCTTTACGGAAAAAAGACGTCAGTCAAAATCTTGCCATGACATCTCTCTCCTTTCCTTTCGTGGCTAAGTGACGCCATTGGGGGGCATGAAAGTAGCAATTGAGGCGACAGATCAGATCAAGAAAAACATACCAACAAAGCACATGACGGGAATCGTAAGCATGTAAAGACCGCTTGCCGCGATAAACAATATCCCATAGGTCAGGCCTGGTAGCCCAGGGTGAGGTACTGCCAACAGACAGATTGTGCCGATAATTGCGACCACCAGGCCAAGGATGATGAACGGCGATCTCTGTTTGTAGCGGTCCGATATCACCGCATTCAACACCGTGGCAATCATGGCCACGACGTAGATTGGGACCGTCAAAAGTTGCTAAATGTTTCAAACACCGGTGGCATAAGCTTCCGAAATCCACGAGACTCGGGGAGTTCAGAGGGCGTTTTACTTACCGCATTGGCAGCCGTGTAGCCAAGTCCAAGAATCACGGTAGGAATCGCATAAGTGAACCCATAGCCTCCAATGGCGTTGCCCCAGAATATCAGCTACCGTTGCGAGGAATCAGTCAAAGAACCATGACACCCTGAAAAGGTTGTTACCGCCCACGTACCACAGCCAGCCAGATTTTCCATTCGCGCAGGCCCGCAAAGATGTGTTCCTTGGTAATTTTGTCGTCGTTTGTGATTCTTCCTCTCCCCGACCCTGTCTCAACTTGAAGTCTGGCAATGACGAATTCGCGTTCATCCGGAGTCAAGAAGCTTGCGGTACCGGGCCGATCTGGCAAGATCCTCCACATGAAGAAAGCCAGGGAAGAGGTGAAGATGCCTTCAATGATGAAAATCCTACATCTCTAGTCAGCATCAGACCACTTGATCGAGCCAGGGGGGGAGGAAGCACCATCGCCAGCCTTCCAGCCCTGAAACGCCGTCCATTTTCTGTATCGCATACGCCAGGAGTCCTGAAAAGGCACCTCCCATGGTGGCCCCAGCGTAAAAGAAGACCATCCTCGTCTGGACCTCGTATCGGCGGTACCAGATTGTCAAGAGAAACGTTGCTGGAGGGTGTCAGGAATCGAGAGCCAATTGCTGTAGAAACCGACAACCTTACCAGCGGGAAAGAAACCGGCCTGCCTCAAATGTCAGTCGTTGGCTCCTACGGTAGATAGAGGGCCACTGGCGAGATCTTACCTCTGCCGTTCCGAGGAACCATCTAGCAGCCAAAAGTCCAGAGTACGACTGGACAAGACCGGTCAGAGTTCTGGAGCGCAATCAGCCAATCTATTGTCGACCAAGCTTGTCACGAGAGTGCGGCCGTACACAATCAATCCCCACTAAAGAACAATTAGTATAAGTCAATACCAGGGGGGAAAATTGCAAACTGACCACAAACAGAAGGATGCTGATGTAGTAGGAAGGGCGAGTCATCTTCAGAATGATGTTGCTCGGCACTTCCAGTAAGGAGTAGGGAATGAACATGATGGTCAACGCCACGTTGTACTGCATGCCATGAAGCTTCAGATCCTTCTCCAATCCAGCAACTCTGGCGTTTCCGACTGCCACACTTGTTAGTGCTGGAAGGTCAACGTCAAGAGACTGGGGTAATTCTCGTACTATTTGCGCGGTCGATGAAAGAGACCAGATAGAGAAAAGCAAGGACAGGAACGAGTCTGACGTCGATTTTTCGCAGGATCTTCTTTTCCTCCTCTGGGGTCTTTTGTTGAGCGGCAGCAATGGCAGCATCCTCCTTGGTGTGGCCGGTGTCCTCCACGGCAACAAGCTCGTGGGCGATGGCTTTGTCATCGCTGCTGGCGTCGTGGCTAAGTTGAGAATGAGCGGCAGCCATTGCTTTGCTCCCAGCTATCCGGCTACTGTAGATTGATCGAGTAGAGTCAGATAGTCAATGGGTCACCCGGCCTGTAAGAGTTCTGGAATCCTGGTGGACGGTCTAGTTGCCATATAGCCTGCTTTTTGTGCTCGTTCGCACGATCCCAACCGCGCAACGTTCAAAGGGGCACCTGATTAGACCATTTTGCTCTGATTGTGTCTTTCGGCGATGGTCCGACGGCGCTTGGTCACCGATTTTTGCTCCGACGGCGGTAGACCGAAACTCTTTCCCAAACCTTCAGGCTGGAGGTTGGCGCCGTAATGCCAAGTATGGGGGAGAACCCCGGGGCCAGGCATCTTGAGGAAGGCTTCTAGACCAGCTGAACGGGTCGTGGTCTGTCGGAGGGTATGGTGGCGTGGATGTGAAGGAGTAGTTAGAGGAGTCGACCGAGGCACAGAGGCTCTACAGGTGAGAATGCTGAGTCTCGGACGTTGATGATTGAGGTTTGCCACTAACAAGACCAGACGGAAGAGGTGGACTTGGTGACCTGACAAGCCTGATGAAATTGGCCTGATGCTTCCCCGCAGCGCCAAGGTCCGGGGTCGGCGTCGCCTGCGTCTCTGCGTCCCCTGCGTGGCCATGTGGATGTGGATGGGCAGGATGGCCTCTCGCTTCTGATGTTTACCATATCCCTGTTTAGCCCTGGCTGACGCTGGCGCCCCAGTCAGAAACATCGAAACAAATCTTCAACATGAGTCCCCCAAGCGATACGAATGCGCACTTTGGCGTCCTCACACAAGCCTGTGATCGATGCCATACTCGCAAAACACGCTGCGATCGAAGGACACCACGATGCTCCCACTGCGAACGCGCTGATGTTCCATGTGTCTTCTCGGATAAGTCGAGAAAACGAAACTATTCAAGAGGATTTGTGGACGACATGCAATCTCACATTGGTGATTTAGAGAGAAGGAATGTCGAGCTGACGCGAAAGCTAGCAAGGCTAGGAGAGCCTGATCGAGGCCGCCAGGGTCAAGGTCAGAGTCAGGGCTCTTTTGATGACACTTCTACGAACCAGGTAGTTGAAACAAGTCCGCAACCCGCAGGCTCCCAGACTACGGGTTGTACCACGTCAAGCGCACCTCTGACGAGTCCTCCTCTTATACGCGAGGAGGACGGGATTTCTGGAGTCATGGACTACCTAACTCTGAGGGCAACAGGGGAGACTCACTACCTCGGACCCAGTGGTGGTGGTGAGCTTGCGAAAATGGTCGGCACGGTTATAGACTCGGCATCCCTACGACCACAGTTGTCATGGACTCAACCTTCCTCGTCGTGCTCCGAGATTGATCTCACAGAGGAGATTTCTTACCCGTCGACAGAGCCTCATGGCGAGAATCCTCTCCCTGACCGGAGTACTGCCGCGAAGATCATCTCGATATACTTCGCTCACAACCACCTCACCTTTCCCCTTCTGCACGGCCCTACGTTCCTCGATACTGTCAACAAGATGTATATGGATCCTACTTACTACCAGAACCACCCATTTGAGGCTTTCACGTTTGATATGGTGATTGCACTGGCAACAGCAAACGCCAACCATTTTGAATGCTGCTCAGCTGGTGCTGATAAATACTACAGCCGTGCCATGGAAAAGCTAAGTATTGTTCTTCAGATGAGCGGTTTGGCTCCCGTACAGGCCATAGTCTTCGTGGCGCAGTATGGGGTCATGTGTCACCTAAAGCGAAATGTTACGAGCATGTGGCATGTTGTCGGGATCGGGGCCCGATTCTGTCTTGAGATGGGACTGCACAGAGAATCTCGACACGGGCGAACATTTGATCCCGTGGCGCCACAGTCGGCTTTTGACTTGGAGATGCGACGGAGGTGCTTCTGGTGCTTCTACAACCTGGACAGGTGAGTGACAAATCCCTTGATTCCTGCTTGCCGGACGTACCTTCTCACGCCAATGGCTTAGAATCGTCAGCATAACACTTGGTCGTCCAGTCTCGATAGATGACGATGTCATCGATGTGCCGCTGCCGTTACATATCTTGGACGAGGACTATTTTGGACCCAATGGCTTGGAATCCGGGCGAGCAATCCACGGAACCAGCAGGAAGCCTCTCACATCACCCTTTCTCCATCTTGTCCGGATCCGCAAGCTTCTGGGGGCAATATCAGGCGCGTTGATGTCAGCAAAGAATGCCGCTCGAAGCATCGAGGAAAAACTTCAGATACGCAGCAATCTCCATCAAGAACTCGTCCGCTGGAGGGAAGACATACCAAGCTCCGAGATGTTAGGCGAAATGTGTACCAGCCGCAGCCCAGTGTCCAGGTTTCTCACCAACGACTGGTACCACGTACTTTACCATAACGCAATTTTGATACTCCATGGGCCGTCTCCAATGTTCCCTGGTGATCTTGGGTCCGCTGACGCACCGGGCGAGAATACCTTGCTATTACTGCGATCGGCCAAGGCGGTGATCAACCTCAACTCCAAGCTACATCGACACCGCCAGCTGGACTATTCGTGGATCACCCTGAAAGCCATATTCCTGGGTGGCATCACCTATATCTATGCTATTGGGGCCTTACTCAAAAAATGGAAAGCCAGTCTTCAGAAACGTTCCGTGTCTCACAAGGACATGACTTTTGTTCCGGCGACCATAGATATCATTGCCGATGTTCGCGCTTGCTCCAATATTCTTCTGGCAGTTTCGGAAAGGAGGCCAGCGGCCAGAACGTTCTGCGAAGTCTTTGAACGTTTAAGCAATGCTGTGATTGGCGACAGCATCACATTGATGTTAGAGGCTCAGCGCCACGCAACAGCAGCCCCCGCGGCGCATTTGGCCCAGCCTACGGTAAGTCATTATCCATATACGTTCCCTCATCCTACCCAGCCAGGAATGCTGACTTGGACATGCAATCGTAGCAGGAACATCATGTCTCCACCTTCCAGCCATCGCTCTGTGGTCAATCATTTGAATCGGACGGCGCAGATGGTTTGGGTGGAAGCAATGCCCCGGTGGCATCCATATCGAGCCCGACGGGGGTTGGGTATGCGGATGCACCTGATTTTCGATGTAACTACGAGGGTCTCGAGACGACGCTGCAGGATCCATCTTTGATGTTCCAGTTCAACAACGAGGCGTGCCCGGAATTCTGGATAGACTGGTTCACGGAATCGAACGGGCAGCTCGACGAACAACTCTTGTTCAACGGTCCAGACTTTCAGGCGCTGCAGGAACTCATATAATTGTAACTAATGTATCTAAAACTCGTTGTATATTTGCCCCAGATAGCCTTTGCAGTGCCATCGAACGTACAGGATGGTCCCCGATTCACTCTCGGTGATGAACAGCGTCTTGAAATCGTCGCCTCCCCAGGTCAGGTTGGTCGTCGCCGTGCCCAGGTTGCTCTTGATCGTGGCCAGTGGCTCGCCGTTTGGTTTGTGCACGAAAATGGTGCCCAGACTGACATGTGCGACAAAGACGTTGCCTTCAGAGTCCATGGTCATGCCGTCGGGGCCGCCGAGGCCGTAGTAGGATGAAAATCGGACCGTGCGCTGGATGCTGCCGTCGGGGTAGATTGGCAAAGCCCATATCGCGTTGTCGCGGGTCATGGCGACGAAGAGAGTCTTCTCATCGCGACTCAGGACCAGGCCGTTGGGTGAAATGCCGTTGCGCAACAGCAGGTCCAACCGTCCGTCCATGTGCCAGCGAAAGACTCTCCCCGTTGGATCCTGTAGGCCGGTCTGGCCTTGATCGGTGAAGAAGACGCTCCCGTCGTGGCCGACAACGAGGTCGTTACACCCCTTGAAGGGTTCCCCGTTGAAAGAAGGCAGTGGGAACTGCACTTTATCTTCGTCTCGCTGGGCCTGCAGATCCAGGGTCACGATTCCCCGGTGCCGGTCCGCGATCAGGATGAGTTTCTTGCCAGGGTGCCACGCCATGCCGTTTGGCTCGCCGTCATACTCGGCCACGCAGCGCCATTGTAAAGTCTTCAACTCGACCGCGAGAATGCGACCGTTGGGTATGTCCACCACAAACAACTCGTTCGTGCCCGGGACAATGATCGGACCCTCGATGAAGACATCGACGACCTTCCCGCCATAGATCAGCTGTGAGTGGGGTTTGCGCTTCAGCTCACGAAGATGTGCAGGAACGGCCGTGTAGGTAGCCGGGTCGATGGTTTGGATCTGTGTGGGTGGTGGGAAAGACGCCATTGTGATGTTTCGCAACCACCGAGGAGGATTCGTTCGCCACAGGTCACCTCCCTCTGGACATTGGCGAGATTGACAGTCAAGCCGAGTCGAATTAGAGACTTAATATTCCCATCCAGAAAATAGCCGGAAACCTGCGCCGAAGAGGAGGAGGATGTCCCTCTCCCCGCCTGCATACAATATGCAGCCGGCATCTGATCCTTGCCCTTCGGCGGCGATCCGCCGCTCTGGAGAACGATATGAGCCATGGTTCACCACCTCACTTGGCGCCTTGCAACGCCATCACTGATGGAGGTCGAGGCCACGGAGAACCTCCTCGACTTCCTCGGCGCCGCGTCCGAGGCGGGAAGTGAAAGCCTGGTCGGAGAGCGTGACTCGAGGACTTTATTTCCCCCCAATCTTGACGCGTTCTCAGAGAATGCCCGCAACATCTCAGGATCGAAGTGGATAAGCTACACTGTGAAGCTCGGAGGTACATATCGAGCATGTCTCGGAGGCATCAAACCACTCAACTTAGGTTGGGCCTTGGTGCGAGATCGGCCATGGATGGAAGTATTTAGTTGTTGGTTCTGCTTCTTTCTGCTGTTAGCCCTTTGATCACTGCGTCTGCGGGTGTCGATTCGACCAAACGTTTGTCTCTGTCAAAGAAGACGCCAGGGGAATATTGCTCCCCCTTCTGTCTCACCCAAGTTCCTGCGCCCAACCATGCCTGCCGCCCACACCAACGAGTACAAGAGACCCATCATCATTGGTAACGTTGCAGGAGGTTTTGAGGATGCTCCAAATGCCTTGTAAGTCGCCTCTTGAAGGAACATGTGAAGGGTGATTTGCGATCAAGGATCATAACATCAAGGAAACAGGTACCGGACCGCGACCGAAGGCCATGTGGATGCCCTTACGGGAGACTGGCTCGCTGAATTGAACATCGCCTGGCAGGCCATTGTCAAACATGACAACCCTAAGCTGGGCTACGAGCCCGGGTTCCTCGATCAATTGGACGTGGCCATCGATGTCATCGCCGAGAAGAAAATAAAGGTCGTCACCACTGCCGGTGCCCTCAATACGGCCGAATGTGCTCGACAAGCAAAGAAGATCTGTGAGAAACACGGTCACAAAGACCTGGTTGTGGCTTATGTCGAGGGCGACGATATCTCCGACATTGTCACCGACGAAGCCAAACTGGCGGAATTTGGGGGAATTCGACATCTCGACCATGTCAATGAAACCCTCGCCGACTGGGAACGCAAGCCTCATTGCGGAGTGGCTTATTTCGGTGCATGGGGCATTTGCGAAGCATTGAGGCAGGGCGCCGACATTGTCATCTGCGGCAGGGTCACTGATGCCAGTCCCGTTATCGGGCTCGCGGCCTGGTGGCATAATTGGGCCAAAGACGACTGGGATGCCCTTGCTGGGGCATTAGTCGCTGGCCGTGAGTCTCTTCTACATCCCACGACCGAGATATCTATTCGTGGGGAGTCTACCTTGCTAACACTTCTATCTACCAGACCTAATCGAGTGCGGTTGTTATGCCACTGGTGCCAACTTCAGTGGGTTTAAGCACTACTTGACTCCCGACTTTGTCGATCTCGGCTTCCCTCTCGCAGAAATAGCCCACGACGGTACCGCTACCATCACCAAGCACCCAGGAGCCGCTGGTTTCGTGGACCAGTTCAACGTTCGCGCCCAACTGGTCTACGAGATCCAGGGCAATACGTACCTCAACACCGATGTCTGTGCCGACATCACCAACGTTGAAATCCGGAACGAGCCGGGGAAGAAGGATCGGGTGTTGGTCAGTGGTGCGAAAGGCTCGCCGCCCCCACCGACGACAAAAGCCATCGTTGCAGCCATAGGCGGGTGGCTTGCAGAGGCCACCTTCTACATGAACGGACTGGACATCGATGCCAAAGAGAAGTTCATGCGTCAGCAGCTCAACCACGCTTTCAGGGATGCCAACTTTCTGCAGCTCAGTGTTGAGAGGTATGGAACGGCCAAACGAAACCCGTCAAAGCAAGCTGAAGGGACCGTCATGGTCCGCGTCCTTGCGCAAGCTCGCAACAAGGAAGACATCGACGTGAAGATTTTCAAAACTCGCGTGTATGCTTTGCGAATGCAATTCTATCCTGGTATGTTATTGGGTCTAGCCCTAAGGGTGGGATATCAGCCAGTTGACAAGATAACACAGGATACCATATGTCGCTGGACTTCAGAACAATGTCTCCAAGAATGTTTATGGAGCTCTTCCCAGGCTTGATCTCGGTCACGTCATTGCCTCACCGTGTCGTGTTCCTGGACCCCCACCTGGTCATAGATATCCCACATCCGAAGATCACTCAAGAGCCACCTCTAACGCGGCCGTCGGCCGACACAATCAACCCGGTGCCCCTGGAGCGATTTGGTCCCACGAGGCTCGCGCCCCTAGGGGCTGTCATGCACGGCCGCAGCGGCGACAAAGGTGACAACAGCAACGTCGGGCTGTTTGTCCGTTCTGCCGAGGAGTTCGAATGGCTCCGGTCCTTTATGACCACGGCCCGGTTCGCGGAGGCTCTAGGTGATGACCTGACCCCCAAGAGCCGTCTGGAAAGATGCGAGTTCCCGCGCATCTGGGCCGTGCATTTCAGGATACTCGACTTCCTGGGCGGCGGAGGCGCGAGCACCACCAGGATTGATAGCCTGGGCAAGGGGATTGCGGAATACGTGCGCAGTCGAGAGATGCAAATCCCGGAGAAGTTTTTGAAGAATCCAATCTCGGAATATTGATTGGGTGGTTGACCTGAATCGGCGGTCTTTTCGATTGAGGTAGAGCCCTATCGCAATCTCAGGCTGGAACCATAGCAGGACACAACAGCTGGTTGTGACAACATAGATTTGGACCGTCTGTAGTTCGGATATTGTGCTGGCTGTTTGCCGCATACTCAATTGAATTCGAAATTGAGGTATCAGTCGGTATAGCGAGAAATCGATAAGTAACCTCGCGTTCAGAATTCCCGAGGTACCCGCATCACCTCACAGGTCCCAGGCTTTTCTATTCATTCGGTACCTAGGTAGGTATCTCTGCAGGTAGGTATGTTGTCTTGTGAGTGGAGCACCCAAAGAGGCGCTCGTATCTCGTATTGGGAAGGCTCACACGTGACCCTCTTCCTTTCTCGTCAGCCTTACCGACTTACGAGGCTGGCTTCGGCCGACCTGCCCCGATCACTTCTTCAACGGTCGCCTGCGTGCCTGCTTCAAAGGTCGAATCGTCATTCTCGATAATGAAGCGAAGTGACTCAACGCCAGAAGTCGCCAGGGGGGGGGGGTGCGGAAATTGGGATTCAGGTGTAGATAGATGGTCAGAATAGCTACTTGTAAATGAATATCCAACTCTAGATTGTGTTTGGCAGAGGAACACTGGTATTTGGGAGTGAAGATCCTATCACGTGAGCCCGTCCATTGCACCGAAATGTGAGGGCAGAGAGTCCTGGCGATTCGGGGTGCGGAGGAACTTCAAAGAGGAAGCAATCAGGAAATTGAACACCTCTCGTCTTTTCCTACTTGTTATACGCAAACACACTCACGCCACTGCGTCTCTTCATGCCCTTCTTTCCTCGTGTTTTGTGTCTCTCCCCATCCATGACTGCCTTTTCAGTCCATACCTAACCTGTGCAATTCGCGTCTGCAACCTTCCCTGCTCGCCGTGGTGGTGGTGGCTCGCATCGACGACTAAATGATGGCATCAACGAACCCACCGCCATCCACCCACACTTGAAGAACCACCAGTGTCTTCTACGTACGGCTTGAGAGAAAGATGCCGGTGAGAATGAGAATGAGATGGACGGCGTATGCTGGGGTATGTATTCGCGCACTTGTGAATCCATTTCCGTCTTGCGCGGCAGCAGTCACTGACTCTCCTTTCTCTTACAGGCGTCGACCGCCCTGGCTGCGGGCGTCATCCTGAAAGCCCTGGCGCAGCGTCCCAACTTCTACTCGGCCGCCGTTTACCTCTCGCAGTCCTCTGCTAACCTGATGATCCTGACAAACCTCCTATTTGTCATCGCCTGCACCTTTCTGCTGGGACTTCAGAAGCTCCTCTATGGAAACCTCCGACCAATCGAGATCGAACAATTGTACGAAAAGGCGTGGTTTGCCGTTACCGAGACATGTTTGGCCATGACGGTTTTCCGCGGAGAGATCGGACTCACCTTCCTCGCCATGTTCTTCTCTCTGCTCACGGGAAAGGTCTGGGGCTGGATTGGTGAAGGCCGGGTAGAGGTGCTGGAGCAGCAACCGCCGCGAAACCCGAGATTGTTCCACACGCGTCTGGCACTGAGCCTGGGGCTGAGTGTTGCTTTCGACCTGACCATGCTGGAATACGTTGTCAAACAAGTCATGAGAATGGCTCGGCCGGACATGATGGTCATGTTCGGCTTCGAATTCGCCGTGCTGTCGATCACCAGCATCAGTACCGCAATGAGATACGCAATTGATCTGATCGAGATTGGTATCGTTCGTGAGCAGAAGAAGCATCGGATCGAAGAGATCAAGAGGGAAAGAATGCAAGCTGCGGTTACAGAATTTCAGGAGACTCAAGGCGTACAAGCTGCCAGCACGCCTGCCTCTGGAACTTTGGACGCGACGGCAGCCTCACCAACGCCAACTCAGCGGACCCTGGACCAGGTATCCCAAGAGGCCTTCAATCAACCAGTCGACGAGAATGAGGTTGAAGTCGAGGGCTGGGAAGAAAAAGGTCGCTACATGTTCTACCTCAACCTCGCCACGGATTTCTTCAAACTTGTCATTTACCTGGCATTCTTCTTCATCCTTCTTGTATTCTACGGATTACCCATCCACATCTTACGGGATGTGTTCTTGACGATGCGATCATTTTTGAAACGAATTTCGGACTTCATGAAGTACCGAACGGCGACGAGGGATATGAATGCCCGCTATCCGGATGCCACGGCAGAGGATATTGGACGTGAGGATGTCTGCATAATCTGCAGAGAGGAGATGCGCCCTTATGAACCAGGCGTCGCGCAGCCAGGCCAGCCACAGCCCCGACCGAACCCCGTGGCGGAGAGGATGCGACCCAAGAAGCTCCCTTGTGGACATGTTCTGCACTTTTCTTGTCTGAGAAGTTGGCTCGAGAGACAGCAGATATGTCCGACATGCAGAGCAAATGTCGTCCGGACAGGTGGGCCACGCGGTACAAATGAGGCTGGCGGACAAGCTGAAGCCGGACAGGTAAATGGTGGACAGCACCCACCAGGCCCGAGACCAGGTCCGCGAATATACCAGTTTGGCCCATTGAGGATTGGTGTCGGAGCTGCCCGCGGCAATAATATGTTCGAAGAACTTCAACAACAGCTTGGAGATGGGGCTGGCCCTGCACCGGAGGGACAAGTCGGCAACCCTGATCCCCATGCACCACGACAAGTTGGAGTAGGCCTGGGGTGGTCTGGGAGAAGACGTCGCCGAGCAGATCAGAACCTGACAACTCCACAGCAGCTTGATGCTTTAGCGGCACGAATTCGACAAGATGCCGATGAGTTGGCTCGCTCGTCGACTGAGCTGAGCGTATTGCGGTCAATGCAGGCTGAACTCGAAAGGCTAAGAAGCCTGAGGCCCGGGGAGAGACAGGCGCAGACAGACACAACTGGTCAAAACGCACCACAGACCGCAAGGCCTGCTCTACCTCCAGTTCCAGACGTGTCGACACTGGTTGCAGATCAGCAGCAAAATATCTTGCAAGCAGGTAGCGACAGACTTCCTCCTGGTTTGACGCTACCAGAAGGCTGGACTATGATGCCTTTACGGCCCTTGCAACCAGACCACCAGCATCACGGCCAGAATTTAGATCCTCTTGGAGATATGGCTCCTCTGTTTCCACCAGCATTTGGAGCGCCACCTTTCCCCGGTCGACTTGCCCATCCCCACTACCTTGCACAGCCACAGAGGTGGCCCCCTACTGGTACACCAAGCAGTGGTCAAACAGGCATTCCTCAGACAGTTGAACTGCCGTTCACGGTGCCCGTGGCTCCAGATCGAGAGCCGGGAGCCATTTCCGCAGCTGAGCATATAGCGAACATGGAGGCCCGGCAAGCCCGGCAAGCAGCACGTCGAGGAACTCTTCAAACTCCCGAAGACATCCAGGCCCGGGCTCGGAGAGCTTTGATGAATATGAGGGTCCGGGCTGCTCGACCGCACCCCCCAACCAATTCGAACCCAACGGTTACTGGTCTGAATAGCGCTATGCCCCGGGCTCCGTTTAATACATTTGGACAAAGTCCAGCAGCGGTAGCGAACGCGAATCAGGAAGTGCCACAAGCCGATCACCCTGCCGCTCAGCTTCCGACCGCACATTCTTTACCTTCTTGGGGCTCATCAACACCCGAAACGACAACCCATGCTCAGAACGAAGACGACAGTAGTGCTGGTCTCTCTGAGCCACGAGTCAACGGTAGCCATGACCAGGCAGTTGAGGATGGGGCAGCAGACGGACCATCTCCAAATGCGTCGCAGCCCAAGGACAGGCACGCAACGGTGGAAGATGCGGAGGAAGATCTGGACCTGGATTGAAGCCTTGAAAATTCGTTCTTTTGGGCACGGAATGAAAATGAGCCTTGTCTGTATCTTATTGAATAGTTTCATTTAGCCCTGCGCATCGAGAGGGGCATTTTCAGCATAGCGAAGGAGTTTCCACCCCAAGCCTGGAGTGCAGGTGAATCCTCACCACAATAAATCTTGTTGCAGCAGAGATGCCTTGTTCCCTTGAATGAATTGGCGGATACTACGCGGGTGGTGGTGGTAGTGGCGAAGGGGTGAAATACATCCTCGTAAGCTGCATCTGCATGAGGCTGTAGTGTAAGGGGAAAAGGAGAGAGCGGATCCATCACGGGCATCGATTGGCTGCTAAGGTTCCATTGATAGTTGCATCTGTGGAGCGTTTGGAGATCCAGGTCGATTCAAGTGCTTGTTTCACTTGCACGGGCAACAAGGCACCGTACAGCGGGTTTGTCCCCTGATGAGGATCGTGACTTCAAACGCGCGACTCATCGCCAGTCGATCCGCTCCTGCCTATCGATAAGTGGACTTGTTGACTGGCCGCGCCTCCCGTTTATGATCGTGGAACCCGGATGCTTCAGGGAAATCCAGTTTCGGGGAACTTGAAAATGCCATGATGTGTTGTAGCGTTTCGACACCAAGGCACCGAATGCCCAATCTCAATCTCACTTGAACTTCACTCTACTTTCTTTTCAAACTATTCTTCTTCTCGAGAAGCTACTCTATCTTCAGTCCTGTCCTTCCCGAATTGTTTTGATTCCAGGTTGCAGTCTGCCCCCAGTGACACTTTCACCGTGACACTCATCCAACTCATTCAAAACCTCACATCAACAGAACCTCTTCGATCTGCCTGCTTTGAGTCCGGCTCCTTCCTTCGAGAGCCCCCTCAAGCATCCCCTCCTTCTCGACTGTCTCGCGCACTTTATCGACTCCACAAACTTCTTCTGCTTCTCACACGACGTAGTGACTACTAGACTGCCGGGTACATGGTCTGAGAGTTGTGGTTAAAAAGGAACCAGAGCAGACAGGGTAGCGGTGGCAGGAGCAACGATCAGAAAAAGCACATTCAATTGATCAACAGGGCCAGCACAATGGGGGCATCGATACTTGCTCGACAAATCAGTGACAGCAGCACCAGCGACGACGCCGATGACGGGTATTGGTGGTACTCTTCTGTAAGCTGACCTTGTCGAAAAAGCCATCTTGCTCTCTCGGAATCCTCCCCTTCAAAGATTGAAATATCCTATTCCAAAGCTGACTTTACTCTGCAATCAGACGGCCGAAGCCATCAAATGGGCTGCAGTCGCAGCCATCGTCCTCGCTTTCTCCCTCTACTTCCTAGCAGGACACATGCATGCCAGGCGGAGAATGCAGAAGGGGTTACCACCCTTGGCTTATCATCGGGTACGTTACAGGCCATGGCTACCTCGCCCTGCAGACACTCGGCAGATACATCCCAAACCCTAGACAACGCGCTAACGTGTATCGTATAAAGTGGCTCGTCTCACGCCGTCAAAAGGTTGCCTTTCTACAACAACATCCGGAGTATGCGAATCAGTTCGCATTCTACCGAGCACAGCAGGAACAGGTGTACTACTCGTATGCTCCCGGGTCGGGACAGGCATATCAGATGGGTGGAATATACGGGCCACCTCCACCTGCGTACCACGAACCAGAGTACGTCCCTGCATACACTCCTCCGCAAGAAACTGGACCGAACAAAATCAATCCCGATCAACGGTACGACCCTCCGAGCGGACCTCCCCCAGCTACTACCAACGCGGCGGCAGGGCCAACTCAACCAGAACCGGCACGAGTCGCACCACGAGGGTAAGGCACGGTGACTTGTGGCAGGCCAGGGGGCTTGACATTCTCGGTTACGTTGTCCAAGCTTGCAGTCGATTCAGACTAGGGGATTGTTTCATCAGCCAGGTTGCGGAGCTCACCAAAACAGGTTGCACCCAACAGAGGACATAAGGGTCACGAATATGCATCTTTTTATGGCGCATAGTTTACCAGGTCACATCTAAGAGGCGCATGTCTATGTAGCCAGACCCCGGATTCTGGAGTTGGACGATTCATTGTCCTACCACAAAGCCTAGAATCCCATGCAGACAGTGTTGCAGAAGCCGCACTGCCCAAACAATCACAACAGGGACTGGACTTCTTCCTCCGCAATCTCTATTCTATTTCCATTGCGTCTGGATCGTCCACCACTCCCTCCCCACGGAAGGAATTGTCTGTCATTGCATCGTCCCACTCGTCGCTCTTCTGATTAAGCTGTAAAGTCATAGCTTCTGCTTCTCTCCGTTCCCTTTCCCTCTGTTCCTCTGCTGTCTTTTCCCGTGCCCTCCGTCTCGCCTCGATGATAGTCTTCCTGACCACATCATCCTCCTCTGGCACGGATATGCTGCTGGGATCTCTGTATAGCACTAGCGCTGTATTCAGATTCTCGGGCGGCAGTCCCACTGGCTGAGGAAGTCGATCGAGATTCCGAGACTGGAGCAGCTTCTGCGGCACACTAGATACCTTTTTGTCTATATCTGAGAGGAAGATCGTGGCGTTCTGGGCTGCTTCCTCGGCTTCAATCTGAGCGATTTCTGACTCCAGGTCGTGTATTATAATCCTGTGAGGGGTATCGTCGATGGTCATAAAGTCCGCATCCGTGAGGGTCGGCAGCTTCATTGGCACCTGAGGTACGGGAGTGGGATGAGGCGGAACAGGAGGAGGTAGTCCATTAGCATATTGACTGGACGTGGTAAGAGGTAGAGCAGGTCGAGCATCGGTATTGGCGATATGCGGACGGAACGAGGCTGTCGAAGGACTCGTCGGCGGACTCGGCCGGATCGATCGGGCTTGAGCTAGTGACGGCGTCGTAGCTGAAGGCGAAAAGGTGGGAGATTGCGTATATAGGGATGATATGGCATTACTATGGCCGTTCGCGTGATTTAGGCGGAGTTTCTTGAAATGCGACGAGATATTGGATTGAGATTCGAGTTCGTCTTCAGCCCTGCGTTTGCCGGGACTGAGTAAATTGCTTCGGTGTTGATTTGCAAGGGACGGATGCCATTCTGCCGTGATAGGAGCATAGTGAGCCATTGGTCGTGTGAGGTTTCGCTGGTAGTCGGTGGAAGTTGCAGGTGTAATACAAGTAGTTCGATGTGAGGCTGCCTTAGTTTATAGGCGGGGAGGTCTGGAGTCGAGACACTGCAGGCGGGATGGTATGGTGGAGGTGACCTTTTCTCCGAAGATTGGCCTTTCGCTTTGCTTTTCTCTTTCCCTTTTCATTTGTTGCTCATTTCTCTCTGGTGCGGCGTACACAGCTCGCTTCGCAGTCAGGGTCATAATTTGACATTGTCTGAAGAGTGAGGAGCACAACTTGTGGAAGAATTATTTGTGCAGAAACAACTCTCGGCGGGAACGACAAAGAAGGATTGTCGGCGGCTGGAAGGTGCGAGAACCAAGGAGGTGATCAATAGGTACCTGAGTGAGAGGTGAATGCGGAACCCAAGCGCGATTTTGAGAGCTGCCGCTGCGGGCGTCCACCGACGAGCCACCGTCACAGGCACCACCAACACCACCGCGAACTGCGCCCCTCGATTCTCAAAAATTGCCCGCTTGACTCACGACTCCAATACTCGGCTCACCCACAAATTTTCCACGCTCCTCCCACGACACGCTGCTAGCCGGCAACGACGTGGTTCTACAGAGGTCAACCCATCTGCAAGGCGGTCACAGGCTCACATTTCTTCCATCTGCTGCGGTTTCAGAGCTTTGCGGGCATCCATCGTGCGGCTGCACACGACCTCGAAAATGGCGTCCACGACACCCACCACGACCACTCACGAGTGGACCGCCCCCAAAGTTCGAGACACATTTATCAAGTACTTCGAGGACCGCGGACACACATTCGGTCAGTTCATGGCCACCCTTCTGTCTTGCGATTGTTCAATTGCTGATTTTGTGACCCAGTCAAATCCTCCCCGGTCGTTCCTCTGTCAGATCCGACCCTCCTCTTTACAAATGCCGGCATGAACCAGTTCAAACCTATCTTCCTCGGGACGGTCGATCCCTCGAGCAAAGAAGGTCAATACAGACGAGTGGTCAACTCGCAGAAATGCATACGTGCGGGCGGAAAACACAATGACCTTGACGACGTCGGCAAGGACAGCTACCACCATACCTTTTTTGAGATGCTGGGCAACTGGTCGTTTGGCGACTACTTCAAAAAGGAGGCCATACTGTTCTCCTGGGAGCTATTGACGGGCGTATTCGGGCTGGAACCGGATAGATTGTATGTCACCTATTTTGAAGGAAACGAAGCCGGCGGTCTAGAGCCAGATCTAGAGGCCAAGGAGATCTGGAAGAGTGTCGGGGTGCCTGAAGACCATATATTACCCGGTAACATGAAGGACAATTTCTGGGAAATGGGTGATCAAGGTCCATGTGGTCCATGTTCCGAAATTCACTATGATCGCATAGGCGGTCGCAATGCGGCCAGTCTTGTCAACCAGGATGACCCCAATGTGCTGGAGATATGGAACAATGTGTTCATTCAGTACAATCGAGAACCGGATAGGAGCTTGCGACCGCTGCCGAACAAGCACGTCGACACAGGCATGGGATTTGAACGGCTGGTCAGTGTCCTGCAGAACAAGATGTCCAACTACGATACCGATGTCTTCACGCCGCTTTTCTCGCGAATTCAGGAAGTGACAGGCGCCAGACCCTACTCGGGGAAGTTTGGCGAAGAGGATGTCGACGGTATCGACACTGCATACAGGGTTGTTGCGGACCATGTGCGGACTTTGACCTTTGCAATCAGCGACGGCGGCATTCCCAACAACGAAGGACGGGGATATGTTGTTAGACGAGTGCTGCGACGCGGTGCGCGATATGCTCGAAAATACTTCAATGTCGAAATCGGCGATTTCTTCTCAAAGATCGTACCAACCCTTGTGGAACAGATGGGTGGGATGTTTAAGGAAATCGTTGCGAAAGAGGAGGAAGTTAAGGAGATCCTCAACGAGGAAGAGCTGTCTTTTGCAAAGACCTTGGACCGTGGGGAACGGCAGTTCGAAGTGTATGCGCAGAAGAGCCAGGTTCAAGGCCTCAAAAAACTACACGGTGCCGATGTCTGGCGATTATACGACACTTTCGGATTCCCTGTTGATCTGACTCGGCTCATGGCTGAAGAACGAAATCTCTCTATTGACGACAATGAATTCGAGGCCGCGAGATTGGCCGCCAAGGAGGCCAGCAAGGGGCAGAAGAAAGCGGCCAGTGATGTCCTCAAGCTCGATGTGCATGATCTGGGCCAGCTAGAGAAAATGCCCGGTGTGACAAAAACAGACGACAGCGCCAAATACGGCAGGGACAATATCACCAGCACAATCCAGGCGATATATCACGCAAAGCAGTTCCATTCCGACACCAAAAATATCCCCGAAGACGATCAGGTCGGTATTATTCTTGACCGAACCTGCTTCTACGCGGAACAGGGTGGTCAGGAGTACGACACCGGCCGGATCGTCATTGATGGACAGGCCGAACTGGAGGTGGAGAATGTCCAGCTTTATGCAGGCTACGTGTTACACACAGGCTACATGAAGTACGGTCACTTCTCGGTGGGGGACAAGGCAATCTCAGAGTATGATGAATTGAGACGATGGCCCATACGGAACAACCATACAGGCACACACATTCTCAACTTTGCGCTAAGGGAAGTCCTCGGCGATGGAGTGGAACAGAAGGGCTCGTTAGTGGCCCAGGAAAAGTTGAGATTTGATTTCAGCCACAAATCAGGTGTCTCAGACGCAGATTTGCAGAAGATCGAAGACATATCGACAGAGTATATCAGGCAGAATTGCCCCGTATATGCCAAGGATGTGCCTTTGGTCATTGCCCGTGAGATTTCAGGTGTCAGGGCCGTCTTTGGCGAAACGTACCCTGATCCCGTTCGGGTTGTGTCGGTGGGTGTCGAAGTTGATGATATTCTAAACAATGTCAAGGACGACAAATGGAAAACGGTCAGCATCGAATTCTGCGGTGGCACCCACGTCAGAAGCACGGGCGATATCAAGGACCTTGTTATCCTCGAAGAAAGCGGCATCGCCAAAGGCATTCGGAGAATCATCGCTGTCACCGGAGAGGACGCTCATGAAGTTCAGCGCGTGGCGGATGATTTCTCTGCGAAACTGGACAAGCTTGAGAAAATGCCATCCGGGACGCCGAAGGAACATGAAGCGAAGGCCATCCAGCTCGAACTCAATAACTTGTCGATATCGGCGGTGAAAAAATCACAATTCCGAGACCGCTTCTCGAAAATCAGCAAAGAGATCCTCGATCAGCAGAAGAAATTGCAGAAGGAGGAGACGAAGAAAGCCATCGACACGATAACAGAGTATTTTGAGAAGTCCCCCAATGCTCAAGCGGCGGTGCTGAGGCTACCGATTGGAGGGAATCCCAAACTTGTGCCAGATGTGGTCAAACATGTCCAGACTAAGATGAAGGACAAGAGTGTGTACATTATGGTGGCGGATGAGAAAGATCCCGAAGGCAAGGTCTACCATGGATGTTTTGTCAGTCAGGTAAGTTCCCTTTCCACAAACAACATAGGAGCCAGTTAGCTGACACTGATCCCACAGAATGGCACCAAGGCCGGCATGAAATCCCCCGAGTGGTCGTCAACAGTGTCGAAGCTTGTCGGCGGCAAGGCTGGGGGAAAGGAACCTGTTGCCATCGGCACAGGGACAGAGCAGTCCAAGATCGACGAGGCGTTGAAGGCGGCAACGGATTATCTGGAGAAATTCAAGCTATGATTGTCATAGAACGGAATTACAACTCACTGAAAGATACCTGGGCTGGAGGAACGAACAGTCTTGGGGCCCTACATGAGCGGGATTTGTTCGGCACTGGCTGCGCAAGCGTTGATTGAGACATGTCACTTTTACGGAGCACATTTAGGCATCAGATAGATACCCCCTGGTGATGAATCCGAAATACACCTCGATTTCTTTCTGGTGTTTGGTGCATCTCCGTCCAATGAGGCTGAAGGGATATTGTCCAATGAGCGGTCAGGATATCTGGCTGAATTGGGAAATATGACGAATGAGGGACCAAATGACGTTCGGCGTCATGTCGACGTCAAAGCATCAATATAAGGTAGACAAAGACACCAGGGCACGAACTTTCACTACTCGTATCCTCTGCAGCTAGATTGTTGAGACGTGCTCACAGACATTCCAGATCTACCGCCAGGGAAATACAAAGTCTTGACGACCTCGACGTCTACCACGTCATAGATTGAGCATCGACATCACGAACATCATTATCACCATCCCCATCTCCAGCACGACCTTTCTCTTCCTCGACCAGCCGCCGCAGCAGCGAAGAACACCACCGACAAAATGAGCCACACCATCCCCGGCGGCTGCTACTGTGGCAAGATCCGCTACGAGATCCGGCTGGACGACCCGGCCCAGGACGCCCGCACGTCCCTCTGCCACTGCGGCAACTGCAAAAAGTTCACGGGCGGCAGTTTCGGCATCACCTGCAAGATCCCCCGGTCCAGCTTTAGGGTCACGCAGGGCCAGGACGCCGTCCAGGTCCACGAGGCGGACAACGGGGCGGGGACGGTCCTGCACCGCGAGTTTTGCAAGGTGTGTGGTAGTGGGTTGTTGGAGTATGGGGTGAGTGGACAATCGTCTTTGTTCTTGTGAGCGTCGAGCATCGAGCATCGAGTGTTGGTATGTCATGGTTTATTAACGCGAGAACAAAATCTGGCCACCCCCCAGGCCAACGCGGGCGACTTCGTCTACGTCTTCTACGGCACCCTCGACCGCCCGACCGATCTGCCGCCAAAGGGCGAGTTTTTCACCAGCAGGCGCGATTCGTGGATGCCAGAGATTCCTGGTACGTTCAACACCATTCCCTGTCGTCACATTTCGTTCCAAGTCATTCATTGTTGATTTTCGCCATTCTCAAATTTTGGAGTTTACTCGGAGGGGGGGTTGAATCTGGTTAAAGGACTAACTGACGCGCGCGTGCTGTAGGCTTGTTCCAGAAGAAGAAAATAAAGGAATAGCACTCTGATACTAAAGCTGTACGAAGAGTCATAAACCACCAGGCAAAGAGAAGGTGGTTCTATCTTCATGAGCGTGAGGATGACTATTGCCAATAACAGTGCAACATCCAATAATACCAGATATTTGTACACCAATTTTCCTGTGAGAAACTTCCAAGTGGTGCTGGACTGTCCCGTTTCGTAGCACTAGTTCTTCCGACTGCTGCTCAAATTCAACCTCTCCGCATTACACCACTGACTTGCTCAAGAACAACCTCTTCGTCACCATGCCCGTTCAGAGGACGCAGGTTGTCGTCCACCCATTCTTGAACCTCGGAGTCCAAGGGAAAACACCGCCGAGCACACGGACCCATACAAGGCGTGTCGACAAGGTTGTGATGGATGACCAGTACCTCGTGCATGTGGCCTGGCACCTGCCACGACCGGCGGACCTGATATTGTGGCTTCCACGCAACGTGGTCCCAGCTTAGATGAACAGTGAGCGAAGCATGCGGCAGATTGATGTGGTGTCTGGTGAAGGGTCTGTCCAGCTTGAATTCGAGTAGCGTGACGTATTCCCTTTTTGGCGCGTAGGCGTTGCCGTGTTCGGGTTGGAGGTCGGTGATGATGACGAGACAGAGGTCTCGTGAAGCGGCTCTGTAGTTGGGAGCGCTGGCGCCGGCGTCGTAAGGTTCTTCGTCGGAGAACACAGCGTCGTTATTCCCTATGTAGTGGGCTGGTGGTGCATCTCCAAATTGGCCGAGACGTCGAGGATTGCCCAATCTGGGTGATCCCTCGTGGGAGATGGAACTGTCATCACCATCATTTGAGCTGGATACTAGTCCGTCGTCGACGAAGGGCCAGGTGGGATCCGCCGAGGCATCAAATCCTCGAGTAATACTCGCCACTTCCGAGAAATCCACTCTGGGTGAATGGGGATCTGTCGCGATTTCCCCATCTTCGGGAAAGGATATGCCCAGAGCAGCCAGGTACGCCCTCGCGGAGCTCGGGCTTAACATTTGAGGAACGATGGGATTCGACGAAGCATCGTACCTGCCTTGAGGTTCGTCGTTATCAGGAGATAGGTAGAGGTCGTCAATATTAAAGTCGGCCTCCATTTTTCCCAAGGGTCGTTCGACAGACGGGAGCTGTGACAAAAAACGGTAGTACGATGCACGATGCGTGGTCAGGTCTATGAGAGCACTGGGCAGCACTGACATAGCGGTGGTCTTCGAGTACATATATATAATATCCTGGCTTGGGAGAAGGCTTTGCTCGCTGTGGTGGGGAATAGGACCTGCCTAGTGAGGACCTTCTGGGGACCTTCAAGAATCATACTCACTCAGACGAGACTCGGAGGTTCCTGGACATGGTGTTCGCAGTCTGCTTCAACAAGCAAACGAGAGTTTACTCTGTCGGGTCTCGCATGTGCTCACTCTTGGATATAAGGTGTGCGTTGCAGACGTTTGATCGACCACCTGCGGAGAGGTATCGAGACTGACATGGCAACATTTCCACGAGGTTTCTCGTCACTCGTGGTGCAGTGTGCAGGATAGTGTGGCCACAAGGTTTGTGGAAGGAGCCCTGTTGTATTTAAAGTCACGCAACATAGGATCAGGAGACGCAGGAGAGTCCATCTAGATCTGCGAGAGTAATAGATTCTTGAGCAAAAAGACGTTATGTGTCTGTAGCCTCGCACGTACCGCCGTGAAATTCTACCCCTGCCAAGGCTCAGGTTCATCCCCGTCTTGGCATTGAGGTAATCGAGACGCTGTCGACGCCTAGCCGAGGCTCATCAGGCTGCGATCCCTGACCAACAGTTGCATCTGGGGAAATATTATTAGTGATCCACCCACGCTCACTCATCATCTACGGCCATACCTGATGGCTTATATAGACGTGTTTTTCGCTAGTTGAACCTCGCAAGACTCTCTGCTAGCTGGACCAACTCTCGAGAAAGATCAGAGAGATATTTCAAGATGAACCCCGACAACAAGGAGGTCTGCCTCATTATCGGCGCGTCCAGGGGCATCGGCCGGCAAGTTGCCATCGACCTCGCACAACATGGCTACTTCGGTACGTAATGCATATATCCATTCACGGGCAGACCGTACCACCGCCGTTGTACATCTGTCTAGACATTCAATCCTCCTAACCCAAAATGCTACAGTTGTCGTCGCGGCCAAAACCACGTCGGATGCTAGCGCCATACCAGCATCTTCGTTCCCGCCCGACCCGAACTCACCAGCGTCGACCATCAACACCGTAGCCCGGGAGATCACTGAGGCTGGTGGTTCCGCACTCGCCTTACCTGTCGACGTGCGGGATGTGGACAACGTCAAAGACTTGGTCGACGAGGTCGCACGCCGCTTGGGCCGCCTAGACGTGCTGATCTACAACTCTGGGGCGATTTGGTGGTCAGCGGTGGAGACCACCCCGGTCAAGCGCTTCATGCTGCTTCAGCAAGTCAATCCGCAAGGCCTGTACGCGGCGGTATCAGCGGCGCTGCCTCATTTTGGAAAGCAGGGCTGGAAGGGACGCATCATCGTGGTGTCTCCGCCCATATATTCACGCTTCTTCCGGGGAAAGACCGCCTACGCTATGGGCAAGGTGGGCATGAGTGTCTTGACCAAAGGCCTCGCCATGGACTTTGTGAGACAGGGGCGGAAAGAAATGGCCATTACGAGCATTTGGCCTGCCGTGGTATGTCTGCCGTTGCTATCACTGTTTTGCACCTCGGATCACACACCGGCTGCTGTCAAAAAAGAAGAGCTTGACTGACTTTATGTGTGTGACTACACCAGTCCATTGAATCAGCAGCGACCCAACGCTCAGTGGATCGCGAGCCAGACTTTTTCAAGGATCTAAGAAAACCTGTAAGTTTCTTTCTCGACTATTTGTCAGTGTATCATATCACAGCATGGCAGAATCTAACAATGTTCTTCCTTCTCGCCACAACAGACAATCTACTCTGACGCTATCCTTGCCATGCTCCAATCTCCCGCCGAGGAGGTCAACGGCCTACTCGACCTAGATGAAGACTTTCTGCGTAAGAAAGGTGTGACGGATTTCTCAAAGTATAGCGTCGTGCCCGGCTCAACACCGCGTCGCATCATGCCCGCGCAGTTCCCCGTCCTGGAGGTTGCCGAGCAGGACGACGAGGGAAGACGGGTCGACAGTGCGGTCCTGCGGCAGGGAAGTGATGACAAGGTGACTAGTAAACTGTGATACTGGTGTTTCTAGTTACTGAAGTACATATTATACTATTCAGGACAGAACCTGATTCTAACTCAAATGCTCCCACTGGAGAACGTCAACAAGGAGGTCTGCTTCATGATTGATTGCTCGAGCTCTGACTTCAGGATACGAGACAAACGAGAGAAATTAGAGCGGCAACAGATATCGGGCGGAATGGTCTGCACCAAGACCGGTGACGTCATGTGCCAACTCATCGTCAGTTGTTGTTTGCTTCCTTGCTGCGAGGCAGCGCGTTCATCTTTCTCCTACACAGCATAGTATTGACTTGCAAGTTCAAGTTAAAGAGCCTCACCGTGAAAATATTCTCGAAAATACCACGATTGCAGCAATCATGTCCGGACTTGTCGAAAAGCTGACTGCTGAAGGAGGGGGCGAATCAGTGGGTATGTACGAGCATGTGATGGACATCATTTCTTGGGAACCCGGCCTCTAAAGTTGACAGAGTTCCTGAACGACCTGGTCAGACAGTTGTGGCCCAATATCAATGCAGCCGGTAGCAAAATGGTCAAGGAGATCGTCGAGCCCATGTTCAAGACGATGCTCCCTGGCCCGCTGGCCACCCTGCACTTCACCAAGATCGATCTCGGCCCTGAACCTCTACGACTGTCGAATGCAAAGACGACAAAGACAGAGGTGGATGGCATCAAACTCGATCTGAACGTCGACTGGGTTGGCAAAGCCGACATCGAAATGGATGCAGACATGATCCCTGCCCTCGTGAGTAGTGTATCTTGTGCTAGCCTGGCGCAGTCCATTGATTCGTCTTGCAGGGCGTCGAAAGCGTACAGCTGCATGGAAGGCTTTCTATTCTTCTATGCCCTCTAACAAACGTCATACCACTGGTACGCACATTCTTCTGCCCATCTGGCGTGCTCCCTATTGACATTGGATACAGATCGGAGCCGCCCAGATATCATTCATCAACCCACCAGTTCTCAAGCTTGATTTCACAGGCGCTGCCAACGTGGCCGATTTCTCCATCATTGATGACACGGTCCGGAAGGTGATTCTCGGCATCATCAACTCCATGTTCACCCTCCCCAATCGATTCCTGGTCAAGCTTGACGCCAATGCCGACTACTTCAAAACGTACCACTACCCACTCGGGATGGTGCGAGTGACCGTGGAGAAGGCGTGGGGCTTCGGAGAGGAGGCCAAGTCATCCACGAAAAAGTTGTTCAACAAGTTGACCGGTGCCGCTCCAGACTGCTACGCCAAGGTCGAGGTCGGGGGCGAGGAAGCGTGGAAGACTGCCACCAAGAACAACACCAACAGGCCGTCGTGGAACGAGACGCATGACTTTGTCGTGAGTGATTTCGACCAGTGCATCAAGGTGGACGTGCTCGATGAAGACCTCAACGGAGACGACGAAGTCGGTCTTGCCGTGACCACGGTCCGCGAGATTCTGTTAGCCGGAGGCAGCCAGGAACTACCGCTTGTGCACAAGGGCCAGGAAACCGACGGCAGGGTGTCCATCTCCTGCCAGTTCTTCAAGTACGTGGCCGACGCCGGCAGCCTGACCGCGTCGGACCACAAAGGCGACGGCCGGCTCTCGGGCATTGCGACAATCCTGGTGGCCGGGGCCTATGGCATTCCAGGCCGGCGCGAGGACCTGAAACCCAGCGTCGTGGTGACGTGGGGCCAGACGCAACGCTTCCAGACCGCCGTCAAGACCGACGCGCCCGGCACCGACATCAACAACCCGGCCTTTGACCAGGCGTTCCGACTCCCCATTACCACCGACCTGGTGGGCAGCAGCCCGGACAACTTCCGCATCGCGCTGCTCGACGGCACCAAGGAGATTGGCGCCGTCGACATCCCCTTTGCCACCGTGGCCGACGCCCCCGACAAGACGCTGCAGCAGAAATTCGACATGGGCAACGGCGCCACCGTGCGAGCCAGCATCCGCCTCCGAGGCGTCGTCCCTGGGGAGATGCCGCAGACGGCGACGCTTCCGGATAGACGCAAGTGAAAGTGATGGCGAAATGAATGAATGACACGTCGTAACGAAAACTACACCAAATCAAATATGATGGATGACAATGACTTTCATAGCTCTTTTGATTGCGACGTCCCTCGACCAACCGTTGACAGGTTCAGTAGGGCATCTCGGGAGAAATACGTGTTGGGGGCATGGAATGAACAATGATCAATGCACAATTGGCAATGGAACAGACACACTCAGTCACGCTGCAGGAACAGGAACACGAGGGCTCAGGACTCAGGACTCGGAGCGTCGATATGAACACTTCTTTCTACCTGTGGGAATGGGAATGGTAATGGTAGCCACTTGAAGTCATCCAAGGGAGCTTGAACTAACTAGCTAGGTAGCTTGTAAGGCAGGTTAATGCTTATGTAGCTCGACCACGCTCCACGCTCCACACTCTCCCAAACTCGTATTATATGAATTCCTTCCCCTCGTATACCGTTCTTTGGTACCTACCTACCTACCTACCTGGCATCCACCAGCCTGCTCAGGTCCGTGTGGTAGGCACTCAGCATCATGTCCCTTGCCTTGTCGAGGCTGAGCCCGTCGATTCGGGACTGGATTTCTCTCTGGCTGCGTCTGACCCGGTCGGCTATCTCGGTCCACTCCAAATGAACCGTAGCCGCTTCTGATACTGCTTCTCCTGCTGCCGTTCCACGGATATTTGCTTGACTGGCAGTGACGTGCCTGCCGACGGGGGTAACCAGCAGTTTCCCGGCCCTCTTGCGCACGACGCCGTCGACGATGACGGTGTCGATATCTGCGGCCTCGCTGAACCGCACGATCGCGACGACGGGGTCGTATTCGGCCGCGCTCAACATGCCCACGCTCGCGGAGGCGTTGAAGACGAGCAGATCGGCCTTTTTGCCCGGCGCGATGCTGCCAACGTCCGCGTCGAGGCCGAGACAGCGCGCCCCGCGGATCGTCGCCAGGTTGAACACGTCCTCGGACGTGCCCGTGACGTCGCCGGACGGGAACTGCCCCTTGGCGAGGAGGCGGGCGTTCTTCTCCACCCGCGCCAGCTGCAGCAGCATGCGCGCTTGCTGGGGCATGGACGACGGCTCGCTCGAGTGGCAGTCGACCCCGAGCGAGACGTTGGCTGTGTTGCCATACTGGTTTCGCAGCGCCGGGTCCAGGGCGACGGGGTAGGACATGCCCATCTGGGCCTCGGTGCCCGGTGTGCTGGAGATTGGGGTGCCGGTTGATGCGAGGATGGATAGGTCCTCCTGCGGGAGACCGTTGCAGTGCGAGAGGAGAAGGAAAGGCATCTCCCGTGCGGTTTCTGGTGGTGGGTAGGGGGCGCCGAGGAGTTTGTAGGATTGAAATTTGGGTACGGGTGATTGAAGACCTGCAGGGTCAGGATAGGTCAGCTTTCTACAACAGCGCGAGGAGCTTCGAAGAAAACCCTCATCCAGAGATCTCTCTGGGCTTTGATGCCCGCTCAATCCGAAACACGGGCAAGCAAGACTCACCCATAAAGGCGTTACAACCAGCATGGCTGGTCAGGACTCTTAGTCCGCTTTGCCTCAATTTCGCGAGCATGCCCAGAACCATCTCTTGCGGCAGGAACCAGAAGTCGAACCCCATGCCAATCTCGACCACTGCACCAGGCTGATTGTGTGTCTGAGCCAGTTCCGCAATCTGCTTGAGTGCCCACTCCGGAAGGAGGTCTTGGTCTGGGGTGCACTGCGACTGGTCCCATTTGGATATGCGCATGGGAATGCTGTACGCGAAGATACCCCGGATGCCGGAGTCGATGGTTGCGTTGAGAGCCGAAGCGGCTATTTTAGACGGTTGAGCCTCTGTAAACGATAACCAGCGTGGCTATGGGACTCACCGTGGGCAGGGCTGTAGGCACAATGGGCGTGGTCCAGGACAGTCGTAGTCCCGGCGTGGATGGCCTCGAGACAGCCCGACAATTGGCCCCAGTACATGTCGTCGGGAGAATATGCATAGGACATCATATTGCCTAGTGTTGCAGTGGTCAACAGAACCTGCCGCACAGAACCATTGCCACTGATTTGAACTAAGTTTGTGGAAATGGACCCTACCGGTGTACATGTATGAGACCAACCCTTGCTCCGCGTGTCTTCCCTTCAGTTGGGTCTGCCAGAGATGGTGGTGGGTGTCGACGAAGCCGGGAGAGATGATTTTACCCTTGCAGTCAATCACTTCTGTGTCGCTGCTAGGAGGGGAAATATTCTTTCCAATGTCGGTGATGACACCGTTGCGGACCAGGAGGTCAGTAACCCACAGGGGAACCACATGGTCCTTGTCACCATGTGTTAGGATGGTGCCGCCTCGCAGAAGGATTGAAGACGGAGGATGCGTCGCGGCCATTTTGGACCTCGTCGTTCTGGTCTTGGTATGATGGACAATGCGGGTTGAGAGGTGAAATTGCTGGTGAATTTGTCGCCAGGAAATCTCAGGACATCATCTTCAACAAGTCAAATGGATCACATTCATCTTTATCAGCACCACTCTGACTCTCGATGAGTCTCGCTCTTTGATATTAGCAGGAATCAACGCGTCACCAGATCGAGATCTCCTACGTGCCCACGTAACTACACATCTGACATCTGCGAAGATGGAAGCAGGAGAAAAGTCTCCGCGTCGCCGGATGAAATGAATTCTCCATCCCGAGATCAACCACCAACATGTGCCCCGTCACGATGCGGATGAACTACATCTCCTGGCCTTGGAGATCTTTCTTCTAGAGGTGTACACTTCCCCAAGTGGCCCCGAGACACGAACCCCGACCACCAGCATAAAATGAGATGCAGCGCCACATCGACGTCGGGTATACATCCTCTCTCCTTCCAACTCGGGAAGCCATTCGATCCAGCTAGAGATGCAAGAGATGACTGAAAAAGACATGAAGCAGAGGAGAAATGCGCCGTGAAGGATGGACGTGGAGATGTCTGAGAGAATCGTGTCTCGATGAGGGCCTGACTTGTTCGAAAGATGCTCTTGCAACTGCGATGTGATCTCGATATGGGAATGAATATGCTACGCTCTCGGGCTGGTGGAAAAGGGGGGTGTGTAGCGAGGAGAGGCAGGTTATGGATGGTGTGCAGAGAGGGTACTAAGTACCTCGTTATACTGGTCGAGTGCTACATACCTACCACGCGTGCATGCCTAACTACATTCTCTCTCCCATGCCCATCTATCTCCATTCAAGCCCAAAAGTACCTTGCCGCCCAGGTAGTAAGGCTCTCCATCCCAACGGGAGGATTAGACGTAGTGCTCACATACTGTACCTTACTGTACACATACCCCTTTTTTCTTGCATCTGGTATATACGAGTACATTTAGACGTCTGTACCGAATACCTTTTACCTTGTACGTATGTATGTATGCACCCAGGAATGTATCCCGGTCTCTCTTCCCCTTACCTACCTACTACCCAATTGATCCTTTGGGGACTTTTACTTGGTCACTTTCAAGCTACAAAATCCCTCTGCACATGGCTCCTTGTTCCTACAGTACATCAGAAGGAGGAGGAGAGAGTCTGTACTGTAGGTATATGCTCGCACGCACCCATCATGGCCTTGCCTGCCTGCAAATCCATCCCCCCGTGGCCATGCATCTATCTCCACCAGACCAGTGATCCTATTGACCTACTGTAGGTACTCGTAAGCCCACCAGCCCTACGAGTATGTAGGTACCCTCGAGCAGAGCACATGCGGAGTCCTCGTATGCATGCGCGTAATGTATTGTACACGCGCTTGTCTACGTGTAAGGCCGATACCTCGACCTCGGTAGGTATGTACCAGGTATTCAGCGCAGTGACAGCGTTACTCATACGGAGTACCTCGTACTCATTCATACCTAGCCATCAGCGGGATCATCCCCCTGATTATTTGACCTTACTCGGGACCGAGTACTCGTAGAACTTACTCTGTACCTCATACCCCGAAGACATTTAGTGTACGAAGAGTAACAAATGCCCCATCCCGCTGCTGCCAGCATCCGACTTCCGTAACGAGCCATAGTTTATCTCTCCTTGCAAGGGTAGGGCACAGGCATGGGCATGGGTATGGGTTCCTCTGAGCCACTGTGTTGGGTGTGTGGTCTCTGCCCTAGCGAGCACCTAGCGAGGGCAGGTTTCTTTACGTACAACAGCCACGGAGGACTCGGTATTCCCACTCTACCAAGTAGTTTTGAATGTCTAGCCCGTAGTTGGAAAGTGATCTCACACATCCACACCACCACCCTAGTTGCTTAGGTACCCGCGTCCCATCCTCTCCCCCCCCCTTGCTTGGTGGTCAAGGTGGTATCCATCCGTGCCATCCTCGGTTATGCACTCCCCGAGCCGCGTTTGTCTTTTCTCGTACTTGTACAGGAACCGAGTTAATTATTCGTACCTCGCTCGTGGTAAGTAACCAACAAAGTCCTTGTGAGATAATAATCATGAGTAAAGCGTACGTGCCGACACAGAGAGTGAGAGAGTGATGGCGACGTATCATGGATAGTGGGTCTCCCCTGCCCTTCTCTCTCTTTTTCTCCGTCCCTCTCGCCGTCTCTCTCTCTTTTCTCGCAGGCAGTGCAAATGCAAATATAAACACAACTCTTGACCTTGTCTTGTCCATACCTGTGCTTGTCCTACTCTGGCTGTATGGGTCATCTCGTCCTCGTACTCGGTTAACTTGGGAGTTAAAGCCCTGTCGATCCCCTCCATCCCTCATTGTATCCACAACCCACTCTCCCCCCAAAAGCCCATAAATATTTTTTTTGGTGTTGTTTACCCAAGTGCCCACTGCCCACACACCTTTTCCCAAGTGACATGATCCCTGCTCTGCTGGACGCCCACCAAACCCACCATCCACTACCTACGCACTACGCACTACCTTACCCACCAGCCATTTACTTACATACGAGCGACTACTACCTACCCGGTACTCCGTACTTTGGTTCTCTAGCCAACTCCGTCACTAACTTACCTACCTTGTCACCTTTGTCACCTTCGCGCATTTGTACACCATCCTCGCTAAAAGCCCCAGTGCCCCAAAAGGGGGGGAGGAGGGTGTGGAATAAGACCTAATACCGAGTCAGCCATGTCGACTTCGAGTCTTTTTCCACTAGAACAATCCCTCAAACCCTCAAACAGGACAAAGGATGGTAGGGGAAACACACGCAAAGGGCAATAAAAATGGATAGGATCTACTCCGTAGCCGGTGCTGGTGCTGGTGCTGACTACAACCTATCTCCGAGTTTTGAGTCGAGTAATTACCCTTGTAGTCCATGTCCATGTCCGAGTAAACCCTCGACGGCGTATCTCCTTCTCCTTCTCCTAGTCCCTTATACTCCCTAGGTAGGCACTTAGGACATAGTTTCCCAGTATACTCGGTACTTGTACTCGTCCCTTTGGGGTCACCAAAATCCATGTACCCATGCACCACCATGCACCATCCATACAAGTCATCTCGTTCAGAGGACCCAGAAACAAAGTGATACTCGGACTCGGTACGACGTACAGACCTACAAAACATGATGATTCTGGCAACTATCAATCAGCGCCACTCTCCCTCTGGGTTGACTAAGCACGCCGCCGCCGTTTCTGGTGTATCGAGTTTACTCGTACAACATAGCTACAGTAGTAGGTAATCAAGTCCAAAAGGAGACTCCGAGACGGGCAACTCAACAACTGCCATGTCTATCATGCTAGCATGCTGGCAGTAGGATTCTTGGGCGATAGGGGAGGAACCCCGCCGGGGGTCAGGCACAACTTATTGCCAGAATATTACATCCCTTACATCCCTTAATATGTCCCGCGAATGTGCTCGGTGGATGGCTCAAAAGATGCTGCACGGGGCAAAGGTATCGGCACTGAGGCGTATCGCCTCGCTTTCGGCCTCCGCCAAATCCAAATCAATCCTCAGTCGTGGTATTGTCAGCCTTACCGCTAATGCACCAAATCTCTAGGAATCCTGACCAGGTGTCGTGGCAACTAATGTCATTTCGTGACCCGTTTATTCGTCCATATCATTCTGCTCCCACGGTGCCGTATCAGGCCTTCCGTCAGGACACCAACCCAAGGACCCCATCTCGAGCACGTCGCCCACCTCAAGCGGCTTATCTCTGGCAAAAAGGAATCTGCCCCTTGCTATGCTGGCGTCTGTTGCGCGATATCACGCGGCGATTTTGTCCCCAGCAGGGCCGTTTGGTGGTCTGTGATTTGGGAAATCGTCCAGATTGACTGAGACATCACACCTCGGGATCCGTGGGTTTCATCCCTCTTCCGCTTACATGACTGATCCTATCCGCCCTTGCGTTGAGGGTAAGTCACTCCTTCCAAATCGTTTGCCATAATGTCTCTGCCGCCCGGCCCTAGGAAAGCAGCCTCGCTTTCGTCCCATGTGCCGTCCCCTTGATCAATGCCCCATGCTTTCTTCTTAGGCGCTGGCTTGACCTCGAGCCCGGCATTGATGACCTGCAGCCGAATCAGTTTCAAACGGGCCTCACGAACAAAAGAGTCCACCGTGTCTAGTGCCGCCTGCTGCGCCTGGGCGCGAGGATTCTGTTCGACAGTTTCCAGGACTCCATGCTCCATATCGATTCGGGCACCGAGTCGACCGTCTTGGATCAAAGAAACAATCTCGCTGAGAAAGTCCTGTCCTGTTGCGGCGCCGTTCGGCATCGATGCCCTCCCAAACATGCGTTCCATGCTTGCCAACGTGACCTTGCTGAAAGGCTGCAAATACTGGACGATACTTTTGGTTCGGATTCGAGTGTAGATGTCTGCGACAAGAGGCTGTAGATAGATGTCTAGGAGATAGTCCGCCCGATAGGACTCAAGAATCTCCAAACATTGACTGTATTTGCTGGCACAGAAGAAGCTGATGGCCCGACGGATGTGAGGCTCCAGTTCAAGGAAATTGCGGAAACTGCTGTTTTCCAAGACTTTGGTCTGCAGCTCCGACCGAGACATGGACGCCAACGCACAGAGACCACCATAGACGGCAACGTCGTTGCTCGTCAATACATCACTGTAACTATCTCCCAAGCTGGGGTCAGTGCTGAGGAAGCTGTTGGCAGCCTCGTGGTATTCGAAAGTCGACATTTGCTGGAGACCCGAGGCCGCTTGGATCTTGGGTTGATTTCTTGTCATGTCTTCAGGCTTGAGTTGAATATTCTTGACCTTCTGTACCTGAGACTGAACAGCTAGCCAATTGCGCTGTTCGATGGCAACCGCAATGATTCGGAACGCAGTGGATGTGATATGAGCCGTGGTGGTGCAGTAGTCCCGCATGCGGGAATAGGCTCTGACTGCATCGTACAGGTCTCCAATGGTATAGTAATGAGTACCCAGATCTTCATTTCCCATCTGCGCGCAAAATCAGTAGATGTCTCCCTCTGCACGGCATGGCTGCATCCAACTCACTCGTATGCTCTCCTTGATCAGATTGTTTTTGTACCCCTTCAGTTCACTTTCCAGACGTGCAGTTTCGGCAGTGTTCTTCTTTTCTTGCTGGGCAGCCCATGTTGGGTCGCGCAGGTGGTCAATATTCTTGCCTTTTGACACCCGCTCCAGCAGTGTAACTGCCTCCTGGTAGTTCCGCACATCGCTACCTTTCTTCGCCTCGAGCACGGCCATTCGGGCGGCCTCCTCTGCGAGGACCGTAGAACATGATGCAATCAGGTGGAGTCGTCTGAACACGGTTCGACCTGTGAGATTGGAAATTAGTGCCAAATCAAGATCCCTCCGTCCAGTCCAATGTGACAAACCTCTGTAGTTGGAGATGTACGCGGCAAGATCGAATTTGGGGGCTTCTGTGATGAAACCCGTTAGCTTGGCCTCTGGCACATAGAGAAGTGCGTAGGTGTACCGTGTACCACGACACCATAATTGTAAGGGTCTGGTTGAGCATCGTTGGCCATGTCGTGTGGGTGGGCGCCGCGCCTGCGGCGGGGATCAAAGCGTTGGCTCAGCTATCGCTAGGACTCTGCCTCTGGGAGGAGTTTTGCTGATGACCAGGAAGGAATCTACCGAGTAATGGGAGCAAGAGATCGGCATGCAAAGGGGCTTTCGTAGCCTTGCGTTCACTCCTTCAAAGAGTCCGAAGGTGAATGATGTTGGGCCAGGCGCAGTCTCGATGACGGAAAGCTTGGCGCGGTTCGGCTCTTAACTGGCTCGCTAGTAGTCAGGTAAAGTCCCTGCCTGACGTGACGTGGGCGACCCCAAAGACCCTACAGTACAGCCGTGAGGGGCACCAGTGAAGCCCCTCTAGCGATACCAAAACAAGCATGAAAGATTCAATTGTCAAAGGTCAAAGGAAACTTCCTTCATTGCAATACTGTAGCGCTCAGCGCTTCCTGGTTTGCCCTTTCAAGGGATCTATCGTACACTAGCTTTTCAGCGACCTCGAGGAGCTTTCAGTGACGGGTATCTTCTTGTTGGCATCCAAGACGGTCCTTTCCACATAACATCCAAAATCATTCCCATATCCACGAAATGGTTTCCCAAAACCCATGTGCTCATCACAAGCATTGCCAACTTTTTTCCACAGGGCTGCTTCAACCTGGTGAGAAATTTCATGTCCACATTTGCCATCGCTGCATACTCTTCGGGAGCAGCCATGATCTCAAAAGATATTAAAAGAATAAACAGAATAAGAATCTCTCCTAGGGAAGGAATTGTCGAGATCAGCTTGTCCATATCCATATCCATATCGCTCAAAGCACGTCATTAATACAAGGAAAAATGTCAACTCCAATGAATCAAGCCATGAGCGCGTTAAGGTCGAAACCTTGACTCTCATGCTCTGACGTCGGAATCCAGGGACCCTTCTCTTCGGGGGTGGCGTTGTGGAAGGCTTCAGCTCGCTTGAGAGTCTCGACATCGAGGTCGGTAACGTAGCTCTTGCCGTCAGGCAGGGTCATCCGGACCTCGAATTCGTTGTGGAGCATCATGTCATCCTTCCACAAGCGCCTCTGGCCGTCATAGACACAAAGCACACGCTTCTTCATGCGCATCTTCTCGGCAGCCATGCCCCAGGACGGTGGGTAATGTCTTCTCTTCTTGCGACCCTTGCCGACGAGAGCCACTCCACCTTTGGACCAAGTCATACCTTTCTTTGATGACTTGCCAGGTTTGGAGACGCCACCACCGATGATTGCACGGGACGAGGCAGGGGCTTTGTTGGATTTAATCATGCCTTTGCCGGATCGACTGTTGAACGACGGGTCATCATCCTCGTCATCGTCCTCATCATCTTCCTCGTCCTCCTCGTCTTCATCGTCAAAGCTGGTTGGGGCATCCTCAGTCTTGATCATATGACGGTCCAAGGTCTCTTGAACGTCCTTGTCGTTGTTGATTTGAGAGAGGTGTTGGACATTGACCGCCTCGGACGGCTCCTCTTGTTGCACAACGCGCAGCACACAGTCGTCAAGATGCTCGTAAAAGTCTTGAGCATTGTTAAAGGTGGCCGAACAAGTGGAACATTTGCCGGTGGCATCTTGACAGTAGCTGGAGAGCTTTCGGTTGCTTGCAGATGGACTGCGCTTCCGGCTGTTGGGTGGTGTCTGCTCGACTCCGTGGACAGAAGTCAGGTGGCGCTTAAATACGTCGGCTCGGTTGAAGCTTTTTTCGGCCGGAGAGCCTGATCCGGGGCAGAACCCGCAGACCATGGTACCTTTATAATGGGTCAAGGTGTGTCGATTCTTGTCGTACTTGCGAGCAAACCCTTTCTGATTGTACTCACAAGTCAGGATCGGACACTTCTCTGGCCGTTCGGCTTGATGAGTCAACATATGAGCCTTCAGGTCCTTGAAGACTTTGCCGCAGTCGCGATGAGGGCATCGGCTCTTGTCCCGGCCATCGTCGTCGATTTCTGAGGTCGGACTTGGATGGGAACCCCCGGAGACATAGGAAGCCAGCGAAGGTCGTCGACTCATGTACTGCTGCTGTTGATAGTAGTTGGCATTGGTGAGGGGTTCGGAAAATTGCGTGGGGGGATACACGCTATATGGCTGAGGTGATGGTGCTGGTGAGCCGGAAGGTGATGTCGTGGTGAAGGAGTGTAAGCTGGGTGCGAAAGCGCCGTGGTCAGCGAAGACCGTATCGCCATACGGCCTGGACGCGTGGATCAAAGAGGGATCTGTGGAAAAAGCATCAGTCTGATTTGCCCTTGGTATCGAAGCAGGAACGATGAAAGCGGCTAGGGCCCGGAACCACCAGGGAGGACACATGACAACGGAGCAAGGAAACGAGTGGAAGGGCAAGGAAAGACAGGCGGAAGAGACGAACAGGATGTTTCCAGCGGCGGCATGAAGTTGCCGCTGCTTTGGGCAAAAAAATGAGACTGAAAACGGCTCGTGTGATGTTGATGTTGATGCGGTGCAACATGCGCGTCATGAGAGAGCATATGAGGGTGGAAGATGGGAGCCGTCTGCGAGCGCAAGGTTGGGGAGAAGCTCCTCGCGTTGACGGGAGAAACAACGGAAAAGTGCTTGGAACATGCTGAAGCAGGTGTGGTGGGTGACTTGAAGGTCGGTGTTGCCAAAGTTTGCTCGGATGAAGGGGACTGGGTACCAGTGGAAACCCCCGAGAGGGAAGCGACTGAAGGCACGGTGGACACGCCTTGATCAAAGAAAGTATGGATGGACAGTGACTCGGGCGAAGCACTAATAGATGATGGATGTGGCTGCAAGGATTGGGCATTGAAAATGGCACCAGTCGATGGTCGCGAACGAGAAGAGGAAAGATCTGCACACTCACCCACAAAACTGTCGGGGAGCTTCTCATGGCTCCCCAACGACAGCTCGGCTTCCATGGAAGTTCCTAGGATGTCATGTGAAAAGGCTTCGTGATTGACGATAGCTGGCATGACACCCAGACCGAATGGAGGAGCTGTGCGGTCGAAACCGTCCTGACTTGAGACGGTATGGGAGGGACCCGAGTATGGAGAACCGACTGTGGAGGACGATGCGCTGGGGATTGAAGGTGCCGAGCCCGACGAAATTAGAGCCGGCGGAAGGTCTTGGAATGGCGGCATTTCTTGCTTGAGTGATTGCATGGGAGCCGTCGCAAACATGGATGGGTTGTCAAAGAACGAGTATGGGAGAGGATGGAAGTTGATCATGGGGTCGGTCGAGTCGAAGGTATCCATGGTCAGACTGGGGAAAGGCGCTTGAATGCTTTGCTCGAAGTCGAATGCTGGGTCGAATTGTTGACGCCGAGAATGCTCGAGAGCGAGCATTGTATGGGCCGAGGGGGGGACTCTTGAAGTTCAATGCGACTGCATGAGCTGGGGAAAGATGAGAGTATATGGCCTTGAATGACAACAGTAAGGCTTGTAGGCTGAGATAGGGCTCTGTGAGGACTGCGCGCGGAGGGGGCCGAGGGAGGCGCGTGAATGCGAGGGTTCTAGGTCTCTTGAGGCTCCGGAAGCGATATCGATAGAGCGCCGACGAATACGAGGTTCCAAGGTCTAGATGCTCTTGGGACCGGACGGAGGGTTTCTTCTCTTTTCTGACAAACAAAGAGCGAGCTGGTGAGGCTTGCTGAGAAAGTGCCGATCAATACTGAAAGGAGTAAAGATGGGGTTGGCTGCGGGAAGGGGAGGAGGGACGGATGCCGCGCGGGTGCGTTCGAGGTTTGTGCTGGACGTTGAGTGCTGCCTCAGGCAGGTCAAAACTGGACAACAGACGACAAGGTCCAATGTCCCAGGGGAGCGAAGGGAATAAGAGGTGTTTGAAGAGGATTTCTTGTAAGAGTTGATCTCAGGCTGGCAGATGGGGGGCGAAATCGTGAGATATAGTCGTTTGGAATATCTGTACCAGCATGATAAACTAGCTAAGGGAACAAGAAGGGTCTTACCGAAAGCAGGGGCCCTGTCGCTTTGAGATGAGCCAAAGTCTCTCTCAGATCAGAGATGGACCCAGTGAACTATACATTTGAACGGTTAGCCCTATGGCTTGGACATGGACCAGGGCTTGAGCAAGGGTGGACCAGGGCCCTCACCGTGAGTCCGTGACCCCTCGGAGGCTAAAGGTGCAGGGGTGTCGCGGTGTGGCTGTAACAACGCAATACACCACGGAAAGAGTGTCACTGTGACAGGCTAATGCAGCACCAAGTAAGCTAGCTTTCGGAGAGGCCTACTCGTAAGCAGGAAGAAGGAGGAGCAGGAAGCAGACGAAGCAGAAAGGTCCAATATCCTGGTCTTTTTTGGGAACGTTAAGGGATATGCTGGCCAAGAGAGTAGAAACAATCATTGTAGTGATTCAATCAATTCAATTCCATTTTGGCGTAGAGTGAAAGGAAATGATTGTGCGGCCTTTAGTTTCTACCTAGGTAGTAATTAAAGCAAGATACAAACCACAGGCGGGTAGCAGCCATCAATCAGAGCCGGAACTTTGTATTTTTCCGGTTCCCTGCTCTTTTCCCTGAGCTCCTTCATCACTTCGTACCACCACCACACCCACCACCCTTGAAAGAATTCTGAACAAAAGTACCCATTATTACCATTGGCTGGTTCTCACTTTTGAGGGGTTTAATCGTAGAGTAGCAATGGATTTCTCAGATTAACCAGGAGGATGACTCTGTTAGTCACTTGGTAGCAATCGTTAGCACCAAAAAGTAGAGTTTCCCACACGGGCAGGGACCAATTCCCCTCTCGTGTGCTTTGTTTGTTGTAGCAGGGAGTGAGTTCCCGTTGATCCCGTCAAATTGTCAGTTGCTTGTGACGGCACATCCCAGGACTGCGGATTGTCAGCCAAAGAGAAGCCCCATTGGAGCCCGAGGAAGCCTAGGCGTGGTCCCGAGGTGCTGCCAATAGGTGTCAATGGGGATGCCAAAGGGTAGGGATTAGGCTGGAGATGCTGAATTGGGAAGGAGTGGATTCTTGACGAAAACCCCGATGGCTCGTGTCTGGGGCATGGACCTGATTGAGTGGAGGGAGCTTGGCTCTGCCACATTGAGCGAAGAAGTCACCAAAAGAGAAGCAGGACAAAGGGAAAGTGTAGACGTAGAGTGGAGAAGGGACCTTTGGCCCAAGGGACATGGGCAGTTTAGGGGGTCTTGGGCCCCGGCCTCCAGTGGCTTTCAGTGGCTCCCTTCCCTAGAACGCTTTCTCTTCAAGGTGATGGCGGGCCTTGGGTGGTTGTCATTAGGCGAGGCCGATGCGATTGGCGCCATCGTGCAGGATGCGGTCTGCTGGGCCCCTGTAAAAACGTGGTTTGCAAGTGTCCTCATCAGTCTGAACGCCCTGATTGGCCTCCAGGGCTCGGAGTGTCCAGTCCAAGCTCTTTGGTCATGGCGCAGGGCCCATTTAGTGGCTGTGATGTCTTGTGTGATTGGCCGTGTCATGCCTGAGCCACATCTGCTGCTATTTATTCACCGCCCAAAAGCCTCCGTTGCGGTCTCGGGGGCTGTGAAACTGTGGCGGGTTGATGCACAACATCTACATCATCCATTTGGTCACCGACTTCTGGTGAGGCGCTGCTGTAACTCTCCTGGATCCAATTTATCCATGCTTTGACGAAATGGTGAGGTCATTGGTCGATAGGGTCACCTCCTGCTTTGCTGCAGAGGACACACCGTGGTGAGGCCCCCCTTTGTTCGTTCCATGGTGCTTCTGAATAACCGAGGGGTTGTGTTCCTGGACTCTATTGGGGACACGAGGCAGACACCGTCGTCTTCCGTTATGGCACGTGTAATAGAACATACCCCTCTTCCACGGCTTTTTTTCATATGAGAAAAAAAAGGGAGAAAACACGCGATTGACTGCTCCATCATGGTCAAGCAGGGGCCAGACCCGTACATACGAGAACCTGGTTTTCTGTTTCAATAATTCCACCATTTTCGTCAAGAATGGAGAAACAAATTCACAAACATGATCTAATTGTCGCTAAACTATTGCTCTTGGGGGAGCTCGGGGGGGTGTGGGCTGCTCGTAGGCGGGAAACCTGTGGGCTTGGGCATGGGCTCGGGCCTGGGCGAACTACCCATGAATTGGTGTTTGGAGGTTTGGAGCCGCCATGGAACCAAAACAAGCCCCCCGTAGTCCGTCTTCTCTGCTTTTCCTCCCCCTGGACCCCGAACCAGACACCCAGAATTGCTCTCGTAAACAACATCGGCGACCTTGTCAAAAGGACCATCATCCTACCATCCTGTCCCTGTCATTCCTTGCCTTGCCCTTTCCAGGCTTCGCTTCGCAGTCTTCTGCTCATCAAGTACCGAGCTGTCCTGGCCCTTCTTCCTGCTCGTTCTCCCTGCATTACCGCCCATCAACCAGTGACTTGGATCAATGACTCGAGCACATGTGGTAATCTGCCAATACCCACTGGATCCTGCACGCCCTGCAGCTGTGGATGACCGTGCCATTCGCCTCCTTTTGCCTTTGCCTTTGTCTTTTGCCTGCTGACTGTTTGGCCATGCATGCTTATCGTCAACGTGTCGCTGGCCCCCAAGTCACTCCCTGGTGAGGTTTGAGGCCTCTACTCATACGATGAAACTCCCCTGGTAGGGCTGAAGACTCCATCGGCCCCCAACTTTGCGTGCCTTGAATGAAGAAGGGATTATGATTCTCCGACAAGTCCAGAGATCTCCTTTGTATCCGTTACAGGTATTTTCATACCTGTACCGAAGGACCTCGTATAGGTTGATACGAGTACCTTCCACTCATCTCATCATCTTGGGGGTCAAGCACAGGAGTTTTCTCTACACATGCCACACACCCAAAAGAATTGGTTATGGGCGCACCGAATTTCCTTTCCCAGCAGCACAGACAAAATAATTAAACCTTTACCGTTTCACGCTCGTGCTTTTCCCTCCCACACCCTCTTGGTCCTCCCCATGCCGTTCTGTAACTTCCCCGGAAGCATTCAGCCTGCATTTCTAGCGCTGTCCAATCCGCTCACGAGGTTCGACTAACTTTGCGTGATCTGTCTGGTTGTTCTAGCCATGCAGCTTCCCCTTCTCCGCCAGCCCAAAACCCATCTACAAGTACAATCGGTTGACACTGGCTAAGAACTCGCGGTCTGTCATGGCCCTTTCCCACCAACCATGCTGCATGCCCCACTCTTTTTCGACAATCTCTGCCTCCTCATTGCTTCGTGGTCATGTATATCTCAATTTCAGACCGCTCCCTTCCCCCGGACAGCCCAGGAAGTTTACTAAGTCCCTCTTGTCGCCTTTTCAGAGATGCGTCATGCACGCGAGGAAAAGGAAAGTATTGGTTTTCGTGTTGCTTTCCCCCTCGCAGCTTTGGCATGAGGTGGTGCAATAATCCGCCCCAATCCGAAAATCTTCAAACCCCCTCCATGCTATTATTACTACTCTGGCCTTGATTTGATTGTGATACCCTAGCAAACAACAAAGCAGACAAGGTTCTGGAGAAAATCTGGGACCTTCCTGCTTATCATATCAAACAAGCCTAACTGCCTTGTTGATTCAAACCTTCTGCCCCGCCAAGAATTGCCAGACTGGGAAACCTGCAAGTTTCCCATCTCTCAATCGGTGCTTCTGGACACCATCATCCTCGAGGTCACCACATCACTTAACCCTTTTCGTCCTTGTCGCTGTTTGATTTCCCTTGCGTCAATGCTTGACTTGATTGGCTAATACACTGTACAAGTAGTGTCCTTTGCTGCCATCGAATACACTATCGCCAACATACACAGTCACTGACGGTCTAGATCCCCTGCACAAGAGTCCTGTTGGGCAAAGCCTGCTATCCCCCATTCAGTCGTCGGAAGGACGTGGGAAAAGAAAAAGGAACAAACCACAGGCGTACACGGAAGCGCAATGTTTTTGCCTCACTGCTGGCTGCTTTTCTTTGCTTTGATAGCCGAACTGAAGTCAATCGAGGCTGGCTGGCTGGTCTTCCTGCAGATCCTCCCACACACTCTCCATTTACAGCAACATGCAGCAGCGCGCAGCCAAACAGGGTAGAGACAATCAGCCTCATGATCCCAAAGGCGGACCCGAGCCGAGCTTCAACGAACACATGGGCGCACACGAATTTGAAGACGAGGAAGAAGGGGAAGAGCGAGATTGGCGCCGAGGGTGATGGTCTGGCTCGCCTCCCGCATGGCAAAACCTCGTATTCAGCAGCCCAAGGGAAATGAGCCAGACCACCACCAAGCCAGACCCTTTGGCAAGAGGAGCAATCATGAACCCCGCTCAATTCCAAAGCCCATTTTGGCCCTGCTAAAATCTGCAGCCCTGCGAACAGACCCCGAGTCCCAACTCCTCTGCCTTTTCTTCTTGCTCGTGTCGTCGTTCTGGTCCCTCCGCCTCCTCCCACTCATCACCGTCACTATCCAGTCGGTCGGCGTGCTGCTCCACGCCCGATCATTACATACCCTTGTCTCGCCTGTTTGACAGAACAACACGGGCAGCTCGCTACTTCTCGACCGCACAATCCAGGGCTTGGATATCCGCCCAAGTACGAGGTACCCTCAAGCGTGTTTTGTGGCTTGCGCAACAAGCGAGACTTTCGGGGTCTGGACTGCCTATGACACCTTCACCTCAACTCCTTTGCTTTGTCGATGCGGTCAGAAAAGTTTTCAAAGTTTTTTACCGCACGAGTCCATCCACTCGTGCTTGTCTGGTCAGTGCTCCGCGCCATGCGGGTTTCTCAACAGAACGTTGTCGTTGCGGTGGAGTGATAAGATGACTTTGCACCTGTAGATCCCTCGTGCACTGGCGTGCACTGGCGTGCACCTCTTTGGACACAGCTCAATGTTCACTTCGGTGCCGGTCTCTGGCCTTTCCGTACGAACCAGCTTGGCATCGATAGCAGTCCAGCGTTGATAAAAGCTGTTGATGATTTTGGTAGTCATCGGTTGTACTGGTTGCGCAGCTCTCGGCTGCAAACTTTGCACTTTTTCAATGGCACGAGGCTGGACAGACTTGTTTCCAGAGTCCTCATAAGCTGCTTCGTAAAAAGGGCGCTGGGCTTAGCACCCGTTCTTTAAACTCTCGGCCATCAATCAGTATTGAGATGGCATGATTGTCCCAAAATGGCCCCCCAACCTCACCTGTATGTGAACACTACGACTTGAAGTGTCAGAGCGAACCCAATCTGGGATGGATGGAGAGGGAGCCTCCTCCCGGCAAAGGCAAAGGGGTGTGGCGTATGTTTTCCTTCATCTCCAACGCATCCTCTTCTAGCTCGGAGCGCGAGACCCTTGCTTTCGCCCGAAGCCACTTGTTTCCAACCCTTCTCCGTGACCTGATCACTTCGAGTGCTGGAGTCCGTTGTAGACAAGCCCACCACCAGGTTCGGTTTGATGGATGCTGAGGTGAGAATTATCGTTCAGCTGATCCCATTCATCCAGCTACCCATCCTTCTGTCGAGGTTGTGCGCTCAGGTGTGAAAAAAGAGGAGCTCAGTCTCGGGGGTTTGGTGTACCGCCGCGCTGAGGAGGCGGTGTTCCTCTCACGCTTCTCACAGTTGGCGTACCTGCAACTTGCGCTTTGACGGGGTTACGGTGGTCTGGAGATAGAGGACTGCGCGCTCTCGGGTTCATGAGTGCTTTTCTCAAGCAAGATTGCTCGTTTGAGTGTGAAGGCAATTTGACCCTGTGCGGCATGTACCTTTGAGTCGCTCTGACTATGCTTTTGATAATCGTTCATTTTGTTTCCACGATGTCAATGAAAAGCCGATCGCAGTCAGCATGTCGTCCAGGAGGGAATGGGTTTCTCGAAGCACATCCCACTCCGTTTCGTCCTTGACCATCAGGGTTCCGGCCAGTATTGTGCCATTGATGGCCACGGAGCTCTCTGGGCCAGCGCCGGGGATGTCGACAGCCTCTTGTCTCCTAGGGCAGATTGCCATCCGTTCCGTCGTCATGGCAATGTTGTAAGAAATCAGTGTCTTGCCGTTCCTTTCAATTGCTAAGCTTTGGTCTAGAGGTTGGCCGGGGAACTCGGCGGCAGACAGCGCTGCTTGCACGAGCAGTACATATCGGCGGTGTAAGTCGGCTGCAGACGCGTCGGGTTCGAGGGGCGTGGAAAAATGCAAGACGGGCAACGATGGATCTTGAAATAGTGGTAGGTCTGGATGAGCCGGCACAGTCATGCGGTCGATGAGAAGCCTCCACTCTCGACTGTTCGGACCTGCCATATCCTCGACAGGTAGGAACTGCAAGTGTCGATGCATCTGGCTAGCACCGCTGTGTTCGCCAGAGTTAAAGAAAGCAAAGAGACGGGAAGGGTCTCCACCATGCCGCTGGTCGTGCCAGGCACGTAGACAAGCATGTGTCAGGCCGATATCGTCTGCCTCTAGAAGGTCTGTTTGCGGTTTGTTGGCCTTGGTGGCGAGAATGAAGTGGTTGTGAATGACTGGGTATTTGTTCAACACCAAGTTGTGCGATGCATTGTGAGCCGGGATTTGAGCAATTAGGAGCTCTGCAGGCGGGTCCTCGAAAGGATCAAAGTGAGGTCCCAGTGGCTTCTTTTTGGGGACAAAGGCGTCTCCTTGGGGCTTCTTCTTCAACGCAGGGCAGTATCGCAGTTGGAACTTGACAGACATGAGCACCCAAACCTCCCCTGCCGATATGGCGCCGCACTCACCGAAGCCCCTCCCCTAGCTTGGAGGTATGCGAGACTGGTCTCGGAGAATAGAATGTCCTTGGCCTTGAAGGCTGCCAGGAACTTCTGGGACACCTTCTGGTGTAGTGGTTCGGTGAGACCCAGCATTCTCGCTGTCTCGGTCATGGTTCGTCCCTTTGATGTCAAATCTGGTCGGAAATAGAGCCAATGGTATCAAACTCTCCGTGCTCTGTGCCCACTTGGATGCTCCCTCGCTGGCTGAGAGCGCGAGAATTTTAAGTCAATTATCTTTGGGGAAGAGAATGATCTGATTATCCTCCAAGATCCCTTCCAAACAGAGTTGTTGTGAGGATATCAGGCCATGGTGATCCTGCCAGGTAAATCTTGGGCGGCTGCAGTCTTGGCGGCCCCCAGTGCCAAGGCGGTCGGCGTCGTGGCCTACAGGTCCCTCGCACGGAGACTCAAGGGCGACCAGCGATCAGGGGTGAGATAGCTGCGGAATTCCCACGTCTTGGCGGCTTAAGAGGAGGTTCAGCGACGCCGAGCTCACCTCGTGCCTCACCCGGGCCGGCGCCGCTTTTAAACACTACTCATCCCAACTCACCTGCCGTCACCTTCCACTTACCTTTCACTTATACATGACCCTCGCTCTGTTCCCTCGACGGCCATTTCTATTCTCGCGCTAGATATGGATCCGTAGTCTGTGGCTATCTAGAGTCACCAATCTTAGAGTCTGGCACGCGGGTCGGTAGGTCCCCTCCCACCGACCTGTCGTCGACCTGGAAATGCAGCCTATAAAAGGGACCTTCCCTCTTAATGCTCTTAGTCCGGGAAGGCCTCCACGGACGTTCATCACTCGCACCCTCCCTAATACTCCTCGTTCTCGGATCTGTTCCTTCCTTAAGCTCGCGCGTGACGAACCTCTTCCCATTAACCACCTTTCCTCACTACGGTAGCTCGCGTACGAAAGCTAGCAACGGCGGACGAGCTCCGAGCGCGAGCTATAGCCCGAGGCTACAAGAGAGGAACATACAAGGAGTAGGACAAAGTCCGTAAGAAAGGGATTCACAATAGCACTACGATCAAGAATCAGGAACTCTACGTCGTTACGTTCTGTATGACCCCCCCTCCCTTTCGCCCTATACCTCGTCTTCTTCTCTCGTGTGAGTGTGACTTAGATGGCTAGTTATTGGTATAGCTAAACGTTCCTAGAATTGTAGGAAGCCGCCGCGCAGTAGGGATCGGCTTCCTCGGACGAGGAGACGACTCGAGAGTGTTGTCTCCGACCGGGGATAGCGCCACCTGAATCAACGAGCGATTCTACACCGCCACGAGCAACCCAATACTCGACGTGGAGATATCGACCGTCGACTCTCTTAATAGCGTGGCCGAACAGTTCTTCATGGGGTTTACTCGAGTTACGGAAACCGAGATCGTCGAAGAAGATCGGAAAGAAGTGTACTATATGAGTCGGCTAATGAATCTTATTCTCCCGTCTAAAGCTAATGGTAGTCACTTCAAGATATAAAAAGGGCTCGAATGCTCACCGGGTCATCATCAGTACTAGAGCCGGAATTTCCGCTCAAGGGGTCACAGCGGCTGAAGGTGCTATCCAGTGGCTTGGTCAGATGGCAGATGCGACTTTGCAACAGATGAACCTTTGTTACATCCAGGAAAGGGAGCGGATGGCCAAAAGGAAGTAGAGCATTAGAAAGGGTCGGTCAAACCATCTATAAACGTTCGGCCTCGATCCTCACCTACTATCCAGACGATGCACACGCCCATACATACCCGGTCAAAGTTTGTCTCGTCTTTGGATTCTTTCCCTTCTTTCATTCCGAGGAGCACCGCCTTCGATCTTGCGACACTTGTTTGATCGAGGGACCATCAAATTAGCCTAAACATTTGGTTCCTCGCGACTTGAGGTCGACATCTTTTCCATGGACGCTCTCTTGATATGTCGACAGAATCGCTTGTTGAGCATCCTCGCTGGCCGATACCTTTTCGAACCACACTTTTTCTGTTCGGTCTGGAAGGCTTTGCACGCCTGCAGGTTCATACGCTTGAGAAGGGGTTTCGGTTTGGCCAAGGCGACGAGTGGTGAGGGAACCGTTATTGCCGTTTTGTTGTTCTCTCTCCGGACGGGAGTGTTGCGTCAGCCGCAGATTGGGGATCTCGTGTTTCGGAAGACATCTAGGGCTAATAGAAAGCGTGTCGGTGATGGGATTCAGCTGGGTTGGGCAAGTTTAGGACGACATCGCTGGTAGTTGTCTTGATTGATGACGAAATATAGGGCAGCACGTCTGAGAAACGCGAGTCATCGTTCTCCGCAGTCTCAATGTCGGTGAAAAAAAAGGCCGCCTAAACCGGCTCTAGCTGATACCTAGGTATCCATCGAACTTTAAAGCACTTCCGAGTACTCGGTACAGAGTACGGAGTATTACGGTGAAGCTCCTGGGCTCTTCTGCCGGCTCAGCCGTGCTCAGCTTGCCATCATCATTGTCCACCGTCTGAAGCATCATTTCTTGTCTTTTCACACCATAATGGTCCTTATTGTATATGCAATGGGACAAACTGTGACGCTCTCCGTTCCATCATGTTCAAGCCCTTAAAGCCTCTCCCCTACACCCGCCTTCCTCGTCGCAGGTGACAGAAGGCTCGACTCAGACCTCCGCTATGTAAAATTCGACCCGTCCCCGAATAAACACGAAAAAGTCGCAGTCATTCGGTCGACAGTAATGGGCGCTGAATTGGAAACTTTGCATCATCGCTGTTAGTGTTTCAGGACAATACAAGAGCAGTATGATTCATGCTAAAAGGTGCTGTTGTGCCTCGAGCAGCACAGAAAGAGGGGTGTGCCTGACGAGCCTTGCCAGTGGCCCAAATCTCGCCGCACGTCCAGACACTGCCTCACCTGCCGGCATGTCTAGCTGCTAATTGGCATGGAATTGTATAGAATTGCATGGAGAATCCTGTGCCCCATTGGTAGCGGTTGCATCGTATCTAAGCCACTTCTGCCTCGAAGCATCAGGCTTTTTGGAACCTCAGCTGGAGCGCGAGTGATTTTTCCTCTTCGTTGAGTATATCACCTTTGTATAACTCTGTCTTCTCAGCTTTTTCTCGCGATTATATTCAATTCTCGTCTTTCGCAAGTCCGGTGTTTCCTCTTGTCCATTGACAGGCCTCACCACGATGGTTGATCCACTGACCACATTTGCCGCTGCTGGCAACGCCCTCCAATTCGCCCTGCTAGGGATCGACATCATCAAGAAGACAGCGCAGTATTCCAAAGGAGGAGGGAATGCAGAGTTTGAGACGATAAGAGATGTTGTTCAACGACTTGCAGTATCCAGTGTCAATCTCCAGGAGGCCATAGAAGCCCGAACTGCTCGTTATTTGCCTCCGGGCCCAGCACGAGCCTTGGCATCTGCCAACATGAGATGTCTGGAACTATCAAGAGAGGTCACTTCCTTCCTTGAGTCACTCGGGTTAAATAAGCAGCATACATTATGGGCTAGCGGTGAGTCTCCCTCGCACTTCAAGAGTCGTAAACTTGTCCATTTTTCAACAAGGACAACATGATTTTAAGCAGAACATTTCTCTGACGACCTCAATACAACAGTAAAATTCGCACTGAGATCCCATTCCAATCAAAGCAAATTGGAAAAATTGCAATGCCAACTCGAACATACCCGAGCGAATCTGATGCTTTCGCTTTTGGTCTGTATATGCGACAAATCAGCAGTCGGGTGCGAAAGGACTGACGAAAATGGCCGTCACATTATCAGCCAGACACAGGGGATACTCGCAAATTCGGGAAGTATGACCGATGACGTTACTAAACTCGGTTCTACGCTTTCTTCGCTTTCAGTGGACGACAACATAAACACCCCCAGTTTCGAACACGCAATGCAAAAATATCATCTCGATTTGAAAGAGATGGACCGTCGACTCTCTGAGCGGCTACAGAACATGAACGATAGCGTAATGGCTTCTTTCCAGGATTTCAAAAAACTTTCTCCGCGCATTGACGCTGAATTACGGGCCAAAGAGCAACTTATGAACAGCCTTTGGTTTTCGGCGTCGAACGAGAGGCGCAATCGCATTGACAGAGCTCACCAAAATACCTATCAGTGGATTTTCAAGCCCAAAGACAACGAAATCACCGTTTGGGACGATTTTGTGCAATGGTTCCAGGACGAGCATCGACCCTGCTACTGGGTAAGTGGAAAGCCCGGCAGTGGCAAGTCGACGCTGATGCGTGAACTTGACGCCCGCTTCGATGACATGTGTGCTCCTGAAACGTCACCGACACAGGAGAGAGCCTATGTGAAGGCTTCATTCTATTTCTGGTACGCAGGAAGCAACCTACAAAAGTCCCTTATTGGCTGTCTCCGGAAGATCATTCACGAATTACTATCGCAACAACGCGAATTGATCGATCAGGTTATCTCCCCAGACCGATTGGAGGCATGTCATGCCACCCCTCCTCGTCCGTTTAGCGAATGGGAAGAGACTGAACTGTGTGAAACAATGTGTCGTATCGTGAAGCAGTGCGATGGTCAGAAAACGATTGTTCTATTCATCGACGGGTTGGATGAGCAAGATGCTTCTGACGAACTCAGGCAAAAATTGCTCGACCTGCTACAATCACTAGGGACTTACAGAACCTTTAAGGCCTGCGTTTCAAGTCGCCCTTGGAATATCTACAACGATGCGTTCGCACAGTGTCCCAAACTACGCCTCGAGCAGCTTACCGCTGGCGATATACGAGACTATGTTCACGACAACCTGCAAAAGGATCGGCACTTCCAACGGCACCAAATACGCGAGCCGTATCTTCTTGAGACCATCACAAACGAAGTTACAGGGAAAGCTCGGGGTGTTTTTCTATGGGTCCGTCTTGTGGTTCGCGATCTGCTCAAAGTCCTCCGTGACGGTGGTAATGCGAGAGACTTGTTACGGACACTCCAGCTTGTACCATCCGATTTGAATCAATATTTCATGCGTATGTTTGAAACGATTGACCCAATGTACAGAAAAGAGGCCTCTGTTTTTCTTCAAATAGCGCTCTACATGATGGATGTCAGTGGTGCTAAAGGCTATCCCTCAGAACCGACACTCGGATTTCTATTATTGCATGTTCATTTCTTGGCCGACTGGGACGACCAGAACTTTGCTGCAAAATCACATATCTATCCGGTCGACTTTAGAGATCCTGAGGATGTCGATGTGTTTCTGGAACTACTTGAGCGACGAGTTGTGAGTCGGAGTATGGGTCTATTTGAGGTGGACCCACCATTGCGACCTGGCACAAGCCAACAGCCATGGAACATGAAAATCGAAGTCATGCACAGAAGTGTGCGAGACTTCTTCGAAACTCCTGCTGCGATGGAGCTGCTCTATCAACATTCTGGTGGACCTTTCGACGCTTCCATATTCCGATGCAATCTACTCGTCACTAACATGACTTCACGTATTGCATTACCATCACTGTGCTCGAAGCAGCACTCGGTCGCATTCTTTATGCGAGAGATTCTAGCCCGATCAGACAGTGAAGAGGCATCGTTTCTACTATTTGAGAAGATGACCGAACTGGTCAAAGATCACGTGGGAATACTTTTCACGTGTATTTCCGAAGAAGACAGGAAGCGGGACCTTTTTCAGGTACTATTGCGGTGGTGTCAAGATCGCGGTAGTGCCATGTCGCTGGCAGTACTGCTTCAATGGATGCCGTACATCAAATCGCGCCTGTCAGAGACCTGTATTGATCAGAAAGAGGGCAGACCTTTGCTGGATTATGCCCTGCGACGCGATCTCTTCTACCCACAATCACCAAATGAAGAAATCGTAACAACCATTCTGAAGTATGGAGCTAACCCTGATTCGGCGCTTGACACACGAGACAAAATACCGATATGGCTGTACTTCCTGGAAACACTCCCACTGATGGAGCGTATGGACTATTCAGCCTGTTTCGGGACGATCAAGGCTCTTTTGATGCGCGGCGTACACACTCGAGTTACTGTGATTGACATAGTCGCATGTCACAGCGAAGTGGTGAAATATCTGGGATGGTGGCAGAACCACCCCCTCTCTGCGAGGCGCCGGAATCGGTTGAAGAAGCTAGCAGAGGATGCAAATACCGAGACCGTGTCGCCGAAATTTTCATTTCTGCAGGTGGTACAATCCCTGATCCCGTCAGCTGGTAATGCCACTAGTAGTGGATTGTTCTCTAAGATCGATGTTTCGATTTTGAAGGAGCTTGAGGCGGCACAGGAAGTCGAGCCGCCGCAATCTCAAGTGCACAGCCTCTATTCAAGCACAAAGCAAGGACGCAAATCCGATGTCGATGAGAGAGCAAATTCCGGCACCATGGCTTGGTGAGTCCTTCGGGATGCCTGTGGCCCATGCTGCGAAGACGGAGGAGCTGGCACGCATACCATAACTGAAAGGGACCTGAGATTGAGACGGGTAAAATCTTTGCACAAGACCATTCTAACGCGAGGATGAAATTTTGCTCCCTTCACCTATCGCGTGTACTACAGGACCCGCGTCCGCAACCAGTAGCTCAGAGAGTCCATTGTACATGACCCAAATCAAGACCCTCCCGCCTCGCGACCTCCCACTCTTCTCTAAGCAGCCTCTCACGATCCATTGACCTAGGTTTCAAATCACATAAAAATGGCTTGCGAACGCTCGTCGCAAAGGATATAATATCATCGATGCAATAAAGGATGAGCATAGCCGGGACTTGTGGTTGTATGCTTGGTGAAAGGGAGGCTCAAAGCGGCGCTCGAAACAGCCTTTTCCGGAGGTCTTTTCACCAATCGGCGTGGCCGAGACGAAATTGTGAAACAGCTCCAAGCGTCGAAGCGTTATAGAGTGCCGCGACGACCGGCGACAGTGAAAAAGTGCTCGTCGCTGGAGCACGCCTTATGGGCTGTAGATCCGGACTTCATTTCATCAATTCGCTTTCCACAAGCGCGCACTTTCCTTTGTCAGCGGTTCCGCTACGCCTACATATCGTTCCGGAACCCTAATCTCGTGACCGTCGAACGTTTCTCCCCCCCTCCTCCCCCCTTTTTTAATTTTCTTGCTGAGGAATGTTTCGAAGCCCGGCCTTCGATTCCCTTCCTCCGTCCACTCCCTCTCCCACCGCCGCTGCGCCTTTACCCAGACTGGGTATGTTCAATAGGGGATCGACACATGGCACACGGAAGAAGAGACTCGAACTCACCCGGGCCGCCGTGTGCCATGTGTCGATCCCCTATTGAATGTACCTAGTCTGGATGACTTCAGTCTTTGACTGAGAATGTTGAAGGACGCGAGGTTGCATGGCCGGGCGGCAGATTACCGCCGCCGAGTCGCACAACCGGTTTACGTCTGCTCGCTCGATCTCCTTCAACCCCTGCCTCCGGACTCTGCTCCAACAGATCTGCAGGAGAAGTGACGTGCGCGCCGCGCTCCCTGTGCTCTCCCTTGACTCGGCTCAAAGTCTAGTCGCAGTCAGGCAGGATCTGAACTTGGCCTACGATTCAGCCGCCAGTGAGACTGGCCAGGTCCGTTCTGCAAAGTTGGCGCGTCGTCGCCACGCCAGTGACTCTATTGCCTACACCAATCCGTGAGGTATTTCTGCTATTGGTCGATCGCTAGGCCTTGCGATTTCCTCGTAGCGACGTGTGCAGTCTCAACGGTGTCGTTGTGTTCCGTATGTCGTCCTGTTCAAGCGATCGCCTGGATCGCCTTCGAGAAGGACAGAATCGCCACCATCGTGAATCTTCTGGTCGAAAGCCCTGTCCCCACAGCGCAGCCTGAAGGTAGAAAAGCACGCACGCCGAGAGTGTCACCACTCTCGTTGTGTAGACAGCGGTGGCGCCCTATTCGGAAACTAGGGCGAGAAGTCCAGTACGGGGTGGGAGAGTGATTGTGAGCCCGCTCGAGCGCTTAGAAAGGCCCGTATTCTCTTCGGAAGGTAGGGGTTTCGGTACGATTCATTGAAGGTGGTCGCTCGTTGGGAAGAACTTTTTGAAACGAGGGAAGTCATTTGCTTCCAAAGGTTAAGTAGTTGAGCAGTTGAGTGAGACCTGCAAGGGACGGGCGGCAGCGTCGAGAAACTTGAGCGGAAGGGAAGGAAACTCGCGAAAGCGGCGAGAGAGATTCTTTGTCAAAATATCTCCCGTCCCTTTCATCCGAGTGCGAGTCGACTCGGATTTGGGGCGAGACGGCCAAAGGTCTTTCTGGTTGAGATGGTAGCATCCTAAGCCTGGAACCTCTAACGCCGCTTTGAACACGTCCTCTCGTCTGACTGGCTGAGCCCGCGGCCGCGGTGGTGTTTTCGACCATACATTCAAAGGGGCAATGACAGAGGCTACGCTCATCTCTACTGGGGTGAGTACAGGGCGGTATCACCCTCGGCCCAATCGGGGGTACGTCGGGCGTCGATTTATTTACCAGCCCTTGGCGGCCATGCTGAATAATGGCCTGGGACAACGTCGCTGGGTCGCTACATTAACAACCTCATCTCAACCTCCCGATACCTTCTCCTTCACCTCGAGATCCTGGCCACTTGATATCTTCATGGCTCCTATCAGATAACAGCACAAGTTACTCTCAATACATGTCGGCCCCCACATCTCCTCGTATCTGCCACCCCGTGCAATGCCTTTTGAATGATTGCTTCATTGACACCAAACACAGCCCAGGACAACCACTGCGACACCCCATGTTCCTGCGGAGGTCTACAGACCCAGATTCAAGGCGCGAAGAGTGTGGCAAACACGTTGCTGAAGGATGACAGCGGTTAAAAAAGGTTTGAGCACAACGAAGGGCGAAACACTGTCTCTTGCAACCAGCTTTCGTCATCTCTCGATAAGACATATCCTGGGGACCAGATCAAGGGGAGCTAATCGTGGCTCCGGACATCGGCCAACCAATATCAAATGACAGTCCGTCTGCTTCCCGCTGCAATGTCCCGTTATGACAGCTCCACAACCCTGGTACGTCCAATCGAGCGAACAGGTACGATCCATGGCCTACAGTGCTCAACCATGAACTCCTCTTCATTCACCCGAGAGCACCTCGCGAAGCATCACGATCCCCCCTCTGCGCCCAACTCGCGCAGTCTATGCCATCCCCCAAAGGAGCGGACCCGCAGGCTAATACCAGACCGGCTGCCCAAAATTGACAAGCAGGCAAACAATGTAACACGGTGCCCTTGATGTTTGCTTGCCCTTTGCCATATCTCCCGCCTGGTGACCCCCTCGGCACATCACCTACCTTTGCTGATCACGAATGGATGAACCCTGAATATATCCACGAATTCGATCTGGTACTTGCCCGTGGCCCCAGTCCCAGAAAACTCCAAAGAAGTGCCAGAACTAATAGACCGAGCCAACTGATTACCTAAAACTTGCCATCCACAGAAAACACACATATCGAAATAGAGCCTTCCTGTTTGCCCTTCTCACACCCCGTGGCAGCTGGCATAGACGGGCCACCGGAACACTGCCACATCGCGACTATCTTGTGTTGAATGCTTTCCCTTGCCCCAAATAGGCGATGTTTTCTTTTATGGTTTTTTTACACTTCGAGCCATGGCAAGTACATGGTGGGCAACAGAGCAGGACACGATAAGATAGGAGGATGTGGTGACAAAAGGCTGCTCTCTAGGCTTGTTTGTGTCCTATGTGGAAACAGAGTTGTTGGCTCAAGCAATCGTGGGCCATCAAGACAGCACGACGCAGCAGACCAGCTATCGAGGAGCTAATGTGCCACAACCCGATTCATTTAAGGTTCCGCAGACTAGGAGCAACCTCTGCCGATGTATCAAAGGCTGGAGCAGAGCTCGATGCGAGACATTTACTTGTGGATGGAATCAAAAGGTAAGCTTGACTCTTACCACGCAGACCCTCGTCTTCACGTTCTTGGGGATTTTTAATTCGATCCCGGTGCCGTGGATGGGTTCTGTTTGCAGTACGAACAGACTCGACTCCGTTTCCATGGATGACCACGCAGGTGCTGATTGCAATGTGGCCAATGATTCAACATGAAAACGCAACCTGTCGCTCAGACTCTCACAGCACACTGCTTCCGGCCCATTCACCAGTTGTAGTCGCCAAATCTATCACTCGCTTCTGCACTGCGCAGCCTTGCAGCTCGCAGCAATGTCCCCGAAAACAGCTGATTCAAGATACTCTGAAACCTACACCGAGGGAAAGACGTTCTGTTGTGGACAGGCTCATTTTCCTTGTCACATACCAAGATGGTCTGCACCGAGTTACTTCACTCCAGCTCCGACTCACCATTCCCAACCGGCGTCTTCTGACACACTCCATATCTGTCACTCCGCTGGAGCCCCGTGCCCTGCTTCCCATATGAGTTCGGTCAATCTCACCTGCTTTGAAAACTCTCACAGTCTCGCCCACACCCAGTCGCCCGCAATGCAGCGTCCAGAGCATCAAACCATGAACTCCGCAGCTTCTTACGCCGCCAATGTGCACTTCTGTCCATCCTCACAACACGGCAACCGTACTATGTCAACTGGAAATTATGGCGCATACACTGACCAGGGCGAAGTCCGGAACAGTTTGCGGTCTGAGGGGTCAGGGTTCTCAAGTGGCATCCATGTCCCGACACGGCCACCAGGTTCTCAGAGTCTTGACATTTTCAGTACCTCGTTGAATGAGGGCTGCGCAAACCAGGCCAAGGCTTTCACGCATTTACCCCCTACAACTGGAATGGCTATTGATACGGATATGCGGCAGTCAACGGCTTACACATCCTATGCGCAGCAGCGAATGCCCCTCGGACCGGATGATTTCAATTCGCTCTTCCAGAATCTATCTCCAGACGAGTTTGACATCTTCATGCCGGACAACAGCATGCCGGATGGCCAGCTTATCGGTGGTGACGATTTGACCACCCCGAAGACTCTCCTGGAAGCAAAGACCCCTGGCTCGAGTGAGCTTTGGCCTTCTATTGCAACGAACTACGAGTCGCACGTACTTGGTGTGGCCACATCACCTCAACATTGTGCTGCCCAGTCACATCTGGATCCTGTATTCAATTTTTGTCCGATCGACCCTACATTTCCCCTGCCACAACAGATTGAATATGATTCGACTGCTTTAGTTTACCCGCCTTTACCCGAGCTGCCCTCTTACGGTGATGACCCTTTTGACTTCCAGAATGACCCTCCAGCCTCTTCTGCGGACCAAATCCTCCCGACCGTTCATTATCAGGAATTGGAACATGCGTCTGCGTATGATCAGAGCGTCCAGTATCCAGATCTTTGGGCTTCCGAAGCGACCACCTCATCACCCACGGGCCTGACAAACATTTCAACCCCCCAGGGTAGACAATTGGGAGTAAAGGGTGGACAGCGCGACACCTCAAAAGACACGCTTCTAGTACAGTTAAAAGAACAAGGACTGTCATACAAGATTATCAAGGAGCGATTGAAGTTCGAGGAGGCTGAATCAACCTTGAGAGGACGATATCGTGCTCTGACGAAACCAAGGGAAGCAAGATTGAGGAAACCAGAATGGAGCGATCGAGATGTGAGTTGCCCTTGGGAAGCAAGCCCAAGATACTAACGCGCTACGTAATAGGTTCGGCTCCTTTTCGAAGCAGTTTCCTATTGCTCGAAGTCGACCTCGGTTAACATTCAGGTTTCCAAAGATCTCGATGCCGTTTCCATTGGTCAATTTGTCAATAAAGTCCCGTGGAAACAAGTTGCTGAGTATATGGAAAGCAAAGGCTCATACCGATACGGCAATGCAACAGTCAAGAAGAAATATCTGGAGGTTCTGAAGACTCGAGGCGCTCCAGTTTGAATGGCTAAACAAGGACCTTTGTGTGTTTCGACCAGTTTCCTGGTGATCAATCGATGGCTGTTTGCCTGTCCCTCTAATTTCCTGTCTGAACAATTCCTGCTGCTGACTTGCGCCCTAACAGCGGCTATTCAAAGATTTCCGCACAATTGATGCGGTCTGCAGTTCGCAATCAAACGAAGAACTTGCCAGCAAGCAGATCTCTGATTAGTGTTTGACTATATATTCATGTCGATATTGACCGCAGGTGCAAGGGATCCGCGCGGGCAACCACGTTGTCTGTTCTCGTCAAGCGTACACACATTGCACCTCTCGATCAGCCTTCTGCCTGACCGTCGACGCGACGGGAAGATACCGAAACGATTCACAAAGATCGCATACTCTGGCTTGACCACGATATCCCCTTGCCCCTCTGCCCTACCTTTGTCGCCCAAGGTTTCCTTGAGGCAAAGCCCTCAAATATATGGAGCCAGAGCGTGCTTAGCATGTCGGGTCTACTCACTTCCATGTCCCGAGCACAATAACACAAGTTTACTTGGGCGCTTCAAACCAAAAGGTCCGACTTTGCTCTTCCGGGCCTGGTCTGGATCTTTCGAAATTTTCGATCAGTTGTCGAGTCATAACGGGAGACTCATTCAGCATGAGTTTGACCAAGAGCAAGGAATCATTGCTCATGTGGGAATTCCCCGGCGCTCAACCGCTAAGCACTTACTCACATGGCTTCCTTGACCTCGAGTCTTTCACATAAGAACCTTCGCCCTGACTCTAGAATTCCTGAGTCAGGAAAGATGTACCGAGGGCAGCGTCACCAGCGTGGCCAGGACAATCACGACCACCACCAATCATCTGGTCTAGCTTTGACCCACCGGAGCCTTGCCCCCTGGCTGTGACTTGCCTAACGCGGGGATTTCGCGGAGACTGGGGGAAGGTAAGCTGGGAGGACCAGTCACGGGTCAGTGACTCTGGTGTCAAAGACAACGCGGTCCGCGGCTCTTGTACCAAGTCTCGGCTCTTATAGACTCTATTCATATGCCTATAATTTCCCCCTTCCCCTGCCAGCTTCCTCTGTGATCCTGACATCGGACCAAATACTCTTTATTGATCGCAGTAAGACCTTGCAGCATGCGTCGCAACTCAGCATCAGAAGGTCTCCTTCGCAGACAAAAGCTCAATGCGCATACCTGCGCCGTGCTTGCTGTATTGGGCTTTGGTTCTATAACATATGGCTACACGGCAAGTATTATTGGAACTACGTTGGGTACGTATCTTGACGTCTCCTTGGAGACGTTGAAACTCATGTTGGGTGCATCTAGGCCAACCATCCTTCATTGAATACTTTGACCTTGCAACCCGTTCCGATGGAACCGACTTGATATCCACCATGAATGGCCTTTTCCAGACGGGAGGTGTGATTGGAACATTACTACTCCCTACGGTCGCGGACAAATGGGGTCGCAAATGGGCCTGCGCTGTGGTACGGGCTGATACAATTCCTACCACTCTTGAGCGGTTCTGACTTGCTTTACAGTCGTCCATTCTTGCCATCGTGTCGGGTGCTATCATGGCCGGCAGTGTGAATGTAGGCATGTTCATCGCCTTTCGATTTGTGGCCGGTGCTGCTGCTTTCATGATCCTCGCGGCGGTGCCCATCCTGATGAACGAAATTGTCCCGGTCCACATGCGCGGTGCTCTTGTGGACGTTCACGGAGTCATGCTCGTGCTCGGCTATACAATTCAAGGCTGGGTTGGATTTGGCTTCTACTTCTGGAAGGATGGAGGCTCGAATACTTGGAGGCCTCCCATCGCAATTCAGTGCTTCTGGCCACTGTGCCTGTTGGTTGGTCTGTATTTCGTCCCTGTAAGTCAGACGCTCTTTTGGATGCAGTCCAGCCATGTCTGGTTCTCCCCGACGACGAAGTCGGATGAAACGGGAGTGAAGCCAAAGAACATGTACTGATATTGTCGGTTTGCAGGAGTCGCCACGATGGTTGGTTATGAATGGACGTGATGCGGAAGCTGAGGCTGTCCTGTTCAAGTTCCATGCTGATCCCAGCGATCCCGAAAACACGGCTGCGAAGGCCGAGTTCTTCCAGATCCAGAAGCAGCTCGCGATTGACCGAACCCTGGGTAACTCGTGGTTGCACATCATGAAGAAGCCGTCGTACCGCAAACGGGCGCTGCTGGCCCTCGGGACTACCGGCATCATCCAGTGTTCTGGCGTCTTGGTCATCAACAACTATGGTCCCTCGCTGTACGCATCCCTCGATTTCTCGCAGGTTAAACAACTCCTCTACCCGGCTGCCTGGCTCACATTTGCCCTGGGCATGAACGTCATGGGCATGCTGGTGGTAGACCGCTTCCCGCGGAACAAGTTCATCTCCTTTGGAGTTCTGGGTTGCATGGCCAGCTTAATTGTGGAAGCAGCACTAGTCGCCAACTTTGTGCCGTCCAACAACAAGTCTGCGCTGTCGGCGGCAGTGGCCATGTTCTTCATCTTCCAGGTCTTCTACGGATTGTGTCTCGATGGGACGCAGTTTTCGTACCTGGGGGAAATCTTCCCAACCCACTTGCGAGCCAAAGGTGTCTGTCTTGGTGTCTCGATGATCTCGTTGATGAACATCATTTGGCTACAAAGGTATGACGGCCCTGGCAGCGTCTTAATGCCGCCTGTCAATTTCCTGCAGTTCCATGCTAACCTCACGCACATAGCGCCCCTACCGCCTTCGAGAATATAGGCTGGAAATTCTATCTCTGCTTCATTATACCAGGCACACTTGGAGGGCTTGCCATCTGGTTCTTCTTCCCAGACACCAACGGCCTGCCGTTGGAGGAAGTTGCCGCTATCTTTGGCGATGCGGATGAGGTGGCCATCTATCAACGAGACCTCGAGGTCGACTTCGCAGCACATGCACCAAATGGCGTCAAAGGGGGTGAGACGACGCACTATGAGGCTGACTCGTCTCCTGCCAGCGAGAAAGTCGAAGGTTGAACCAGGATCGGGTAGGAAGACTGCCCGAAGAGAGACCGTCTCTGTCCTTTTCTCTCGAATCTAGACATAGAGTCAACTCACGGTAGAGGGGAACGCGACAAGGAATTGGGGGTCATGTGCGAGATGGAGCTGTGAAGGGGCTTTTTATTCATCCCAAGCCAGGACTTGTACACATTTCAATCGATAGAAAGGGCCGCTGTCGTGTCAATTGTCACATGATTCCTCGTTTGCTCTGACACGGACTATCGAAATGGTGAGACTTGGTCAAGTCATTCTCGGCTCTTAGTCATGATTTGGTTTCTAGTCACCATTGTCTTGATTAACCCTCGTTCTCGGTACTCGTAATTAACACGAGCGCAATTTCGCATCAGGAAAGGGGCCCTTGCCTCTGCTGGGTTAGAACCCTAGCAGCAACAGGCATTGCCTGGTGATAAGCGGACACAAACGGTAAGAAGGAGTCAGCCTAGATCCCTCATCCCCCGTCGACTGATTTGGCACCCAAAAGCAGCATCAACTCGGTCTATTTCCAGTACGGAGGTTACACCAGATCACGTTTACCTTACGGGGGGCTCGGGACTCCGTATTCCTACCAAACTGCGAACCGCACAAACGAAGAAACAACGAGCCTCTCGCTTTCGCCTTCGCTTCACGCGTCTCGGCGAGATTGCTAATTTTCTTCAACCCTCGTCTCGATTCAGCGCACCGCTCGCCCTCCTCCCCCCCCTTCTTCTCTGCGGTCCGGCGACGATGCAGATGCAGGTATCTCGGGGCCTTTTCCCCATGTCCGCATGGCTTCAGGTTCCCAACGTGATATTAGTCACGCCATTCCCGTAGCGGTAGCTGGTCTGACAAGGCAGACGAAGACGAAGACGTCGTTACCATCACCATCACCATCATCGTCGTCATCATCGTCATCATCATGGTCGCAACCGCAAGATCCAACAACATGTGGGGTGTGTCGGCGACCGCGATGCCCGCTGCCCTCGCACAGAGCGTATCTTGCTTACCGGAGCCGCAAAAACAGCAGCAGTACATCCGCGGTGACAGTCACGACGAAACCCACAAAAAAGCCAGATGAGCTCGGGCTCGGAAAGAACCAGAAGCCAAAGCCCAAGCCACAGCCACAGCCACAGCGCCAGTCGAAGCTGCTCGAGACAAGCTTCGTGAAGTCGTATGCGTACACGAGCACGCCGCCCTCATTGGGAGCTGGCAGGTTGGATGGATTCCATGACTTGCCTGTGTCTGGGGGACATCGAGCCGATCTACATCAGTCGGTTTACAATTGTGAGTTCTATCGACCTCTGTCTGCGCACCTGAGAGGCGGAGCATTTCCTTTCTCTATGGGTATGCCATGCCATTAAAGAAAAAGACAATGAAACTAATTGCAATCTCCCGCCCATCCTGGGGCGGGCCCTGGGGTGCACTGCAGTACTCCATTCCAAGATGGGAGCCGCAACCGCTTTCCCTCTACCTGAAGGTCTCGCCATGAACGAGATCGGAGGGAGCATGATCATGCCCGTCATGACCGACACGTCGTTATGCCTCAGCGTCATCGCCGCGTGGAAAGGGGTCGAGTACCTGATGGGCCACAGCCCGGCCTTTGCTCACCTCGCGTACGAGACCCAAGCCCTGCAGTCGCTGCGGCGGAAACTGCTGGATCAGGGACCAACGGCTGTCACCGACGAAGCCATCCTGTCGGCTGTCCTACTCTGGGCCACGGCGACCATGTTCGCCCAGCCCGACGCCCTGAGACGACACGCGGCCGGTGTTCAAGCACTAGTGGCAGCGCGTGGAGGTCTCAGCGCCATCGGTCGCGCTGGGTCGATTGGCCAGGCCGCCTCCATCAGACAATTGATTCTCTGGGCCGACTTTCTCACGGCGCAGTTTCTGGGGGAAGACGTGCTCTTTGGCGAGCCTGGACCTACAGGGGCCGCCGACGACGACGCGCCCATGCCGCCGTCGGTGGCGAAATTGTCCGTCGTGGCCGCCGTCCCGGCCTCCTTCAACTCCCTGCTCGGGCCAGAAACGCTCAAAGCGGCACGCGACATGAAACTACTCCTCGTCTCCCACGACACGGCCACCCGGACTGGCCGGCTCTCCATCGCCGAATACAAATACCTCATGCAACTGCTGAACAAGAGCACCATCGAGCGCATCAGCCTGGCCTATCGGCTACGTGGTTCGCATTCCCTGGACGAGGCCGTCGTGCTGGCTATGAACCTGCTGCGGCTGACGACACTGTTCCACGCGGGGCCGTTGGTCCCGATCGTGGTCGCCGTCATCTCGCGGTTGCGCAAGACTCTGGCCTACATGACGACACTCAAGTCCATTGACACTTTACCTCCCAGCGGCGGTGGCGGTATCACGGATGATTCTTATTCTTCTTCCTCCTCCCATTCTTCACCTTTTCCTCCCCATCCTCCCTCTCAGCCATCTTCTCCCGACTACATCGACTTGTATATCTGGACCTGCTTCGTCGGGCTGGTCAACGCATTCGAGAGCGAGAACCGCTCGCATTTCATCGAGATGCTCAGCACGGCCCTGGCCCGCAGGTACAGGTACAGGTACAGGTACAGACACGGCTATCGGGGGAGGGACGCCAGCTGGCCCGACGACTGGCAGCGAGATATTTTGGAGATGTTACGCTCATTTCTGTGGTCCGACGTCGTCTTGACGCCTCTATTCCCGGACGCGTGCTTGATGATCGAGTCGTATGTCTTGTCACCGACGTCGAGCGGCGGTGTTCGCACCAGCGGCGTCATTGAAGGATGGTCAGTGTCCGAATCGGACAAGTCCTCCAGAGGAGGTAAGAGTTGATTTGATTTGATGGGGATTTTATATTGTCCGATACATCATCCCATGGTCATCAACCACGGGATCCTTGGAGGGCTGGGACCGGAAACGAAAATGGAGAGGAAAAGGGAAGCCAAAGAAGACCCAGTCCAACCCAGTCGAGGGACCCTAGGAATTCAGATTCAGATTAACATCCCAGCAATGAAAGAGAAGCAAAAAAAAAAGTCCGGAATCGGGAATATACAAAGACGCAGATCACCAGGCAGAAAGGCACCGCTGGGGCATTCATCACCACGGATCTACTGTGTGGGTCTGGATCTGCTGTCGATATGGACGATATGGATGATATATATCTTGGTTTGACATGACATGACAGGACAGGACATGATATGGTATGGTATGGTATGGTATGGCACGACCTGATATACTATGGCAAGGACGGGACGCGAAGTGTTATTATGCTTATGGCCGAATCGGATTTGGGAATTGAAGCCCTGAATCTATCTATACATGACAACCGGGTTCTGGGTTCTGGGTTCTTTGGATGGATTGCTCAACCATCCATACTCGTATTGAGTCAACAAAGACAACGACAACAACGACAAAAAGAGAATGAACGGCCCAACGAATCAATGTGGTTGGTCGGTTGAGAAAGAAAGAAAGCATTACAGATGGAAATTGACCGCTGGAAATAGACCCTGCGCGCAGAAGACAGACAGACAGACACTCTAGAGAAGCACATGAGATGTCTTCTTCACACTCACTGGTGATGCCGTGACTGACTGACTGTATAAGCCGGCCCGACCGTCCGTATTGTATTGTATTTATGTGCATTTCTCATGTTTCATTGACTCACTCGCTCGCTCGCTCACTCACTCACTGATTCGAGTCGAGGATGAACCTGACTGGGAAGTGAGTGTCATGTCCAAAGACCGCACCGCCTTCAGCTCTGAGTAGTGACTGTGCAGTGGCTAGCAACCAGCCTCTTCCGTCCTGTCTTCGTACAACAAGAGTCGTGTTCCAAAAATGTATGTAGATTCGAAACAAGATCAATTTTATCCAACAACCTCATGCCTAACGGCACCTGACAGCGTACCTGCCTCCCCCCCTCCAGCTCAACTTTCGATTTTTGTTTTTGCATTACGGACTCGCGGACGATTGGGCAAGTCACTACTTTTCTTCCGTCCAGTGCCAGGGCGGGCTTTGTGGTCATCCTCAACATCATTCTGCACTTGCTCCGCCACTGCCGAGTGCTGCTCCGGCCTTTGCTTGACGGGACTGGCGGCCTCGGCCTTGACCTGCTCGATGGGTTCGACGTCGATCTTGTCAAAAAACATCTTCTCGACAATCATGCGGCCCTCGGCCTCCTTTTCGTTTTCTTCATTGTCCTTCCTCGGTGCCTGCTCTTCCCCGTCTCCAGCGACTTGTTCGTCAAGCTTCAGCTTCGTCAGACCCATGGCGTAGATCTGCTCTTCCACGGTGCCCCGGGAAATCAACCGGATGACTTCAACGTCCTTCTCCTGCCCAATGCGGTGTGCTCGGTTCTCAGCCTGGATGTCATCCTGCGGATTGAAGCCGCTGTCGAAGATGATGACTTTGTTCGCTTTGGCGAGGTTGATCCCGGCGCCGCCTGCTTTTGTGCTGAGCATAAAGACAGGCGTGTTGTTGTCATCGGCAGAGAACTCGTCGATCAGGTCTTGTCGTTCTGATACTTTGGTGGCACCATCAAGTCGGAAGGAGTCGATGCCCTCACGTTCCAGCGCCAACTCGAGAATGTCGAGGACCATGACAAACTGGCTGAAGATCAACGTTCTGTGGCCTTCAGAGATGAATTTGCGCAAAAGTTCCATCATCTTCTGGATTTTACCACTAGCACGCCACTCGTCGCCGTTAAGTGCAAAGCGTCGAAGCTGTGCATGCTTATCGCATAAGGTATGAATTTCCATATCGCTATACTCGAGAAGTTCAGTGACGATGAGATCGGGGTTTGATTCTCGCCATAGGTCCACCTTGAGGCACTGCTTTGCAATAACAGGTAGCTGTTTGTTCGGATAGAGGCGCCGGAAGAGAAATGGGTGAATGGCGGCATGTCTCAATTTCATCAAGATGTTTGTCGATTCCTGGGTCACGTTTTCGCCTCTCTCCCGCCTCGCACGGATCTCAAAAGCCTTGTCAAGCCACATCTGATAGAGCTCTGATTGTTCGGGACTCAAGTCACAGAACTCCACCTTTCGCTCCTTCTTTGGCAGATCCTTGAGGACTTGGTACTTCTTCCGTCTCAAGATGAAGGGCGTGAGCATGCTTTTCGCACGCTGGATTCGCTGTGCCGACAGGAGCATTTCGTGGTTGTTGTCCAGCGCTTTGAAGTTGTGAGTGAAAATGTTCTTCAGTGCTTGCGCCTTCTCTCGAAAGAGAGCCGGCATTAGAAAAGCGAGCAGGGAGATGAGTTCCTTCAAGTTGTTCTGCAGGGGAGTCCCGGTGAGCAAAAGGCGAAAATTGGATTGAATCTTGACCAATTTACTCGCGACTTGGGAATCGGCATTTTTCAACACATGGCCCTCATCATAAATTGTACAGTCAAACCCAAAGCTCTTCAACCAGGGAGCATCGTCTTTGCCCTTGGCTATCGTGTAGGTGGTGACAATGACATTGACTTCGTCGCGGTTTTGGTCGAGAAATGCACTTAGCCTTAGCCGCTCGCCGGGATTTGTCGAGTAGTACGGTTCGACACTCAGTGCTGGGCAAAAGCGTTGAAACTCCTTGAGCCAATTTTCCAGAGTCGCTGCGGGCACCACGACAAGGTGAGGTCCCTTCTTCCCCTGCTCGAAAAGATGAGCCAAAAAGGCAATGACTTGACAAGTCTTTCCCAGTCCCATGTCGTCAGCTAGGATGCAACTCAGTCCCTTCTTGTAGAGCAAATTAAGCCAGTTGAGCCCCACGATTTGATAGTCCTTCATTTTCATATCGTCGGCCATGATCGAAGGTTGGCCGATGAATCTCTTTTGCCCTGAACGTTTGATGTCTTCGTCGTCACTCACAGGTGTACCAATGCCAGAGTCATGACCTGGGAGTGAGGCTTGTAGCGAGGCTATATCCAATTCTCCCTCATGATCGCCAGCAAGCTTGACTCCCCAACTCTTCATCTCATCAGCCAACGGTTTCGCCAGATTTTGGCATTTCTTCACGAGATAATCAACAGCCTCATAGCTCTCGAGCATATCCTCAACCTTGTCGACGATCTTTTCACCGATGGGAGCTGTCCTACGTTTCGTCTTTGTAGGCTTTAATTTCGGATCCTCGATTTGTCTGATGGCATCGAGCTTTTTGAAAGGCCGTTTGGATAAAAAGTGCTCGGCGAGGTCGCGGGTTATGGAAGCGATGTCAGCCAAATCCGCCGCAGAGCAAGTGTTGAACAGATCAAGGACACGACTCTGGAAGGGTTTCTTGCTCTCGTTGTCCGATGAGACTGGTGATACATCTGCATCGGAATCGTCCGACTCTATGGCGACCACGCGTGTTGGCTTTCGTGTGACTTCTTCGGGCACAGGCTGAGGCGAAGAAGAATGCTTCCTGCCACGCACCAGCGTTCGTTTCTTCTTCTGCGGAGGCGGGGTTTCGAAGACATCTATTGTCTTTGACGGCTTTCTGATGTTCTGAGTAGAGCTCCATTTTTCAGTGATGCTCTTCTGCGGTACCTTGGCGTGCTGCCTTGCTGTACTCGTGTGTTGAGGCACGGGTCTGTTGGCTGCAGGGGTAGGCATCAGCTCGTCGTCCGAACCGGTCAAATCCACAGCGCTTTTCTTGTTCTGAGATTGTCGCTTCTCGCTCCGCAAAAGCAGCGCATCGATCGCATCTTCGTAAACCCCTTTATTCGAGAGCAGGACTTCGTAGCATTCTCTCACCGTCACCGCACGAAGCATTGACATTAATCGATTCACCTTCTGTCTCGTGCTATAGTCACTGATATCATCAAGCTCCATCTCTTCTTGCCGCACAGCCGGCGGCGACGACACCACGGGCATTGCACGGGCAGGCCCAGTCTGTCGCGGTCTCTTTGAAATGCTGCCGTAAGCGTTTGCATTAACATCCGCAGAGCGTTTCACTCCGCTCGACCCAGCCGAAGACGTCGAGTTTGGAGAGCCTCTGAACACGGATCGTGAAGTAATCTCCATGAAGCGACTCAGTCCACTGTTTTGAGGCTGCGGCGATTCGGGAATTTTCCCTGGCGACTTGTTCTTCCGCACAAATGTAGATGTTTTGATATCATTCGACCGAATGCCATGACCCTCGCTGTCTGACGAACCTCCACGATATGTGGGCCCCTCGTCGTCGCTGTCGATCGTTATGGGAACGGCACGAGGCTGAGGCGCCACATATGGTTTTCTGAACACCGTGCCTGCCGGTGCCATAGCGCTTGCCAGTATTCCTGTGGGTTTCCGTTGTAAATTGGGGGTGGCCATCGGAGAGGAGGCAGCGACCTGGACGACGCCAGGCTTGGAAGGAGAGGAAGACATGTTTTCGGCAGAACGATCAATGATTTGAGTTGGCTGTGTCTGTCGGATTATATCCATGTTCTGAGATTTTATCCCAGGACGATGAACCGGCCAGGTTGCGAGGGTTTCGATGTCAGAGTCGTCGTCACTCATGCCGGGCCTATACAGTGGAAGCGTCTCGACCGTCTCGTGGGTAGGCTTGTACTTTGGATTGAACAGTTCATCGTCCGACTGCGACAGAGAGTCGTCGGAAGACATTGTTCAGTGAAGGGAGAGGGAGGGTCTTGTGCTTGGATTTGGTACGGGTGAGGCAAGTTGCACAGGGCGGGTAGTTGGTTGTATTAAAAATCCGAGTACATCTTCGAGAAACAAGTCATGGTATGCTTCGTGAAGTGGCACTATTCACCCCTCGACGCAGGGATGGATTCCACCGCCAAAGCACGAAGCGTGCAGAAGAGGGTCTTTTGAGCGGTGTTTATAAATTACTCAGGACCTGTTATCGGGCATACGAACACGTGTATTACAACGAAAAGGCTTTTTCTCGTTACGAATCCTCCAGCCTACTAATCCCCTCGAAAGATACACTATAGTACTAGCGTGGTGTAGTGTTATATGGGTGATGTGGTCACATTACAACGTTAAGGTAAGTTTACTCGACCTTGATGCCTTATTTTCTCAAACTAGATTTCAAATATAAATGTGCCAATGACGCGTGGACTCGCGTGTAATATTGCTCGGTAAATCACCACCAGGATGGTCCTATTAATGAGGCAGGCCATTGTAGGCTGTCCAGGCGGCTGGGCAGGTGTCCTACTTGGATACATTCAGCATGTCAGTTCACGTGTAGGGATTAGCTATCGCCTTCAGCAAATCGGAGGGGTCAAAATGTCAACTGAAGAACTATAAGATGGCTAATGATCTAGGCTCTTGGCTCTGTTGGTATTCACAAATACCGACCTGGAAAAGCTCCTCAACATTACGGGTATAATACATTTCCCAACACCTGCGCTACTACTGTGGACTCCCTCGTCCGTCTTTCGAATCGACGCGTCCAGGCGTGAGCGCGTCATGCCAAGCTTAATTATCTGAAATCCCCTCGCGCGCCCGAGGCCGGCATCCAACGGGGCTGCATCGCAGACATGAGCAGGCGAATAGTACCGCTGAGAAGAATAAAACATCTCCTTGAGAAAAGAATATGCAGCTAACTATATACTTTGGCGCAGAATGGGACGCCTGCGCCACAACTTCCACAGATTTTCTAGAGGACTCGCTCAAATGGAAAAGTACGATGTAGCTCGCCGTGGATCTAGCATTGAATCTTCCTTTTTGTCAGACAGAGCCCCATTAAAATCCGTGCCTGCTTGCCTTGTACTCGTATTTGGCCCTCTGGCTCTTCAATGTCCGTCCGCCGCCTATCTCGCCAGATCTCTCACCTCGACAGTCCCTTTCCCACCTTGCGCCAGGGCGACGACAGGAGGCTTTTCTCTCTCCCCGACGCAGGCGATCATGGCGACCCGACGTAATAATGTCAGCGAGAAAACCATCTCGGAGGCACAAGGTGGCCCGCCACCCTCTGACCAAGTCTCTGATACATCGCCAGCCGTTCCAGCGTAAGTTGAACACAAGAAGTTGAGGGCTCCGACGGAAAGAAATGCCTTGCCTCACGTATGCCAATCTGATGCAAAAATGTAGCGCCGTCATCTACAAGCTTCTCGCCTTCACCGTGGCCATGATCTGTGCGCCGATCGGCTCATACTTTCTTTTGCTCAATTCTGTCTTTAGAGGTAGGCGATGCGATGGCTATCGCGAGGACGGCCGATTGATCCCTTTGCATGATTTTATACTAAAAGCAAACCAGGAAATGCCATATATTCTGGCGCCTTTGCTGCTGTGGTAGCGAATGTTGTCCTGATCGGCTACATTATCGTGGCCTGGAAAGAAGACGACAGCGAGAATATCGAAGCAGAAAAGAAACTCAAAAAAGCTCAATAGCAGGCCGAGGACCACGAGACTGAAGAAGTAGCCTTTTAAGCTCTTTACCGACCTGTGAGAGGAGCGGGATTGTGTCATGTCCAGATTTTTATGCAGGGTTATGGAAAAACGTGTGACCTGCACAATATGTTTTGCGAGAGCGTGCCCTTCCTTAGCTTCACAGCTCGTATTTCCCCAAAGCCTGCAGAGCCATCACACATGTAATACACCTTTTCATGCCACCGTTGCTCATGTGACAGCCACGTCGACTCATTTCCAACCCATCATTCAAGAATTACATCAAACATTAGTCGTAAAAAGAGCGCTCCTGCCCCAGCTACACAAACCCCCCGTGTCTTATGCAAGGAGAACGCCAGTGAAGTCGATGGAGAGTTTTACCAGGCGCCGAAAATGAAGAGGGTATCAGCTCTAGTTGCCCAGTCGGGTGTCCTGTCAATGATCTCGTCTGCTGAACCTCCGTTTGATCCAGCTCTGCTTCTTGGTGGAAGTGGCATTAGTGGGTGAAGTCATATCGGTTGGAGAAGAATTAAGCGGAATAGGTTGCCGGGGATTGTTTGGGGCTGGAAGAGCGAATCCTTTGCTTGGGACTGCTGGAGGTGCCATCTCCTGACCATAGTGGTCTTCACCAAATCCATATGATGTGAGTGGCTTTGTCGGAGAGACCTGGTTAAACTTGATTTCGTTTGCGTACGGGTTCTCTGGCGTGAAATCTTCGGGCTTGGTGCGTAGTTGGTGGAGCTGATCAAAGGAGCTGTTCTGGGAACTGGGGTTGGTGGATTTTCCATACTCCTCTGAGCCGGAGGTCATTGTCTCGTAGGACTGATGGTATGAGTGGTATGACACGGGACTCTCTCCATTATGATATCCATTTTGATGACCATTCGGGTTCCCATTCTGGTGAGAGCCTGGATACGGGTAGGTTTGTTGACGCATAGGGGGTCTGGCAAACATTTGGGACGACCCTGGAGATTCTTCAACTGCACTCTGTGGGCCAAATCCGTATGATGAGTTGCGGTAGTAGCCACCAGCTGGCGACATTCGTGGTCGCTGCGGAGAATAGCCATTATTTGAGTAATAGCTGGTTCTGCGGTTCATATCTCCATTCCAGCCGACTTGAGAACCTACAGAAATCAGTTATGGCTCATCTAGTGTGCGGAGTCCAAACATACCTGGCCTGCTATTCATAGACGTACGACGTGAGGTGGTCCCCTCTGCAGCTGCGTTGAATGCACGGATGGTGTCAAGAGGGCGCTCCAGGCGATGACGGGTAGGGTTGGAACGGTCAGGGTCGGCTATAGAGCCCGATTAGCACAGACGGACTCCAAGACGCCAGATGTCCTGAGGAATCACTCACTGATGACATTGCCTTCGTTGTCCTTGTGCAACATCTTGCGCAAATCATCCACCGTAGATGCTTCCTGTGCTTGTTCCACTGTGATACAAAGTCAATACTTGTTTGTCTATCAGCAACAACAGAGGCGTGCTGACCTGGGGTGGCCTCAGTTATGGCTTTTGAAGGATCAGCCTTCGTATTCAATCTCTTCTTATCCCGCGAAGTCTCCGTGAGGTCGATCTTGCCCGTTGAAGAGTTACTGCGACGGGAACGCTGGGAAGAAAAGCTCATGGCTGTCCCAGCCCGCGGGCGGGTCTCGGAGGGTTGTGGGGAGATTGGAGGAGACATGGTTGTCATGGTGCCGGCGATAAACACGTCGAGATAAGAAGAAACTGATTCAAAGTTGAATGGACTAGGATAAGTTATCCGACGCGGGCGAGGGGTGGATATCGACGACGGGGCGCAAAAGGATTTGTGAGATTGTGTGAGCGGGTGGTTGGTATTTAGACCAAGATTGAATGACCGCGATTGAAGGAGTTTGTCGACACGACGAAAGGACGGGAGGCGATCAGGTGTCAGGGAGGGTAGGTGATATTATTGCTTTGTGCAGCGACACTCTGAGGAATCCTGTAATGCCTCGACAGTGGCCAGCACGACGTGACGGTTTCTTGTTGCTCGAGGTGGTATGGAACGCTCAGGTGGCTGGCGGAGGATTTATTAGTGACAGGGATGATGTCGCTGGCGAAGATTTGTTTCAGGACGGAGGGTCCGCAACAAGCCACAACAGGGCAGCAAAGACCAGGTGGTGAGACGTGCCCACGATTTTCCGATTGCGTAGCGACTGACGTAAAGCGTTGGATTTTATTCCTTCGTGCTAGTCCCCAGCAATTCCTGTCTGCCGCGCGAGGGCTGCGGGCGCTGAAATGAAATGATTTCAAGTGAAATAAGAAAAGAAAGAGAGCTCCGTTGAACGAGGGGTTCGATTCTAGACCAGATGAGACGGAATCAGAACGCACGGGGAATAGTCGCGGAACGACAGAATCCAGAGCAGCAAAGACCTAGGAAACATCAAGCTCAACAAGAAAGAAAGAAAGGTTCGGGAGCAACAGCTTCAGCATGGTCCTATATCAAATGTTATGCGGATATGCATCCCACAAGCCCAGCGAAGGGACATTTGGCGGCCATTGGAATGGAGAAGATTCGCGCATTACTCGCACTCGCCCTGGGGCCACCAACACACCACGGGTGGCACTGGTGCCACCGGGCCCAACAAGACCCCCAAGCGCCGATTGCGCGATACTGGGCTTGGTAAGGTGTCACTAGCCTCCCTGTCACCTTTGTGCCTGGGTTTTGTGGGTTACACGGCTGGGTCTGTTGGTCTGTGTAGGGGTTGTCTCTGGATTGTGGACTGTGGCCGGTAAATGGTCCCTTGGCTGCCATCCCCTCTATCGATAGGTCACGGTAGGCCTGGAAGACGCCCGCTCTGCCCTCCAATACGGCGGCCGTTGGCTGTCCACACCACCCTCCCACTTCCCTCCCCTCTCTCTCTTCACTGACCTTAGTATTTTTGCCATCTCTCTTTTCGACAACTCTAACCCTCCAGGTATGTACTCTCCATTCCTACTCGTACAAGGAGGTACCTGACTGCTCCATAGTGAGTGAAACTAGCTCTCTAACTTCTCCTTGTACAGGTTTTTTTGCGGAATCTGTGAACAGACCTGTCAGTACATTCAGAGTAAAAGGCCTCCCTCCCTGCGACACTGCGGACATGGGTTCCTATCATGATCCTCGCGTAGTTGGCAATCTCAGACCCATGCCAGGCATCCCGGCGACACATCTGCCACTGCATCTCACACCTGGTCTGAAAATCATCGCCAATCATGCCATGGCAGTCTCACAATATCGCGGGTTAGGGTTCTCAACTGCAGTAGAAATGCACCACAAAAACGTTGCCTTTGGTTCCACTAGGACACAAATCCCCCAATTTTCTCTGACAAGATCCGCGTGGATGCGACGCCTGCCATCATTGAGCATACAAGTAACAAGTACCATGATACAAACAAGGAAGAGAGCAAGACGAAAGCCCCGAGCCCCGACCCCCCGATCTCTGTCTAACTCGTCCCGTCTCTAGCTTCCTCGTTAAACGCTTCTGTTTGTGCCAAAAATCAAGAACTGGCATCACTGGCACTGCTGGCATCTGGTTGTAACTGGCATTTGGCGCACCTCAAAACTCCGTCTCACTCTCTGTTTCGCATCACCAGCATCCCCCAAATCTTCTTGTCCCTGGAAGGACGCGCGGCCCACACTAGAAGAGGAAGCCCAGCAGAAAGAAGATTCAAACACGCGATGGAGCCATAGCCGCGTCCGTCAAGTCTCTTTATCCACCGTGGTCTTCGGCTTTTCAGCTTCTTCAGCATTTTTCTCTTCTTTCCAAACACTGTCCGGCCCACTCTCTCTTCCCCCATCCCCCCATCAGAATTCTCTTCTCCTGTTGCATACGTATATTCGCATTGACTTTGCAGCTTAGCATGCAGCCGACCCGCTGTACCAAGACACCTTTTGCATCATGACTTCTGAGACATGCTGCGTCTTCCGTGGCTGATCCGTCCAACCTTAACCTTGTTTGACTGAAGAGGAAGCTCATCGATTGAACTATCAAGTATCACGGTGGAATCCCCTCGTCGGAGTTATGGGTCTCAGGCACAAGCTGCTGTTCTCCATCTTTGCCAGAGCATAAAACCGTGGTTCTGCCACCCGGAGCTTCCGAAGTGAATGCTTGTTATCATGAGAGGCCTTCATTAATTCTTATTCTGGTGTACTTTAGAGCCCGGAGCTCCATCTCTACCGACTAGCTGCTAGCATGGCTTGTTTGCCAGGCACCGAGCCAATGATATCTGCGCCTCCACAGAGAATAGTTTGATAGGTATGAAAGTACAAAAGGCCCTATCATGTATTGCTTTCCGACCAAAAGCAGAAAGCAGTTGCTCGGTGTTCTCTATCTTGTACACCAGACAGGCCTACCGAGTACTGAGTAGTACCGAGTACTTCGTATAAATCCAAGGCATGGATGGCCTCCAGCCACAAGCGAGGTTATCAAGCATCCACAGGACGTGCCCTCGAGCCACCACATACACACATATGTCCCTCCCCCGCTGCAGCATGTTCCGGTCTGCTCTGCCACGCCATGTGGCTTCTCTCGGTAACTACCAACATGAAAAGCTCCAGTGACATCACCATCCACCATCCACAGCTCCATACCCAGATAAGACCAGCAGGTGGCTCTCCAAAGACCCTCTCGAGGTCCTGAGAAACTCGTAGCGGACGATCGCGAATGCTAGAACTCGTTCGAGAACGATCTTCTGAAACAACCTCCTGAAGATCAAACATACTCTCCCTCGCCCCTTCCATCGCGTTGTAGGTAGGTAGGTATGTATGTACATGTACCTCGTACATCGGTGGGCGTGTATCTATCTGTTCACATTTACCCCTCCTCCATCCTGGCATCACACTATGGTGACTACCCGGTTGGTACCCTTTGTGAATACCACCCCCCCTTCACAGTACTGATGGCACCATCTAAGCTGTGTCGTCCGGAAATAGCTTACAGGGGTCGGTACTTGGCAAATGAACGACATCGACATCGACATCGACAATCGTGGTATTTGCTGTCCATTCAACGACAAAAGGTCTGTGAGAGAAAGGTGCAGGATATATCTTTGTGTTTTTGTGTGTTTTTGGGTATCATATCATGACATGGCAACTCTGCCCTTTGAACCTTGTGGGCAGAAGTTCCTCCCCGATGAGATGACCACGAAAAGGAAGTCTACTTCTTTCAGGACGAAAGGCAGGTCTATTCAACACGAATAAACGTGTAACAAACGAGATCATTCACCTATACTTTTCCAATACAGCTGTGCGCATTATGTGGAAACACATGCGGTAGGTCAGTGGCGGGACGACGACAAGAGAACGCCCTTCATGATGAGAATGTCTTACCCACGGCTTCGTTCTGGCCCACGGTGCGGTGGTACCCAGGAAGTATGTCCCCTTAACATGGCCCAAACGATCACCGCTTTCATGAATGGGCTGGACGACCTCAACTACAATTTCGCTGGGGGTCTTCCTGCCGGTCAGGGTCGATATCTCGCCAAACTTTGGGCCAGGGATAACATTCTACAGGAAGCTCTGATACCGAAAATGCTCAGCGTCCTTCCCCTGCAGGGGTGAATTAGCATATCGATCAAATCTAGTGGAGCGTCGCCAATTGACTATTGTCCGTTTGCAATATTATACGCAACCAGACACAGACACAGACACCCAGATCCCAGATGGTCGCCGCATCCCTCTGACAGTAACAGGGACATTGAAATTGACATCCACAGACACCCATTTTTCCCGCTCCCGAGCCAGAAAGGCTACCAAGGCACTTATTTCACTGCAGGCCCAAGCCTCTGTCAACGAACGAGAGAGACAGAGCGCGAGCGAGAGCGAGAGAGTACCAGAGTCATCTTCGAAAGAGCTCGGAGCTCAAGAATCGACAACCGAGCTCATTTTACGAAATACATGTCTCCGAGATCCTCGAGTTCTTCGAAAAAAGGGTCAGCAAAGCTGGTTCATGGTCAACACCAACACTATCGAAGCAGCCCTGACGTCCCAATGCAAGGGACTCACAACATGGTGTCTACAAATGGCATCAAGAAGTTCTCCCCTGTCCCTCCATGCCTGCTGACTGTGTCATTCATTCAATGCCTAAAGTGGACACAGGGATCATGTGCTGAAGACGATCCCACGGTCAAAAGGAGAGGGGCATAGAAATCAAGAACGGTTCTAGTCCGGAGACCTAGGTGTGCTCGTAGAGCATCCAAGTTTCGTAATGCACGTGCGTAAGTTTCTTCGAGGGAACCCAATGACACTCCCAAACTCCACTGGCGTTTACGTTGCTAGCCTTTGCAGATAAAAAGACTGTATGTGTAGCTTATGTCTATCTATCGGGTGCTGCCACGCTGCCTACGTGCATCACATTGGTGCTAGAAAATTGATTGATCTCGTCCTAGTGTCAATGCCAGCCTTGCCTTGCCCGAGCCACTCGCAGACGCCAACGCAAAAGCATACCCTGTAGCTCTCAACTGTCTCTCGCTTCTGCATAACTGCGCAACACATTGGTCGTCGAGACCTCTCGCCAATACCAGGAGCGGGGCCTGAACTCGAGCTTCCACATTCTACCCAGAAGATCGCTTTTCAAGTACGCAAGCTCGACCGCTCATGCAACATTCCAACGGGATCGATGTAGATAAGGATAAATGAGACTGTAGCTCCAAAAGTCCAGTCTACAACTTGTTGGGCGTGCTCTGGGTGTTCCACTGGTATCCAGCGGCGTCGCTGAACTTGTAGCCATAGGCGGCGATGAACTCATCCAGGACTGCCGGACCACGAGAGCCTGCAGGGAGGGATCATGTTAGCTGCAATCTAGCAAGAAACTTTTCGAGCAGGACGAGGCTTACCATAAGGATATTCCATAGGCACAATGTCCTTTTTGGTGTCCAGGTACTGCAACAACGGGGTGAAGATCCTCCAGCTGGCATCCAACTCATCGTCACGGACGAAGTTGGAATGATCTCCTTTCATCGCATCGAGGATCAAACTCTCGTACGCCTCAGGAATCTTAAGGTCTGAGAAGCGGCGACGGTAGGTAAGATCCAGCTCAGTGACAACCGTCTGCATGGACAAGCCGGGAAGCTTTGAGTTCATCTTAAGATAGACAGATTCGTTGGGCTGAATGCGGATGACGAGTTCGTTGCGAGGAATATCCTTGAAAATACCCGAGGTGACATCCTTGAATTGTACGCGAATCTCAGTCTTCTGCTCGTTAAGAGCTTTGCCGGCCTTCAGAATGAAGGGTACACCGTCCCAGCGTTCATTCTTGATGAATGTTACCAACGAGCAGAACGTTGGACACCGCGAGTCCTTGGGGACTGTGTCATCTTCCTTGTACGCAGGTTTGGTCCCATCTAGAGACTTTGCGTACTGGCCAATGATGGTGTTCTTAGGCTCAATGGCTGGGATAGCCCTCAAGACTCTGACTTTTTCATCACGGATGTCTTCAGCGGAGAAAGAGATTGGCCTTTCCATAGCGAGGAGAGTCAAGACTTGTAGCAAGTGGTTCTGCATGACATCACGAATGATACCAAACTCGTCGAAATACCCACCTCGTCCTTCAGTACCAAAAGGCTCCTTGAACGTGATCTGGACGTTGTCGATGTGGTTGCGGTTCCAGGTCGCTCCGAGAAACTCGTTACCAAATCTGAGGATGAGCAAGTTCTTCACCATTTCCTTCCCGAGGTAGTGGTCGATACGGAAGATCTCTTCTTCTTTCCAATCGGGCTCGAGGCTGCGCAAATTCCAAGGTCAGTCTGGCTGGATTGCCGACGATACAAGCTTGCCACTTACGCCTTCTGCAACTGCCGTGAACTTGCCAAATCCTTGCCGAACGGCTTCTCAATGATAATTCTGGCGATGCCCTTTGTGGGGTAGCAGTTGCGCTTGAGGTGTTCCGAGACTGTGATGAAGACGCTAGGAGGGAGGGCCATATAGAAGACTCTGTTGCCCTCCTTACGATCCTTCTCAATCTCTTCGATATGTTTGTTCAGGGTCTGGAATGGCTCATCTTGGTCGTATTGCCCAGCAATGTATGTGCAGACAGAACAAAATTGGTCGAGTTGTTCCTCAATATCTTTTGTGGGAGTCTTTATGTAGGATCGAACTCTTCGCAGGTATTCAGCGTGATCCATTTTGGTTCGGGCATATCCGATGATCTTGATGTCTTTGGGGAGGAATTTGTTGCGAAACTGTCGTTGTAGACGTGTCAGTCAACCTTCTCAAACACCACAAATTCAATGGGAGGGCAACGTGGAACTGACCAGGCCGAACAGTGCTGGGAAGGTTTTCTTCTTTGCCAGATCACCCGAAGCGCCGAGCACAACTATAACCGTGTTCTCCTTGAGTTCGATGGAACTGTCAAACGGTGGTCCGCATTAGTGAGATTCCATTCAACAATTTTCCAAGGACGTCGGGGGGGTGGGGGAGAGCGGGAATCGACACCGCCGTGCCTTTACCGATGTACTCACCCTGCATCTCCCAGCTCATCGGCATGAATGATGGTGTCGGCCATGGTGACTGAAGTAATAGGCGATGTTAATGAATGAATGAGATAGAGATGGAAGTGAGATCAGCAGAAAAAGTCGGCTCAAAAATTTACTGAGATGGTGTTCTGTCAATATGCGGTGGGATGGACGATTAGCGGCGCCAGGGTGACAAAGCTGTGCTGGTCGCCGGAAATAACAATGGGGGAATTTGGGCAATGACTGCGGAAGCCGGACTCTGATGCTGTGAGTAGTTCCGCCGCGGTCGAGATTGATGAGGTGCCGCTACTCAATGCTGGGCTGAAAGTTGAGTAATGTTTGACGGTGATGGTGGGGCAGAGCGCACTTTGCACGGGGGGAGGACAGCAAAGGCACTGGGGCGGTAGATAGTTACCTTGGTTGTTCAGGCAGCTCCTTCCCTACACCTTAAATTTGTCCCTTGGTGCCCCGCGAATGCTTCGAGACCGCCCTCCGGAGTTTGGCTCGGCAATAACAATCCCGGTGTTGAGGCACTATGGATATTGGTGAGTTTCGTCGACGTTTCGAGTGCTATCAGCACCTACAGCAGAGACAAAAAATGAAACGACAGGCATATCACTGCTCAGCGCAGGCGGCATGAGTTTTATCAATGCAAGTATATCTTGACGAGCAAGACCCAGATGGCACATTTCGTCACTAATCAGTCAGCATGCCAGCCGCCGCACCCATGAAAGCCCATGACTGAAGCACCCTCCGCTTGGTGTCGTTTCCTAGCCTATCGAGAACCCATCTGCCACCCTCACCAGGCGGAATCTTCGGCTATCCCCTGAGAACCCATCTGACCTTTCCTCGTGTTTGCCTGTCTGAGGAGATTGAGTTGCTTCGTCACTGTACCACCCTTATGTAATCGCCTTCTCCCTGCAGATTTCTAAGTCTGGACAGTTTCTGGAATGCCATTGAGCTCCCTGGATTGGTTTGGCCCAACAATGCCTTGTCCAGAGCCAGCTTACCATCGTCTTTGCTCACCTCTCCCAGTGGAGATGGTTGTAGGTTTCGCAGCTGAGAAATAGATTCCTCAAAGAGAAATCGAGCCGCTTGATTGCCGAGGCACCAGAGTATTAGCCTGTTATTATTCCATGGCCTCTGCGACGGCACGCAACGGTGATTCCGTGACCGATTTTGTGGACAACTTAGGAATAGTCTACTTTGGCGCCGTGGCACCCTCGATATAAAAGGTAAATCTCGCCGGAACAACTAGAACTCCAAATCAAATCACGTGATGTCAATGAAATCTTGGCAGGCTAAGCTTGACACAGACTAGTTGCACACAATCCCAATTTTCGCAGGCAAAGACCGCAGTCACAACCACCAACATTTCGAGAGTTGGACGAGACATTCAAAGAATCGACCACGTCCCATTCACTTTCAGCTTTTCGTCGTCAACCAGTTCTCACGCCGTCAAGATGGTCTCCGCCGGCGGCCACAGATGTACGTGCACCCCCCCGACCACACTCTCCCTGCGGTTCCCTGCAAAGAACATCAAATGTCGCAATTGGGATTTGATCATGACATTGGTGCAATCAGCAAGGCGGCAAGAATGTGTTGGGATCAAAGCTGACTATCCTGGTGCCGTATAGTATATGTGAAGGGCAAGCACCTCTCCTACCAGCGAGGCAAGCGTAACACCAACCCAAACACATCGCTACTCAAGATCGAAGGTGTCGATGACACGAATGCTGCGAAGTACGTTTCCGCCTCATTCTGAGCAATCTCTCTGTCTATCTCTATCTTCTTCACTCCCCGGATACGTGGTCAATTCGAAGGAAAGGGACAGAGCAAAAGAGGAGGATCGGGGTTTGAGAGCTTGGGATCATCCCTTTGCGCATACCTCGAATACGCACCTCGCTCGTTCTAGAGTTCCAGCTCCAGAGATCACGGCTTTCCTCCGTCCTCGATTTACTTTCTCGCCGCACGTTCTTCTTTTTAGGGATATGCAGTTTGCTGAACTGAAAATCGTGCGAGCCTTGAAACGATTTTGTTCACTAACTTAGATACTGCAGATTCTACCTGGGCAAACGCGTTGCATATGTCTACCGTGCTTCAGCAGAACGACAAGGCAGCAAGATCCGCGTGATCTGGGGAAAAGTCACCCGCCCTCACGGCAACAGCGGCATCGTGCGCGCCAAATTCCGACATAACCTCCCACCCAAGAGTTTCGGCGCGGGCGTGCGGATCATGCTTTATCCCAGTTCGATATGAGTTGGTTGCCTTTGTGTGGATGGGAGGGGGGAGTGGTGCTGATTTCCCCACGCCAGAAGATGTCCTCCCGGGCATCGGATGAGTGGTGATGAGCATTGGGAATGGATGGACTGGTGAGAGGGCGAGTTAGAAACATGATTGACCGATCACGAACGAGGCGCAAGCGAAAGAGATGTCAGCCTCGGTGCATGCGAGGTATGATGGGGAAAAGGTCTCATAATCCGCGCCATGCCTGGTATGCTTCAGAGGTTGAGCTAGACAACGAAGCCTGCCACTGTGGGCCTTTGGCTCCCCTCGAAGGTGATGCCCCTTGGCGCAAGAAATGGTGGGAATGCTGAGATGCCGGGAGTGGTGCGATTGCTGCTGTTGCTGCTGCTACATGGCATTCACGGGAAGAGGCACAATGGGCGCAAAAATGACTAGTCAACTTGGTCGCGAGTTTCCCCAGCGCAGCATTTGTTTCATTATGCATGTGCTACGGAATCACACACACAAAAAAAAGAGAATCTTTCAACATTGTCGGCTCTAGGGCAAGAGGAGTGAGTCGAGTTACTCACCCTCCCTGCTCTTTTCCTTTCTTTTTTTCACTTGCTTTCTTGCCCTTCTCTGCTTCAAGACCCTCATGCTCCTCGAGATACTCACTTGAAATCGCTCGAGCATGAGCTTGTCGTGATTTTTCACACTCCGACGCCAGGTTTGCAACCCCCTCAATGAGAAAGAGTTAGTAGCTTATGAGTACGGAGAGACACTCGAGAAGTATTGAACCTCAACTCAGGAAAAAAAACCTTCGATGTGTCATGTCGTAGCCATAACGATATATTACATTACTCCACATCTATCATGTACCGACCCAGTCTCACCAGCCCGAGGACACGTACATACTGTAGGTGGCCAGGGCGATCCCAAAGTTCTCGCTCGCCGGCGAAATGCCCACGGTCAAGTAAAAGTGCACCAAAAGTCGCAACGTTCGTGAAGTCGATAGTTCGCTCCCTCGCGGACAGAAATGGTGTGTCTATCTATACATAAATACGCCGTATATCACAATCCGTATATCACAAGAATGCAGCCGCCCTAATATATAGTTTTTCCGGCCAAAATAATTGACAAAGACAAGACGATTTCATGAAGAGTCGGGTCCTCCGATCAGAGGTCGGACTAGGGCGTTGGCGAAGAGGGCTACACCCCAGGCAACGCCTTCCCCGACGACGCTGCCGGGACAGAAGTCGGTTCCCGCGTTGATGACGAATGCTGTTCGAATCATCGAGTCAGTAACATGTATAAAACGGGTACCTCATTGGGCTATAGGAGGAGAGCTGGAGGGGGGAAGGACCAAAGCTTACTGCTCCAGATGACCCAATCCGTTGCAAACACGCCGACCATGGTGATGCCGGCAACAGTAAAGACGAATCTCCAGAATGTCGACAGCGGTGAATCCGCATCGATGTACCCAACCATGTTATACATGATGTCATTGGCGCGCTCCTTCCTGCTCCTCGAACAGGCGTGGCCCAACATAACCACCCCGAGGAGCACACTGATGGCACCGGCACCGGCGATGGCATAGAAGGAATTCCAGAAGCGCAGGTATGAGGTGTTGTCTGAACAGACACCAGCGCTCAAATTATCGGGTCGATGCAGGATATACCAGAGCGCAAAAGGCAGACTGAACATGTTGAGCAGTGTGTCTTCAACTGTATGGTCCTTGAGCGACCACAAATAAGTATTCTGGTTCCCCTTTTGGCCAAAGCACACGCGGGCGATGATAAAGTATAGGAGCGTAAAGACGGTGGCTCGGGGTCGCATGGTCCAGAAGCCGAAGAGCATGAAGGCATTGGGACGAAAGCCATTGTTTCGGAGAAGGTAGGTAGCAGCAAACATGGCCGCTATTGATATAATGGCTGTGACAACACCCGCAAAGGGTGTCCACCGAGCGCTGGGAAAGCAGCTGTACCGGGCAACGGCTCTGCGGACTCGCTCGTGGCCTACCAGCAGGCTGATGTTAGCTTGTCATGAGTGGGACAAAACAGAGGGATAACTTGGTGCGAACACACGGAGTCTTACCAAAGATCAAGGACAGTAGGGCTACTTCGGCGTTGAAGATAGCAATCGACGCAAGGAGAGAGTAGGTTGTGGGACAGTTGGTGAGGTCAGCTCTGTCAACAAGGCCCTGTGGCATACAGTTGACATTGTTGGCCATATCAACAGGGTGCCGGGTAAGCAGGCTGGCAGCTGGCTGGATAAGGCTGAGGCGCTGAAATGACTGTGATGTGGGAGCCAGCAAATGCAGTCCTACCGACACTGGCGAATGATTCTGCTTTGAGAGACTTTGATCGAGTAAAGATCATCGGGCTGGAATATTGCGATTAGCAGGGCAATATATACGACCATGTTTGCCCGGTAGGCGACATGATGGGAAGACATGTGTTTGGTGGGGGCTGTGCCTGATTCGAAGCCTCAAGAGGCTTGCAGGAATCTCGTATTCTGCTGTACATGACCCCAATGAGTCCTACAAGGTATCCACCTGTTGAGGGTTCTCGAATGAGAGCCTGAATGAACTGGCACCACCCTTACTAGTGGTCAAGGGCTTCAGTGAGGGACTTCAAGGGAAGCCAACATCGTCGAAGTAGGATGGCCATGCGGGTGTTTCTGAGGATGATTGGGTCTGGCTGCATCAGGTAGCGCAAGCCTGGCCCTTTTCAGATATGTCGTTCAAAGCGTTTGTTGCGCACCTTCACGGTCAATGAGGCAGTCGAGCTTCTTCCGTGAATGCACGATCAAGTATCCCCGAACGAGTTCCAGCGGGGTAGGCCACTTTGGTATATAAAGAGCCAAAGTTCTGGTACAAAGAGAACGTAGCTGATGGAGCCGCATTGAGATCACGACCAATGAGACCGGCTTTGGACTAGGCTTGGTGTGAAAATGCTGAACGAAACTGGCAACTCTCTGCAGGGGCTGGTCGAGACAATGGGCTGAGGCGGCGAAGCGAACAGGGTCGCGCAACTTGATTGTCCAATGGTGGAATGAGAGCAGAGTCAGCCACACTCTAGCCTCACGCAGAGAACGCCCAACTGGGGGCGATGCTTGTTGAGTCCCTATTGCACTGGAGCCGTCCGTTCCGGGTGATTAGTGTGATCTTATCAGATAGGACAATGTTCTTTATAGATTGAGGTGCTCAGGTCAAGTGGTCTCAATAATCTCTTTTGCCACGAAAGTCGACTGGACAGGAATGGCTGCAATGAAGTCGTATTCCACATGACAAGGCTTTTATCAAGTCAAGTGCTTCAGCCGTCTAGCAGCTTCTGCTGAGATCAAGGAGCACAACGCTCCGATGAACATACACACGGCGATTGCATTTGGCGCGTTCTTTTTCAGATTGAGCCACCGATCATGGTTGGAAACCTCATCAGCGACCGGAGAATGCTGGCTTGGTTCCAGGATCGAGAAGACAATCCAACTGACAAACGTCCCGACAAATTGTGGCAGCGTTGTATATACATTCAACACACCCAGGTAGACGCCCGCAAGCTCTCCTGTTGAGGAATGGGCGTCACCTTCATCGGGATGATTGAGTCGCAGCACATCCTCGGAAAAGGTCCTGCGATGTTGTCGCGCGATTTCCATCTCGACACCGTAGTTCTCATCGACGCTGCCACGGACAGCCGTATAACCAGGCACAGTTGAACCACTGATATTGGTAGGAGATCCGGAAGACATCTTATTGATTTCGATACCCAGCAGGCCAAATGGTGCCCAACACGATATGGCCCAGGGTACGCCACAAGCAGCTACCAGGAAGCTTGCAGAAGGAAGTGTCCGGACCCACGGGGCAAATATCGTGATGATGGCAAAGGAAAGATTCGATAAACTCCACGCCGATATCAGATCGGGTCGAATATCGTATGCCGCCGCCAAAATCTTTTGGAAAAATTTGGGAATCGAAGCAGGGGGCCTAGGTGTAAATTTCGTATCGGGTGCCTCCGGTGATTTGATGAGGAATGGGAATATGACCGACGCACAGAAGGTGGTCAAGGAGAAGAACACCAATGCGAGGCTACCTATCCGGCCGACATTCCCCAGGGCGTCTTGTTCATCCTCGACACCCAGTTCGCGAGCAGGAGCCTCGTAGCGATAGTAGATTTCCCCGACGAATGTGCTTGAGTAGAACAGGAAGGGAAACCTTAGAACCGGTACATTAGTCTCTCGCCCGTCGCTGACAACCACTAAGGGCATTTAACTCACCAGCCAACCCAGTTCCAGAATTGTACCCAGCATATAGCTCGTATGCGTGTAGGGAGGTCAAACGTCTTCCGCGCAAGACCTAAGAGTACCTCTTTCACCGAGGTATGGTCGTCCTCGTTAGGCAACCTCACTCTCTCTGTAACAGCCCAACAGCTTATGCCCACGGTGGACCATAAAATCAATGTTGCAATGACCGTCATTTTCTTGAATTGAGTGTCACCTCCCATCCAAGGTGGGAACATCGCAACCAGATCAAAAGTGCCGACGAAGTAGCTGGCTAGATGACCTGCCGCGACCAGCCTCGATGCCCACGCAGATCCAGATTGTTGCTGCGAGACCGGTAATGTATCGACAATCAAGCTGCGACAACACGCCTGCACTGCATTGATTGAAAAATCGAGGGTATAAATGCACATGACAGCGACCAGGATGGTCATGGTCTTTTTTATGTCGCCTTCGGGTAGGAAGCAGCCCACAAATTCAGATGTCCAGCCCAGCAGCAGCAATCCGCCACCTGTGACTATGGCACCCCCGACCATATAAGGTCTTCGCCTGCCGTATCTTGACGTTGATTTATCCGCGTAAGCCCCAACAATTGGTTGCATGATCAAGCCTGAAAGTGGTCCTGCGATCCATACTAGGGATGTTTTCGACTTTGTGAGACCGAGCTGGAGAAGATAGGGAGTTCCGTAGGTCACTGTCAACTGCTGTTAGCGTGCGCAATTGAATCAACACCGGAGTAATTTGTCCAAGGAGAGGGACCTACTCTCCAAGCCCCAGCAGAACCTTTTGTTGAGCACTTGTCAGTTTCACAGATTCGTTGCTAAAACCGAGAGGGAAGTAGTGTCACATACTGAATGCCGACCAGAGAGGCGGCGAGCAAGCACATACGGATGGCTTGAGTTGAGCCTTTGATGGAGGGCGTGCCACTCCATGTTGCAGTTTTCTCCATGTCATCGAGGGGAGGAGGGAAAGAATGGGAGGAAACCGTGTTGCGCTGACCGCGTCGGTAACAAAGATACTGGCGCACTGGATCGTAAGAACTGCAAGTTCTCTTCTGCCACCAGCGACGGCCACGAGGGTATAATATTAGATTCCATGGCCCTGGAAAAGGGGGATTTCCTTATCTCGGCGGTGGATGCCATTTTGTCTTGGAGGTCGCGTGTCACATAATGAATATGTAAAAGGTTGCGCAGACGCGTTTCTGTTTGTCCGCAATGACGTATTCTGTCCTCTTCGCAATGAGTACACAATGATTGACAAGATCAGTGTGCCAAAAATCAGGCACCCCGGACCAGTGATTCTGGCGAGCTGGGTGCTCTGGTTTCAAGGGTGTAAACCTTCGGACTATTACTTTTACGCTTGTAAATGCTCCGGATAACAGATGTGGAAGGTTTAGATTGTGGCACCCACGTGGTGATCGATCACCCAGGCACTCCTTATGCAACCATTCTCCTTCCTGGCTGGGTCAGCTACATAAATTGACATATGTTTTTGGTCTATGACAATGGGTCGTCTGTGACTAGGACTGCGAATTCCACGCTCTATTCAGGTCTGGCCATCACTTCTTCACGTAATCTTCCGAGGTTGCACCACTCCCTGGATGAAATCAGCCAACAATGTAAGGCGCCACAGATCAGACAGCCGCACCGGAGATGAAGAACCACTTGTCAACGCTGCCGTCGATTGGCGCAGGGGGGATGTTCTGTCCCGGAGGGATCTTGGAGAGTTGAGATGGATCGACACGATCTGGGGAGCCGGTATTCGTGACATTGGCCAAATTGATATCACCACGTTGTTGCTTGCCGGTGACCAGACGTTCCCAAGCGTCACTGCATTCACGGATAATCTCCTCGGCGTACTTCTTGTTCTTGCATTCACCGCTGAAGGCGAATTGGTTCTCAGGCTTTCCATCTGGGATCTTGTAGATGCGGAACCATTCGTTTGTCGCTCGGAGCAGGCCAGGAAGATGTCGCTCGACGTCTTCGATATCGTTCAGCTTGGGGGCAAGAGGATCGTTGACCTGTAGCGATATTAGCATTGGAAGGATGAAAAAGATACGGGCTATGACAACTCACATCAATGACAATGATCTTCCAGTCAGTCTCTTCTTCATCGAGAAGTGCCATGACACCAAGGACCTTGACCTGCTTGATCTGACCGGTGTAGCCAACCAGCTCACCAATTTCGCAGACATCCAATGGGTCGTTATCACCCTTGGCCTTGGTTTCAGGGTGTACGACGTTGGGATCCTCCCAGGTCTGTGAACTGGTTAACTTTTGAATCCCATCTCTTTCGTCCTTGACCGCCACTCACTCTTGGGAAAGCACCATAGTTCCAGAGGTAGCCTTTGTGAGGAAAGCAGTTGCGAACGAATCGGAGCTTCCCTTTCTTGACGTCTTGCTTGATGGGGTTCAGGAATTCGTCTTTGGAGATCTGGCGAGCGGTCAGCCACTGCATTTACATTTTGAAGACTTTGGAAGTTCGAAGTTCGAGATTTCTTACCTCCAGTTTTGCGTTGGACCATCTGGGGATCTCGACGACCATGTTCAAAATTGTTTGCTGCTCGTTTGCATAGAGAGGAATGTCATGGAAGGGCGAGACCGGAGTGCCATCTTTCTCAATGTAGCACCTGAACTCATTTGTGTGAAGAGCACCAATTTTTCTGGGCTGGTATTCCGAAGGCTGTTTACTGTACGACATCGTGGCGGACGCTGGACGTGGTAATGAAGCAGAAGTAGAGAGGTGCCGAGCAATGGCTTCTGAACGTTGGGAAGCTATGGTTGTAGAGGTGGAGTGACGGAGGGGAGGAGAGATGGAATTTTCTGTCGGCTTGGTGGAAGCCAGGGCGAATGTGCCAGTGAGGTAACGATGAGCAACCTTGTTGGAGGTAGGGGCGCGGGGTGGGAGGCACAGTGTTGACAATTGGCGGTGAAATGACGACTGGTTCTGAATGGACGAGAAATCCGGGAGGCTGCTGCAGGTGCGCGAAGTGTGACTTCTAGACAGAATGCCAGACACTCGAGACATGTGCATATGAAGGATGAAATAGGCCAGACTAGACTTACTATCCGAGGGATCTAGGACTTTAGTCTCGCCTTACGATTGTGCAACATTAATATTTCCACCTCGGTCGGTGAGAACGACCAGAGCTTCCCATACTCCGAAAATACTATTGAATTTTGATCTGGTATCGATGACTGTGTTGCCACAATCGATCCCGAGTTTTTAGCTATCTTCACGTGATGGAAGGTGGACTTTATCTCCACGTGATACCCGTACATGTTTGCCGCCTGCGCAACTGCGACGTCTCTAGATCTGCGGACAAATCGTTCATTTGGCTTTTCCACATTTGATTCACCACTGCGCTCCTTATGACTGTCGGCCATGCTGTTCGGCCGCAGTCTCTGTTACGACGCACTCTATCCCTCCTAGACTACCTTTGGCCCTCTCTAGCTCCGAGAATGGCAACCCCGCTCCCATTCAAAGATGTTCCTCATCTCCCTATTCCCGCGAAAGGTGTTGACTACCGGGGAAAGATAGTTCTCGCTCCCATGGTTCGGTCTGGGGAACTTCCATCACGTCTTCTGGCTCTCAAATACGGTGCTGACCTGGTATGGGGTCCCGAGACGGTCGATCGATCTATGATCGGAACTACTCAAAATACCAACCCTCGCACTGGCTGCATAGAATGGACGCGGACCTCCAACAACAATTCAACAAGTGTGATATACCGCATTGATCCACAGAGAGAGTCGGACAAATTGATTTATCAAATTGGCACCGCTTCGCCCGACTACGCCGTTCAAGCTGCGACACTCGTTGCTCCGTATGTTCGTGGGATTGACGTGAATGCTGGGTGTCCAAAACCTTTCTCTACTTCAGGAGGCATGGGCGCCGCACTGCTTCGGACTCCTGATCATCTGTGCAACATCCTCACAGCTCTCGTCACGAAAGTGGGAACGCCTCATGAGATCGGTATCAGCGTCAAGATTCGTTTATTAGAGACACCTGAACTGACCTCGGAGCTCGTCAACAAACTGTGTAAAACTGGCATCATCGGCTTGACTATTCATTGCAGAACTACGCCAATGAGACCGCGAGAGCGCGCCATCAGGGATCAACTCCGGATGATCGGTGATATATGTAGAAGCCATGGAGTCGCTTGCTTGATGAACGGAGACGTGAGATCTCGTGAGGAAGGGTTGGCTTTGGCAAAGGAGTATGGGGTCGATGGGGCAATGATCGCCACAGCGGCCGAAGCCAATTCATCAGTTTTTCGCAGCAAGGAGAACGGTGGATTGGCACCGTGGCGAGAGGTGGTCAAAGAGTACTTGCAGCTTGCGATGAGTGTCGAGAACAAGTGGGGTAATACGAAATTTCTCTTGTCTCAGCTCATGCCTGGGAAGAATCCGGCATACCAACCGGTTCAAAAGTCGCGAAGCTATCAAGAAGCCATTTCGCTTTTGGAGATCTCTGACCCCGAGATTGTGGCGAAGGCAGCAGAGATCGATCACATTCTTGGTCTGGGAACTCCACAAACGACCAAAGCAGATATCAAGCGACAGCACAGACAGGAGAACCGAGAGAACCATTTAAAGAAACAAGAAAAGAAGAGAATCCTGGAACAAAGAAGTGACGAGAACGAACACATTCACCAGGAGCGGAACAAGAAGCAAAAGGGCGAAATCGCAGCAGAGAATGCAGGATTCGATGGAGTTGGCCAGGGTGCTTTGGCGGTAACAGCGTGAGCTGGCAGTGACAGTGTACGTCCATGAGCACCGATTCTCAAAGTCTGGAATCGCTTTTGATCCAGAACGAGACCACCACTTTCGTTGCACCACGCCTGAATCGGCATGTACGCCCGTTCCCTGGGTTTCTACAAGACATGCAGAAAAATCTGGTGTCACGGAAACGTCTCAAGGCATCGAAGGTCCGCACATGGGGAGATAGGAGAGATCCGAGGTCGCTTGATCTGCTCCCGAGCAAGATCTATCGAGACGGATTGTGATTCTCTGAGATGCTCCGTTCAACAAATTGACGGCCCTTAGCTCACGAAATGACTCTCGCACCACCATCATATGGGAAGAGAGAGGTCTAAAAGGCATTCGGAGCTTTGGCCCTTTAGCGAATGACCTTGCCTGGGCCATTCACTCGAGCCGAATGCGCGGAGACACCACGAGGCCTGGCCAAATAGTCTTCGGAAGATACGTTGAACCATTGAGTAACACAACCTCTGTGTTCCACTTTGGCCTGTATACAAGACATAATCCCACTTCATGCTTTTCCTGCTCTGAAACACAATTCACAAGGATTCTGTCACCAAATTATATGTACAACAGCATAGAGAGATGGACATAGGTGTGAAGGCCCAGAATTCTGTTTGATACATGCTGATTCTTCTCCCAAAAGTCATCTTTTCTCGCCAACGCCGCCATCCTGGAATCCATTGATGTTGAGGGACATATTCGGCATTGTCCCTTCAAGGGAAAGGTAGTATTCGCATACCGCCGTGCCTGCATTGACTTGGGCACCCGTCTGCCTTCCTAGGCTCTTGTGACATTTGAGACCGAGGTTGCTGTATTTTGTTCGACGTTGTAAGGAGCAGGGATTGTACGCTGGCGCGAGCTTGAATGCCATGCTGGGTGCGCCATCGACCTCCGATGGTCTGGCTCCAGGACAGACCACCCGCGAGACCATCCACCTCATAGTACGCTTCAGAAAGGTTTGTATACTCTCCGACATCGAGACCCTCATCAGCCGGCCAGCTCCTCCTTTCTTGCCAGTACTCTTGCGTGCCTGTCAACTTCCTCCACAATATCGGTTAGCGTGACCTTCTCTCCGGATCCCTTCTTCGAAGAAGCCTGTTGCGGCGCCTCGGCACCCCATGAGTATTTCACGACTTTGCCGTCTTTGAATCCGAGTTCCAAGGTGCTGGGTTCGGAGGAGCTTCGGGGGAGTGCAGTAGAGGAGATCTTGAGAGTTTTGTGAGCATCGGCGGGCAGGAGGGTGAGGAACAGCCGGGGAATTTTGGATGATGCACTGAATGGGTTGAATCTCGCTTTTAACGAGGTCAAATATGTCGTTATCATGTTTGCGGATCAACGGGTGGCTTGTTACGTATTTTCTTGGAGGAAAGATATGGGCGCATTGGAATTGTTCTCGGAAAAAGGTCGCTAGTCCGTAACCCTTCGGCAGACCTGCCCGTTTTTCAGCTGTTTGCTCTGTTTGCACCGTATGCATCGCCTTTCTGGATACATGTCAACCTTCCAAACAGGCACGAATCCCTAGTTGTCATTGTGTGCAAAGATGTCCCTCTCCCTCTCACAACGCCTTCAAGCGTTGGCAGACTCCTTCAAAGAGATATCCTCCCAGATCCAAGAACTCCGCAAGTTCTCGGCCAGCTCATATTCTACCGGCGATCCAGATGAACGACGTCTCGAGCTCGCTACCGAAATCCATGACGACCTTAAGAAACAAGAAGATAGGTTAGACATCCTGAGGCAAGAATTTGAAGACGATGCCATTCCGAGCCATCGGCGAGACCTCTCGAGCCGAGAAAGCGAGCGGGAAAGAAACGCCGACTTGTTGGCGCGACTCACAGAGGATCTGAAGAGCGCGCGGGCCAATTTTCGAAAAGCGCAACTTCAAGCGAAGAGGACTGCAGATGCAGAGAAGCGGAAAGAGAGAGAGCTGTTGTTTGCAGACCGGAAACAGGACGGCAAACAGCAGTCGCGGGGAAGACCTACACACGAGAAATTGACGCAGGACGAACTGGCCCTTCGGGCAGCAGAAGACGTTACCATCGCGTTGCGGAGAGTACACCAACAACTCGAGGGAGAGCTATCAGTCTCACAGTTCGCTCAGCAGACTTTGGAAGAGAGTCAACAGGCACTGGACAGCTTGGCGCAAAGCTATGCGGGAACCACAGACTTATTGAAAGCAAGCAGGGGGTTTCTGGGCCAGTTAGTACGGAGCAACAAGTCCGACACTTGGTTTCTGAGGTCCTCCTTCTATCTACTTGCTGTCACGATATGCTGGCTCTTCTACAGACGGATCCTCTATGGCCCTCTGATGTTGTTTATTTGGTGGCCTTTGCGCATGATGTGGTGGGTCACTTTGACAAGTATGGGAGCTGTGGGACTGGGAGGCAGATCCGATCCTATGACATCGCCTGCTGCAGTGCCCTCTCTCACAGTCTCAATGCCTGGCATGAATGCGAGGGGCATGCCAACACACAAGTCTGGCATTTATTTCAAGAGCATGGAACTCCCGGCGAAAGGGGGAGGTGGAAGAGGGCCACCACCAGAGATTCCCCAGCAATACTCACACGAGGGAGCTGCGAGTGATATCATCAAGGAAGTTGAAAGAATAGTCGAAGACCAAGGTACAGATGTAGACGATATCACCGATGAAGAAAGAAAGGCACAACAAGAACAGCCGCGAAACACGTTGAAGAGGATGATGGAAGTTGACGTCGACCGAGTGAGGGACGAGTTATGATTGATGCTATGATGAATTTGGGTTGTGCAGACTCTATTGTAGTTTCTTGGACAACTCTTGTGCCCTGCCTGCTGAAGACGACCTCCTGGATCGCTCAGCCTCGTCTCATTGTGCTGACATCATTTTGTGCTATACCACTCAACACATCCTCAGGTGCATAGACTAGGACTCTTATCTGGTATATCCCTCAGGAATCACCTGGGGGGGAAATCTGCTTGGATATTCTGGTCCTTTGGCTCATAATACTTTGGAGTAGTGCTTGACTTGTACGAGGTATGGTTATTGGTATCACGTGCGTTCCTGGGAGAACATTGCCAAGCTAGAAGCCACTTAACGCGTCCTTCATCCCCGGGACGCGTCCCGCACCGACAACTTTTGGAGGTAATCCGTCATCGAATAACCCAACTACAGACACCCCCCATCGCAACGTTTGGCAAATATAAGATGGCGAACTTCTTCGACCGCAACCGCGCTGCGGTGTCAAGCTCCAAGAATGCCGGCCCTAAGTCGGCCGTCGAACAAGCCCCTGCCGCGCAGCCGTGGACGGAGAAGTATCGACCAAAGAGTCTGGAAGAAGTCAAGAGCCAGGAACATGCCACCGAGACCCTTCGTCGGATGGTCAACGCCTCCAACCTGCCTCACCTCCTCTGCTACGGCCCTCCGGGAAACGGCAAGACGTCCACGATCCTCGCCCTCTGCCGAGAACTGTTCGGCCCCGAGCTCATGAAATCGCGCGTCCTGGAACTCAACGCCTCCGACGAACGGGGTCTCTCGGTGATCAGGGAACGGGTAAAGCAGTTCGCGTCACTACACCTGACGCATCCGTTCTCCGACGAATACCGCAAGAAGTACCCGTGCCCCAACTTCAAGGTCGTCTTGTTGGACGAGGCGGACCAGCTCACGCAGGATGCGCAGGGGGCGCTGAGGCGGGTGATGGAGATTCACAGCGCAACCACCAGATTTGCGCTGTGCTGCAACTACGTCTCGAGAATCATCGACCCCATAGCCTCCCGGTGTTCCAAGTTTCGGTTCAAAGCCCTTGAGGGATCCGAGGCGGTCGCGCGGATTGAATCGATTCTCAAGGCGGAGAATGTGAAATATGAAGAGGGCGTCATTGAGAGGACTCTGAAAGTGTCGGACGGGGATCTTCGACGTGCCATCAATCTCCTTCAGAGCGCCGCCCGACTGGTTGGTGCTTCGGCCTCAATACCAACCTCCAACGGCCACAAGAAGAGAGTGGTCGCGGATGAATCAGATGAAGAAATGGAAGATGTCGATACCGCCAAATCGAAACCTTCTCCGTCAAACAACATGATCAAGATCTCCGACATCAACGAAATCGCAGGCACATTCCCCCCGAACCTCACAGACAACCTCATCCAGATCCTCCAGAAGGGCAACTCCCGAAACTATAACAACATTGCGTCGGAAATCACCGACATCGTCGCCAGCGGCTATGCCGCCAACGAGGTTCTTTCTGCTCTGTATTCGGCCGTGGTGCTTGGGGAAGACGACGTGGCCGTCAACGGCAAGGAGGACGCTGCCATGAGGAAAAAATACAAGCTGACGGCCATCTTCTCGGAGTTTGACAAGAAGCTGGTTGACGGCGTCGACGAGCATCTCGCATTACTCGACATGAGCTGTCAAGTTGCGGGCGTACTGGCTGCTTGAACCACAGGATTACTGAGAGGCGGCTTTCGTTACATGACTACCTACTGAATGAGGCGGATATTGATAGATGTTAATTATGCCTGCATCAGCGATGGCGTTTGCGGTATCCTTTTCCAGACAGACAGACCGGACTGGCATGTGGGATGGACTGGGCAGGGAATGGGGAAAAACACTGATTTAGGGGGCATACACAGGGAAGGAGATTGTACCATGTGACACGACTTTTTGATTCGTCGTTTCGAAGGACATGTGGGAAGAGGGAGGCTTGCTCGGATGTGGCATGATTAAAAAGGCCAGAAGGGAGATGGATATCTACACCGATCCCGGTGCCCGGATGGCATGGAGATGGTTTCCGAGAGAGAGTGTGTGTCTCTTGCTTGACATTCTATGTAGGGATCAACTCTCTGCGATTCCGCGCATGTTCCCTATCCGTCCAATGTCGCTGTCTGTCTACAAATTCGAGCACCTTTCCACCCGCGCCACAAACTGATTGCACAAATCACCCCCGTTCCTATTGTCGCTGCGTCTCAGCAACGCTCTCCACGATTTCCATATGCCCCATGCCGGAGAGCCCAGACCCGTGACGATATCGCAGTTTGGATTCATTCGTCTTGTCAGCCAGTGATTCGATTTCGTGAACAACCACTGGTCTCACCTCCCTTGCTGTCCATTTCTGTTCTCTTCCCCGTTTCGACCCTAGGGGTGATTCACCAGGGACCCTGAACTCGCGACAAATACAATGATTTGAAGTCCGGATTCACTGACGGAATTCAGAGTGTCCGAGTCGCTTAGAGCCGCGTAGTAGAATGGTTGAATATACCCTTACAAAGCATGTCGAGTCTGCAATGTAGTTCTCTCGTCCTATATATTCTTGTTTTTTCTCTTTTCTGGTAGCTGCTTTTCAACTATTTGCGCCCAAATGTGATATTGTTGGTTAGATGATAGGTTGACAATCTTGACGAGGACTCTGTGTCGATTATTCGATGTAAATTGGTCGTGATATGCTTCTGCATGGCTGATTCGATGCAGGCGCTCGATAAACATTGACTGGAAGAGCTCCATGTCGCTCAGGTTTGGTGGTGAGGGATCACTCCAAGGAGATATCTGTGAGCAGAACTAGTATCTTGGGGGTTTGTCAAGTTCAGCCAAGGTTCCCATCAGGACTGAGCCAGAGCCGGACTGTGTCTTCTTGGGAGGTTTGGCTTTGTTGATCGGCCGAGTTGATCCGCTCCTCTGAGATTCTTCAACCTCGGGTCGACTCTCTTCCCGGGATACTGGTTGGACAGTCTTCTCGTTTGGTCGGGCCTGATTGACCTCCACTGGTGTCTTCATGGCCTTGCTTTCTGCTGGCCCCGTATCGGGCGTGTTGCTCGTTCCGGACTCACCGACGACAACGCTGACGACGGCGTTTGCTTCCGTCGCCGTGGTTTTCTATGTGCTCGTTAGCTACTGGGGAGGCATTGAGCATAATAAAGTCATTGGCAGCGCATCAAGGAGACTTGCCTGTCTTTTCGAGAGCTGCTCATCCTCGACATGCTCCCCGTCTCTCACCCGCTCCTCGGGTCCACACTCAACATACTTACGCTTGGAATGATGTTCCGGTATGCCTTTCTCCGACTGGGCTCGTGTCGCCGGATCTTGTGTAAGGGTCGATGCTGGTGTGGATATGGACAACGCGGTCGACGCATGAGACCTGGAGTTGTCAGTGCCTCCAGGGCTACCATCTGCAATTTCAGGCTGGCTTTCTGTTGCTGCTTGGACCACAGAAGCCCGACTGTCCTGTTCTGGGCTGCGTTCCTGTTCGAGAGCTGGAACCTGAGCGGCTGGCTCTCGGTCGGTAATTACCGGCGATTTACAAGTATGCTGGGCTTCGTCCTCGTAAACCGAGCCAGCATCTTCGTGGGGAGTCTTCGCCTCTGTAGACAGGAGCTGCGTCTGGTCTCTTTCCGCGCTTTCAGATACATTGCGTCTCTCGCCGAGACAAATGACATCGTGGTCCACTGGTGCCCCGTTCTGCTCGGCAGTTGCTGAACACTTTGTTGTGTGCTTCTGCTTTTCTGAATTCCTGGTCGTCTCTTGACTGCCCTTTGACAGGTTTCGCCAGCAGGCTTTCTGCGCTTCCGCCTCTGCTGCCTTCTCCGTAATCTTTGTTCTAGTGCGGAGACCATAGGATTTTTTCGCAAGGTCTGTAGCCTCCCGCATTCTCAACTTCTGTTGACCTGCTTGGCTGGTGTGCGGCACTGTGCTTCCCGACATCAGTTCGCGAGGTTCGACGGACTTTCTGCTTTCCGCGTAGTGTTGCACTTCTCTGTCTGGATCCGCGTTTGCCGAATGAGAGTTGGAGATCTCCTGTGAAGTCGACTTACTGTTCCTCACAATCCAAACCGTGCCCTGGAGAATGACGTTTTTCGTATCGTAGCTCTCGCCGTCTTTATTCCCGTATCTCTCGACCATCGGTGCCACAACCAAGTCGAGAGGCTGACCCACAAGAGCTTGTGCCTCGTTGGGATTCTCTTCGTCATTTTCATCAATGCCGAGAGCTTGGTGTAGCTGAAATCGACCGTCATCCCAGGTGAATTTTGGCTTGGACAGGTCGTCTAGAAAGACGAACTGGATGTTTGGATACTGCATGTTGAGAACACACGACAACCGCATAGCTTTCTCTACAACATCAAACACTTGATGGTCCCTCCCGTCTCGCTCCTCATTTGTAACATCTCGAAATAGGATACCCATTTTTTGGATGAGACTCGACGCTATATGCTTGCATCGTTCTTTTTGCGCAAAGTCCATGGCTTGCTGTGTTCGAGATTTAACCCAATGATTTTCCACTGCTGGACTATCGCTGATGGCGCGGAGAATTGTAACCCTCACCTTATGCTGGGAATCGGGAGACTCTGTTCTGCGTTAGCTGTTTGACGACACATATAACGAACTGCACAAACTCACTCTTCTCGGCACCATTCATAACCTCATTTAATATCACTTCAATCAGATCGACGTCTCGACCATGTAGACCTAACTGGAGGTGTGCAAAAGGCCTGGCAAATGTTTCGGCGCAAATCTCCTTGTTGATGAATGCACTCAAGACTATCCTCGGCGGGATCGTCGCGTGCTGGACCGCTAGCAGGAGCTTTTCAGTGGCAAAAGGTCTCGTCATTGTGCTCGAGAGGCTTGAGAAGACCTCCAACACTGTTGCCCGGTCGACTTCGCGCCAATCTGAAACGCTCCATGTCCTTGAGAGATCCCCAACATCGCGGAATATATCCCTGAATTTGTTTTCCAGATCGGGATCCAGTTCAACCTCTTCCTTGTCTTTGGACATAAGCCCCAGCCGATCGTTCAAATAGCTGTCTACCTGTCGCTTTAGCTCTCTGATTTCCGCCCGCGCTGAATCCAAATCCTTCTTGTGTTTCAGCGTTTTCTGCTTTTCCCTGCGAACTTCCTTCTCCCACTGCCGCTCTGGACTAGCTGTAGCATTTATCCCCTTAAAGGAGGGTATTGAAGACGGATTTTCTTTCTTTCGTCGGTCCAATTCCTTCTTGTCTTTTGGAGGATCTTGTTTCTTTCCTCGATTCCCCTTGGTCACCCTGCCTGTGGGGGGTGCGGGTTTTCCGTAGCTGGGATCTGATCCACTGCTATCACTGAAGTCTTCGTCATCTGACCCAGCAGTGTTGTTAACCAAGGTGCCTGATTTCCTTGGTGGTGGAGGGTCTCTACTTCTCGTTCTGCCCTGGGAACGAAGTAACATTTTTGCGGAAGTCGTGCCAGCAGTCAGTGATGCCGACGATGTTTCTTGCACTCGGCTCGGTCTCTCGACTTCCGGATTGCTACCACTCTTTGCAGGTGCCATAGTCATTCTGAAGTGTTGCTAATTGTGTTGTAATGACATAGAGAAGTGAAAGCGACCTGGCACGCCTGTAACAGATTACCTCTGCTGTCCGGTAAAGAGAGAGATAACAAAGTAGATGATAGTGTAAGTCAGGATCAAGGTATACTGAGAGATGTGCTTCCGGCAGTGTGATGATTGTGAGTTGATCTGAGGAGAGATAGAATCCTCATCTGAGCGATAGACAATTCCATCTTGAGGTAAGCCTTTCGAAGCATGTGAAAGTGGCTCATCTCTAACATATAAAACCAATTCTCCTTCCTCTCCAATCTCTTTTTCTTCGTGCACCGTCGTACTCTCTTTGCTCCGGAGTAGCTTCATTATCCGATAACTTGCCTCCCACAAGCGCCCATATCTCAGATTGCTTTGTGCTATCTCATCATCCCTAGGCCAGCATTTGGTTCCACCAACATGGCGCCAGCATACAAACCCTTGGGGATCCGAGACCGTATGTCAATCGGGCATTGTTCGTACTCCGATCAACTGACATCAATCTCAATCCCAGGGAGAGGCAAAGTTCAGGCTCCCGGTAGGACACCAACTTCGAAGAGGAAACGTGAAGGTGAGTGTGATACGGAGCAGATTTCAAACCGGACTGACCTGTGGTGGAGACCGAGGCAGTCGGAAAAAGAAGGCAGCAAAACCCCAGCGAACGCCAGAAGACCCCGATAAGCCCAAAAAGACTCAGGAGTTCTTGAGTGTAGGACTGGACATTGGAACAACAGCTTCAGGTATGTGTCCAATGGGTTGTTTGATATTTGTGTGCTAAAGATCCCAGCCATTGCGTATGCGGCAAGCATCGCGTCACCAGAGGAGATTTGCGTTCTTGACAACTATGAAGGCCACGTTGTTGTGAAGGTGCCAACAAGAATGGCTTATGCCGCGGAAAACGACTTCAGGACAGATAAATGGGGCTTTCAGGTGAAGAGCGGAATGCAGATTTGCAACTGGCCGAAGCTCCGACTCGACGAAAACACGAACAAGGGAGATTTCGACGATCCTCTGCTTCAGCAGGCCATTGGGGAGGGTCTCATGCACATACCTGATGGGAAGACTGCCTCCGAGGTTATCGAGGACTTTGTCTCCAACCTCCGAGAATACTGGCTTCAACGTTTGGACAACACCATCCTCGAGACGGCCGTAAAGCATGCCCGGAAACGCATCTGCGTTCCAGTTCCGACCACATGGTCGCCAGCGGCTCGGGAAGCCACTCGTCAGGCGGCAATTAAAGCCGGATTTGGGGAGGGTAAGCGTGACGAGATTATCATCATCGATGAGAGCGAAGCGGCTGCTCTGGATGTGATTAAATCGCTGGAAAAATCTTCCGATGCAGATCAGTTGGAGGTAAGTGCGGTCTCGTGGATTTCGACCCGAGTATTATCTGACAAGAAGGTAGGAGGGAGTGTGTGTCATGGTGATAGACTGTGGAGGAGGCACAATCGACAGTGCTTCGTACAAAATAACCTCTTCCAAGCCTTTGCAGCTAGAGGAGGCTTGTGCTGGCGAAGGTGGTATTGCCGACTGATGCCCAAAGGGTCGTTGCTGACATCAAATTCAGGTGCGAAGATAGGGGGAACAAGCATCGACCGGGCCCTCCATGCCCTGATGCAAAAACATTTTGGCGTCGCATTCAGCGGACTCCCGATCACCAAGGTAGCAGCGACCAGTCACTTCATGCGGGACTTTGAAACACACAAGCAAAAGTATGATGGCCAGACTGAGAACAAAGATCTCTGGCTCCGCCTCAATATGAAGAAACTGGATTATGAGGACGAGAACATTCGGAATCGCTATGATTTCATGGACCTGGCTGCGAAGATCACAAGGTGTTTTCTCCCGGACTTCCTCCACTGTCAGCTATTGTCTCAATCAATCGACCTGCTAACAGAAAATAGTGCCGATATGCATGATATGTTCGAGCCTGTGATCCAGAAAATATTCCACATAATTCGTGGACAAGCCTGTCGAATCGCGAAGGCCAGGCCGGCTACTTCTCTTCGAGTAAGTTGCGAAATGGTTAGACAGTCATGCGGGCTAATATGCGACAGATCATCGCAATGTGTGGGGGGCTTAGTTGTAACCCGCATATCTTCAACCAGGTCAAGGCCTTTGTCGGCAACTTGTTCGAGGATGATTCCATCAAAGTTTTCGCTCCTCGTCAGCCATTGACGGCCGTGGTTCGAGGAGCGGTGCTCGCCGCGCAGGGATGCTCGCCTATTGTGAGCCGACGATCACGGGAGTTCATTGGCACACAAATTCACCGCGCGTGGGACGAAGCCAAACATAGGCCTGAAGATAGGTTCGAGTGTCCAGAGCGTGGCTCGAGGGCCAAAAACCAGATGGAATGGATAGTCAAAAAGGTGAGCAGGATAGTCCGGCCTCCGATTATGCTAACCGCAGAAATAGGGCCAGAAGCTGAAGCCTGATATGAAGGCGAGAGTGAGATGCTATTATGTTCTGGAAAACGCGCGTGCCGAGGTCAAAGAGGCGGTGATCGATCAGGTTCTGTATAGGTGTGCAGAAGATATCGCTCCATCTCGGGTGGACGATCCTGGTGAGTTGCCTCTATTATCGTTGAAAAGAAGCTGACACAATGTAGCAGTCGAGGAGATAGGCGTGATCCGAGTGGATATTACCAACATTGCACGTTGCAAACGCGCAGAAGCCAGGACTAGTGTTAAAACCTATCCCCGCTACATTGCCATTGATGTGGATATCGAACTCACCATGTCAAGTTCCAAGGGCGTACTCGAGGCTGTAGCCAAGATCGGACGGACAAAGGTGGGAACAACCACTATTACATACTCACCGGCTCCGGCGTGGGAGCATGGTCTCATTCGAAGGGATGAGGACGAATGAGGGGATTGCTCGATCAATGACCTTGACGACTACGGACGCAACCGGCACAGAAGATCTTTGCCTCAGATGGGCTGTTTTCAGAGAGTTGAACAGCTTGAGGGGGAGGGTTGCGTTGAGAGGCTGACATGACGTTTGATCTTGGAGCAGGGCCACAATGGCAACGGCAGAGCCTTTCGACGATATGGAGCAAGATATTTTTGGAAATTCGAGCAGCCGGTCGTGCTGCGCATTGTTGTGCATGGAGCTGGACGTGTCGTGATGGAGAAGGAACTTTGTGTGCAAGTTGGCAAGCCATATTGTTTCCAACCTCAAACATGGCTGTGGTTGACCTTAGGACAGCGACGGAACAACAATATTCCTTGGTTCTAGTGGTGCTTGGCAATTTGGCAATGTTGGAGACACGTGAGAGGCTATTTACTCGGTGAGAGAGCTCGACAGGTACATCTGTACATAGCTGGCCAGATATGGCTCCTCCATTTCGGAATCTCTCAAGCAATTTATTTAGTCTCGATGAGTAAGCTGAAGCAATTCTCGATTACATGAAGCAAGGTAAAGTGGAGGGGGACAGGGAGTAGTACTAAAGCAGCCGGTCAATGACTCCATACTGGGCTGGGGATCAAAGTGAGAACCCACCCAATGCGGGATGACCCCAAATACTCATAGAGCGGCATGACTCACAGCCAGGCACGGAACTGGGGTCAAGCAAGTCGCTCCAGCAATAGTGAAACTGCGCAGTTGTGGCAGTCCAACAGCGACAACTATATGAGAGCTTCTTCATCACAGAGAGCTCTCATACGAACGCGACAATGATACTTTGGCGTCTCCATCATTCTCTTCCACAGGTTTGGGAATGAATAATACGACCGAGAATGACGGTTCTTTCGTCCCTTCGCTCACCCTGGAACGCAGGCTCGAGATTCCAGATCAAAAGAAACACTATCTCGATTCCCTACTCCGCTTGCTGGACTCCTTGATTTTTGTCCACCTGGGTCTCCTCTATGTATGCGACAATCTTACATTCCTCCTCGTCATGCGCGCGTTGAACCAAGTGGTCCACGTTCAGCATCGGCCGGCGGCTATCACACCTGTCATCGTGGTAAACCTCATCTGTGTCGTGACACATCTCCTACAGAGCAGGTCGGGGATCAAGCGACTCCATGGAGGCATTATCGTGGACTTCGTCGGTGAAGTCCCAAGATCGCGGACATCTGTGCTGATATTGGACTTGATACTCTTTTCTCTGCAATTGGTTATGCTCGTGGCCGGGCATGAGAGACAAATTGCTTCTGGAGATGCTGTCGCACGGGAAGAGTCAGAGCCGCAGGACCTGGAGTCCGAAGAAGCCGGGCAGTTGAGGTCACGTGCTCATGCTCAAGTGGAAGAGTCAGAGGACAGGATCGAGCTGCAAAGCCTCTTGCCCGATGGGAGGGGGGAAGACGGTCCAGCCCACCAGAAACAACCAGAATCGACACAAGATGACGACGATGTAATATTACTGGATTTGAAGAAGGGCATCAAGGCGCTACTCAGAAGACCAATTCCTGTGGCTTCGCCTACTGCCCTTGAAAATGCTCAAGCTCGTGCAAGCGTCGCCGCATTCTTGAGACTCGCTGCTGCGAGGGCAAGGGCGGGTTGAAGGCGCCGGCTCCGAACGGGGAAGATGTCAATTTGTTCGGAGTGTCCAAAGCCTGGCTAGCCATAGTTGAGCGGTATTCAATGATCCTCGAAGACATTTTCGATCCATGCTGCGGCACGATCACCTCCCAGACCATCACTCATCTCTACCGGTCATAAAGCTCAATAGTATTCAAGGGTCATGGTTGCAACTCTGGAAGGTACGCATGTTGGGGTGGTTGAGCTATCTAAACGGAGACAGTCATTCCATGGCGACACACCCGAACGACCATTTCTCATTCACCCCTCATTTGCACTCCACAATGCTGAAGTGGAAGAAATCGAGGGGACAGAAATCAAGACAGCGCTCCGTCTCAAAAGGTTGTGATATGTGTCGAGAGCTGTTATATGACTTGCCTCGCTACCCAGTCATGAATTCGACCCCCGGATGAGAAAGTCCTCGAAAATCAGGCAGCAAAGCAACGCTTTGAACTGGTAAAGCCACAGCACAATCAAACATGCAGCATCAGGGTCAACGGAGTTCCTACGACACCATATTTCTCGGCCTTGTCCGTTCCGGTATAGAATTCTCTCTTACAGGGCGTGGCCTAAGAACTGTACAGAGCATTGAGAAAAAGTACCTTGATCTGTAGAACCTAATAAGGCTCGGTTAGACACGGATATCTACTTCCCTTGTCGCTCCTGTTCGTAGCATAAATGTGAAATGTGAAGGAATGGATCGCTCTTCTGCCTGGAGCCTTATGTCCCGTTTTGTCGAGTGCTCCGCCGTGCTCAGCCTTGCGCGAGGTGGTGCAACGTCTCGGGGAAAATCAATTGTCCAAAAAGCCCAAGCCCAAGCTCCCACCTTCTACTTCGCCCATTCCTCGACAGCGCCCTTCAACTGACTGCGCTGCGACAACAGAATGCGCCATCTTCTCCGGGCAGCGCCCCAGCTATCTGCACGGGTGAGCGCGCGGGCGGGATGCAGTATTCGTGGTGCTGCGGCGCTGCAAAGCCCGGCGGTGCAGAGTCGACAATATTCGAGATCGACACCTTCGCGATCCTGGCTACCGGTTCCGTTTGTGTGAGTTGTCTAGCCTTTCTCGTTCCCGGGCCCCTGCTGGGAGAGGAAGATGAAGCTGACGTGGAGTCCGTTACTCGTTGGTATCCGTACAGCACCGAGACAGTTGCGGGCCTGACGCACACGACGGACCTTTTCTCGCGGCTGCTCAAGGAGCGCATCGTCGCTGTCTACGGCGAAGTCGACGACCGCATGGCCGCCACGGTCACCGCGTCCCTCCTGTACCTCGAGGCCGAATCTGACCGTCCCATCTCCATGTACATCAACTCACCTGGCGGGAGCGTGACGGCCGGACTCTCCATCTACGACTGCATGAACTACATCGTCCCCGAAGTGTCGACGCTCGCGCTCGGCCAAGCCGCCTCGATGGGCAGCCTGCTCCTCGCCGGCGGCGCCGCGGGCAAGCGCTACTGCCTCCCCCATTCGAGCATCATGCTCCACCAGCCCAGCGGTGGCCACTACGGCACCGCGGCGGACATTGCCATTCACGCAAAGGAGATCCTGCGGATACGTGCGCAGCTGAACGGCATCTATGAGCGCCACTTGACGGGGAAGAAAAAGATGACAGTCGACGAGATCGAGAAGATGATGGAGCGCGACTACTTTTTGAGCGCCGAGGAGGCCCTGGAGATGGGCGTCGTCGACGAGATCCTGTCCAGCAGGAAGAAAAAGCCCGAGACGACGAATGAAGAGACCTGAAGAGACAATGGGCTTTGATTTGATCAGGTTTGCGAGAAAACCAATTGTCGGGATTCAATGCCGAAAAAGATACATACAACCGGCACTTCGCCCACCTCCTTGAAACGCGATGCGGTACTCGGGCAGGGCAGTTGAATGACTGTACAACACAATGTATATGCTTCAGGCAGCAGTCCGAGGCGGTGGCCTTTTGATGTTCCAACCATCGCCTCTCAAAATTGCACAGCACTGTCGGGGATCCGGACCTCGGAAAAATCGCCACTCAGAACCAGGCTAAATGGAAAGCCGTCCCACACAAGGGCAAGGGAAGGGAATTGGCCATCCTAGGATTGGGCAAGCACAGTAGCGGAGCAGATGCTCAAAAGAACGATTAGTGGACGGAAGCTGAAGAGAACAAACCCCATCATTGATGAGAGAACTGAGATGACTACAAGGCTATGTAAAGCTCAAAAGCTCCTTCTCGAATTTCATAAAACGCTGGAGTCCTCTCACTCAGAAACACATGTATGTATAACTACACCAGATACGCAACTCACGCTTCGAACTTCGCAACACTGTTGTAAATAACGTGGCCTGCTCTGTTCCCAACTGTGGAAAAAGGTTGGCAAAATCACTTCCAGACTTTGGTGCACAAGGTTCTGTCCTCCTTGAAAATGAGATAGATAAATATATCAAGCACATGGGATGATGGGAAAAACCACGCGGGTGCAGACTGCCAATTGACGCTCACGTTCTTTTTCGAAAACCAAACTCCTTCAAAAATCGCTCAACGTTCGAACGAAGTAGAAATCGTCTCTTCATTAAATCGTGCTCATCATAAAACCTCAAGTCGAGGAAGGATGTTGTGCTTCGGGAGGCCTTTCAACGTCAATGTCACCAGGTACCCCGTCGGGCAGGCGTGGAACTCCGGCTAGGATTAGGTGATATTCGCCTCCGTTTCACCAGGAGCTTTTCGTTTTCAGTGTCGTCGTCGTCGTCGTCCTTTGATACGTCAAGTTCTTCGATTACTTGTGCTTTGGTATCCTGCTCCAACGACTCAAGCATCCTGGTCCAAAAGAAAACATCCTCGGCATCTTGCATCATGTTTGCCATGCTTTGCTGTCTCTGGCAGATCTCAATCAGAACGGATTTTGACAGCTCGTTGTTGTTCTGCACATATTTTAGTGCTGTGTTGAAACTTCGGCGTGCATCTGCATAGCGCCCCTTGGCATGTTGTTGTCGCCCAAGTCTGCGATAAGCAAGTCCTACCCGCCAGAGATCTATGCCTCCTGGAATCTCTCGCAAGGTCGTCAATCTCCGTTGGACTTGGGAACAGATCTCTTCGGCTTCATCATATTGATCCTGGGCGACAAGTCTGTAAGCTTGCAGGAGCATAAAGTAGACGGAAAGCCCAGGAGACACGGCATCAACTTCTGAGATCTGTGGTAGCCATTCTGTCAGATCTGTGTCTGGATCGTACCATAGCAGGTCCAGAGCTCGATTAAGTCGAACCTCGTACAAGAGCTTGTTACGCTTGTCGATTCGCGTCTTGAGACCGTCGTACATAGAGCGGGCAGCACGGGGGTATAGGTCTCGTAGCTGTTCAACCTCAAGTTCGCCGAAGACGCTGAAGAGGGCATGGCGGGAATCTTTTGGATCCAAAAATGTATGCGCCCATCGTCTGACACTTTTCAAGAGCAATTCGGCAAGCTGCCGGTGGCCACTGAAAGCCACCCGACCCACTTCGAAAAGTAGGGCCATCGGTATCTCGTAATACCAGGACTTGAACAATTCGGAATTCTGGAAACCTGCAAAGGCCTTTCCCCACTGTGCCCATGCGAGGTCCTGCTTCCCATTCTCGAAAAGATTGATACCTGCGGTTAGACTCGATGATAGGAGCCGCGATGCCTGGCGCCCCCGGTTATGCTGGTTAGAAGACATAACATCCCAATCACCGTGGACAAATGCATCATGTGTCCAGCCACGTAGGTTGAACAGGAATTGCTCGGCGACACTGGCAATGCGAAATCCCTCCGGCGACGGAACGACAATAGTCTGTAGTGCTTCTGTTGGCTTTGAATATGGCACTACCGCTTCAGAAGCTGGAGAAGGTGGAGGCGACGAGGCTGCCGGTGATAACTCTGAAGCAAAAGGAGAAGCTTGTGGCTGGGATGATTTGCGACTCCGTTTCCGCTTCAATGCACGTTCAGCTTTCCTCTTCAGGGAATCCAGATCCAAGTCTCTGCTGGTTTTTGGGACCTCCCCCTCCATGATCTGCTTAGCCTCGCCCTCCTTGAGGTACTTTCGCAAACCCCATTGTTTGATCTTGTTCTTATACATCTTCTCACTGAGGGGCTACGTTTAGTACCAGAATGACACTGTCTAGGGCCGGAACTCACCTTGCCCATAATCCATGGTGCTCCCTCATGATCTTCATAACCTCAGGCAGAGGACGATTGTCTTCGAGGTACAGGTGAGTGAAGATCGGTCGAAACCTCTCCCAGTCAGCTCCCGAGGGAGCGCGCCTCTGGTCTCTACCAGGAGATGCCATCAATTCAGAAATTGCTAGTTGTGCACGATTGCGGAGTCATAGAGTTGATGGGGGAGGCAAAAAGTCGAGAAGGGCGGATCGAGCACTAAATCAGAAAGACAAATCCAAAGGAGGCTCAGCGGGCTTAGTTTCCACACGAGGCTATATCGCACAGAAGAACAAGTTGAACACCAAAGGGCCGTTGAGGGCGTTGAACTCAATAGGTAAGTAGCACGAGACAAGAGGAGGGGTTAGAGATGGGAAGAAATGAGGTTCGAGATGCGGCTGACCAAAGTTCCCTGACAAGTCTGCCAAGACCCAGTTTAGCCAAGACGGCACTAGCCGCTTGCCGCTGGAACGGTCGCACGCACATGACAGAACGGCGGAAAAAGCAGCGGCAAGTTTCCGGTCTGTGTCTGACAAGGCATTAAACTCTTCATCGTTCAGAGTTGGTTGTGAGAGTCAGCTGGATGGAGGCCGCAGTTTGCTTATTCCTGGTCTCCCTAGCTCTCATGCTAATACTGTCATCTCAGCTGCTCAGACAGACCTGTCCAACCCTCCCAGGAAAAAGAAAACACCATTTCGTCAATGGGGCACCTCAACCTCTTCTTGTACGATGGCCAATTTGTTGACGGGCAGGGGATTTTAAATGACTTCCAGAGGTCAGATAGGCAGCCATTGCGACCTCTGTGACAACTTGACCAAAAGCCCTGCAAGGAACTTCGGCGCATTTAAGCCACTCAGCCAGTCACGAGCCTGCGTTTTCCGAGCCTGGCCTCCCCCCCTTTGGCAACCCTTCACACACCATTGGGAAAGTGATGGCCTCATGGCCCCCTTTGCCCCCTTTGCCCCCGTCTAATGCGTGGAGTAGTCATCCCTCCCGTTTTGTGGCTTAGCACCACCGATTCCCATCACCTTTACCTCGTACATGTCGCGTTTGGACTTCATTGTCTCTTCCCTCTTCGTCGCATACTCAAAGCACTTCACTTTACATTGTGGAAGCCACCTGCGTCCGAATTTCTCCTCTAACCCACCGGTTTCGCATCTCTTCGTCTTAGATTGGTCCGATGAACGGCCATGGTGCAAGCTGCCGACGATGTCGACCACACCCTCATATCCAACCTTGCGGCTCGTCTCCAGCATCTCGCGGACGACGTAGAGCGAGTCTACGCCACAGGATCTCGAAATGTGCGCACAGTCCTGCGGCGACAGTATATCAACACCATTCATCCAACTACTGCTCGACCGCTATGTCGACTTCTTGGCGAAGATCAACTGATGAAAGCCCTCCGTCGGTTATCACTCAAACTTGCTCTTTTCACCCTGGCCCGCGTTTACGATGAATGCCATGTTGCTTTGTGTCGAGAGATCGCCGCTGCCCGGAAAGGTGAAATTCTTTACGAGGGCTTCAGACGAAATCCGTGTGTAGATCTGCGACTTCTTGCTGATCAAATTGGGTTGCATAAGGAGGTTGTTGACGACCAAATATTGCTGGAAACCACTTTTGATGATGTGGCGCCACTACGGGCCATGTGGAAGCCTGTCCATCCTATGTCCTTCGACAACCTGTCACCGTTGCATTCTCTTTCCGATCTGTTACCCGGTGAGCAGTGGCCTAGCCATGAGTATGCCGGTATCGGTGGGGGTGGAGGCTCGGATATCATTAGTGCAAGTTTGCTGGGGCACCTATTGCGACAGCATAAGAAGCAAATGGATCTTTTGGTCTCGACTCGAACTTGGGCGACGGGATCTCAGGGTAAGAAAGGGTCAAAGTTGGGGATCAAGCGTGAGGTATACAATCACGGTGGAGCAGTGGAAGCGCACGGGCGACCTGTCGCTGGAACTTTTCGAGTGAAAAATGACACTACCGCCGAGGGCCGCGATCTCGAAGCCATCCCCCTCCCCTATCATTCCCAGATATTTATGGTCCTCGACCAGGGCGAATCTAGGTCTCAGATTTCCGAGGACGACAAGGCCGATCTTACCGATCAATTTCATGCTGTGCTGGATCAGGCTCGGCGTCCAATAGAGACTGTTCTCATAGTAGACACAGGTGGTGATGTCTTTGGCGCCGATTCCAACGGCGCCACGACGCCAGATCAAGATTATCGGGTCCAGAAAGCAATCAACCGTCTCTCACCCGAGTACAATCTCGTGACGGTGGTGGTGGCTCCAGGTGTCGACGCTCCCAATGACGCGCCGCAAAAGGCCTCAAAAGCTGGTGGTGTGGTTTATAAGCCGACGAAAGATGAGAAACTGATGCTTCTTGATCTGCTCGCGACTAAATATAGAATGGACGGATCAGACCCCAACCGATTCGGCAAGACAACACTCGCGTTGCAGGCCCGATTGCGGGGAGTGGTTGGATGGACTTCGTTGGATCTGCCACATTATGTCATTGACACGTGGGAGAATCCCTGGAACAGCTTCGTGTACATCCGGGAGTGCATGAGCGACATTATTTTGATGCCAACACCAAAGCTGCTGCCACTGATTGAGCCGACAAGGGGAAAAGGAAGCCCATAACCCCGACTGAGGAAGGACATGGGTCTCGAACTACGCACTTAGCAGCTAGCAGCTAGCAACTGAACTGGTCGTGACGGACCCATGTGGCTAGGATCAAGAGGTTGTAGGAGCTGATATAGCGACAGAAACTCCCTCTGGACTCCTGGTACGCAAGGCTGCGGAATCCTCAAAACTCTTGGCAAGGCTGCCATTGCCGACCTCGTACCATTTTATCCTCCACAACTCTGTAAAATATTAAGTTAATGCACTCTTTCCGCTGTGTCACACTTTGAGAGGCAAATCCAATACACGATATCAAGACCATAAGTGTCACTAACATGGCGAACAACACTTTCGCGCCCTTATCGGAGGATGAATTGAACAAGCTGGCCAACTTGGCAATTGGGGCTAAGGCGAAAGCATACTGTGAGTGACAACACAAAACAAAGAATCAAGAGCGGAGAAAGGCCTAAGCACTGAATTGCTGCGCGCTCCGTCGGCTCTGACCTACCCGTTCCCCGAAGAAGAGAAGAAACATGGCCTACTTTTGGGCTGAATGAAGAGAATCTTGCCCGGCCGCTGTTTCCCCAGCCATCAGCCCTTTACCGTACGTTTGTCCAGATGGATCATCTGTTAACTCTGCCCCCCATCTTCTTCTTAGGCCCGTACTCCAACTTCCGTGTCGGCGCCTCTATTCTCCTCTCGGATGGGACATTCCACACGGGCGCCAACGTCGAAGTCGCTGCCACCCCCGTGGGCATCTGCGCGGAGCGGTGCGCCATCGCCCCGATCGTGGCCTCGATGCCCCGTCCAGATATGCCCGTCATCCGCGCCATCGGGGTCGCCACGGACATCTTCCCCCCGGCCTCCCCTTGCGGGATGTGTCGACAGTTTATCAACGAGTTCGCCACCTCGCGGGACTTGCCGATCTACATGTACGGTAAGGAGGGGCTGGAGGGGGAGGTGGTGCGTATGACCATTGGGGAGCTGTTACCGATGAGTTTCGGACCGAATGATTTGGATAGGAATCCAGGGAAGAGTGAAGGGGTGGGTTTAGGGAAGATACAGGAAGGGTAGGGGAAATACACGTAGAACTACTTCATTGAGCTATACACAGTGTGTACATCCCACTAGTTGAGGAAAATTTAAAAAAAAAAAAAATGACACCCAGTCATTTCAGATGGCAAAAAGATTCAAATTCCCTAGGTCTGGCGTCTATCTTACCTTTCCCCCTCTCAACTGGTCCCTCTCCTTGGAGGGATCACCAGTTGTCTTTCACGGTAGTCCCCTGTGGGCACTGTAGCCCCAGTTGAAGCTACAGTACCCATAGGGGGGGCTACCGTGGAAGGGTCGATGGATGATATGGCCTGAGACCTTCTGCTACCTATTGGCAACAGCGAAGCTCATACCATCCACCAACCGAGGGGGAAAGGCCCCGCCCGCCAAACCCGATAGAATGTGAATCCTTTTTATCTCGGACACATATCCCCTGGACTCGAAGTGGTAGCTTTTATGAAGGTCTCTTTATATCGCTGTTCGCCCACTTCTGGGTTTATATGTTGACCAAATTTGCGCAGACATAAAATATATCCCTGTGATTTTTGTGAGTGGAGACCTGGGGACGAACCTTGGCGGGAGGAGAGTGATACTGACCGCAAGAGGTGTAGGGGAGCGGAGAATGGGTGTGGCAGTACGGGGAGCATCAACATATGGGAATGGTAATAGTAGTCGTTTTTTTCGACACTTGGCCGTCATTCATCATTCATCTCTTGTTGTCTTGGTCGTTCATCATCGTGCCAGCACCTCAAAAGACATCCTCCGGATCGACCTTGAAACTCTCCCCGTTCTCCCTGACATGGACTCGGTCCTTGTCTCGATCAAGAGGCTTTCTCATGTCTAGCGCATCCTCTCCGTCCTTCGAGACTCCAGTCGGATCATCCGAGTAGTACCTGACCACAGTGCGGTACGTCGAGTAGCCCATGCTCTGATACATTTTGATGGCGTTTTTGTTGCTCCTTCGAACAAAGAGGTCGACGAACCAGGCGTCCTGTTGGTTGCAAGCCTTCTCAAGTGACTCGCTGAGAAGCTTCCCGTACCCCAGCCGCCGATATTGTGGTGCTATGGACAGGGCCGTGATGTGGCCATGCCACGGTAAGTAATGTGGCGTTCCTCTGTAAGAGGAATCTGTCAGGGACTCTTTGTTGGGCTCGCAAGGGAAGATGGTGTCTTACTTCAAATGAGCAGGCGACGACTCCACTTTGCCGATGATATAGCCGACAATTTGGCCGTGCTCTTCGATGCATTGGAATAGCGAAGGCCATCTCATCAGATATGTCAGATAGAAGTTCAGGTCATAGTTTTCCGTGTACGGGTCGAGGTTGCATAGATTCAGATGGAACAAGTCCGACGGCTGGACTCTGCGGATGGTCGGCATTGCAACTTATTTCTTTGTTGCAAGGAGCATTGCTGTCTGGTCGAGCTGAGGGTCACGGGTGCGAAGCATCAATTTTCTCGAGGACTTTGTTGGTGATTGTGGGGAGGAATCTGTGACTCCGACGAAACGCGCCGTCCCGCGAGATGCTCTCCAACAAGCCCGCCGGTTCGCGGGCCAAAATAATACGGTCGGGTCGACCTTGACTTTGCTTTGGTACACAGTTGTCCGAACAGCAAGCACTTTCAACACACACAATTAGAGCATCCGGAACATGCTTTCAATTCTATGATACAGCTTTCTTCGTTTAGACGAGCATAGACAACCTTGCAGTCATCCATATTCCACCTTTGCAGGCCTAAACACGCGGAAAGGCAGGATGACCGCCCTATCTCCACCGACCTCCCCGACAACGCCCTCGCGAAAGCGCAGGTCGTTGCGACTTTCCGGCGTCGAAATACAATCCCAAGACGCAACGTCTCCAAGTCCCTATACCAGCGGGACCACCAATGGCACAGCGTACTCGAGGAGGTCATCGCGGACCTCGCAGACTTCATACCAGCCTCGGTCCCCGGTGACACCTCGCCCCATGTCCTCCAAGTCGTCCAGACCTCCGTCATTCTCCCAACAGCGCAGGCCGAGCCGGACAAGCATAAACAGTAACAGAAGTATAGAGCCGTACGATGACAGCAACGGGCTTGGGAATTTGGCCGACGAGCTAGAGCAGGCTTGGGACGACGAAGAGGAGGGCGAGGGCCACTCCAACTTTCTCGAGGGTTTACGAGAAGGCGAGGTGGACCAAGACTCCTCGATGGTCCGCGACATGCGAAGCCCGTACGAGGTGAACGACATGCATGATTTTGGCTTTGGGATGGTCGTACAGAGCCCGCATGGTCAATATGATGGGTCGTCTTCCACACTACGCGTCCCCCCCTCTCGACGGAATTCACAAACTCGGGAGACCAAAAAGCCTGGACATCAGAGACACGAGTCTGCTTACGACGGCTCAGATTACGGACCGGATTCAGAGGCAGACGAGGAAGACGATGCCATCCCACCGATACTACGCAAAAGAATCCGCGACATCGAGAACTTGACGCGCATGTGCGTCAACCCCGAAGACGCAGTCAGTGAGGGTGGTGGTACTGTCCGGCGAGTCATCCATGGGCTTAAGGATCTTGGTCCGCAGGCCAACATTGAGTACGGGGTCACTCAGTTGATCACAGCATATACGTCGATGGCGACTCACCGAACACACAAGACACGAGATCTGTTCTCGCAGTCGCACTCCCTGATGTACGGAGGGACTCTATGGCAAGTGCCAGAGGAGATGGTCGACTTACTCCTAGACGACATCACGAGCTTATCCTCAACGCTCCCTTTCCTTCGCCCACAGAACCCACTGCTCTCTCTCCAAATCCTGGCATCGCAAACCGACGAACTCACCCACACTCTGCGCTCGCTGACCGATCTGCTTCAAGAGTCGCGGCTCGCTGCCAGTGCTGCAACCAGGAAGCTCAAGTCGGTCCGTGACATGGTGGAGGACATGTCACTCGAGGAAGAGCTGGTGGAGAACAGCATTCTGTTAATACAGGCAGGCGATTGGGATCGAAGGTGTCGGGAGAGACAGGCGGCACGGACATGTCAGGAGGTGTGTGAGGGATTTGCGGATCGATGGGGTCTGCAGTGTGATGTGGATTTAATATCGCTTGCCGAGGGCAGGAAGCAACCTGCCCCTGTATTGGTATCTGGATGATGCTGATGGAGTTGGGAGATTTGGTTCTTGGAGCGCGGAGTCTGGCTAGGTTTGGCGAGTGACTCTATGTGCATGATGGAATGATAGGGCTAAAGTGTCGACGAGAGAGCCCTGGTTAGAACGATACGAGGCACATTGGAATGGAAATTGACCTGTATGCGTTGATGTGAGAAAGGCGCGCCGCAATAATGAGAGACGGTGGATGGGACATGAAAACAATATCCAAAATACAGAGTCGACAATCGAGCTCAAGATCCGAAAGACGTGGGCAGAGTCTGGATGGTGCAGGTGATTCGTGAGTCTTTGTTTGCATGACCCCAAAGGGAGCATTCACTGGTAATAACACGCATTTTGTTTGCTTTGAGACAGCCTGGCAAACGGGGTTCCCATCGATCATTTGCACAATGACTCAATGAGCCCCATATCTGTCATGGCAGCCGCCTATCGAATACTCTTTGACTTCAGCAAATGTCCTGCACGACATCCGCTCTACTCGCATGGCCGCATGTTTTCGCATCTGCTTGCCATCTCTGGTGCTATCTTCTGGGGGCGCAGGGTCTCGACGTGAAGTTTAACTGTCATGTTGTGGCGATCTTTTCCCTCTTTCTGTACCTCAGCCTCTGCTTCACAGCTGAATCTTCGCGCACTCAAGATGTTTGTTTTCCGCTTGCGACACGGCGACGAGTTGACCCATTCCGCAGAGTTGGGATTGTTTCTGCCGTTGCGTGGGTTTCCGGGATTCACAGTGCGCAGTACGAGAACTTTGTACACAGCCTCTAGGGACATGCCTAATCCGGGACCTCAATCGGTGGCGTGCTCCAATCGTGCATCCAATCCTGTGCAATCGACGCGAGGCGAGATCGTTTCCCTTGTAGTGGAGCAGCTCTCACTAACCACAAGACAGATGAGCAAGCAACCGATGGAAGCTTGGCCTTGTGGCCGTTTACCCCGTGGCCCTGCAATTTACGCGACGACACGACAACTCCTTACGACACAATAATCCACCAAGACGACCCTGTTTTGATGAAAAATGTTATATTGGAGGGTCTAAAGAGCTTTACAATGGGGGAACTACCGAGTACAATTGGGATAACATCGACGGGGAACACGACCACGAGGGCGAAGACGAGCACAAGCAACTGGCAGTTTGGTGCTTGATCTCGTAGTGCAAAACACTCTCGCTTGGTTAAATTAACCGCGTGAAGATCCCTTATCCACCTCTACGAATGAGACGTGGTCATGAGATTCACATGGAGAAGCTAGAATATTGCCTTTCTCCTACCTCCACCTATCCCAGCTCCCGGATATCCAGACCGTCGCGGACTCAGCCACTCACGCGGCAACCTCATTGTCGACTGACACCAACGCCGTTTCGTGGTAGGTCACATCGTGGTTTTGGAACCTCTGGTCAATAAGCTAGCCTCCCTGGCCCGTGTCTCACCAATGCTGCTGTGGGAGTGGGCTCAAAAAATTGCTCAATAGACTTTGGTTCAAAGGTTGTTGTTTGGCGTGTCACTGCCGCAAGCAGCAGGATCCCACGGTACTCAGCCTCGTGCTGTCCTCCCCTGCGTCACTGGAGGCGTGGTTACAGTGGTGGCATGTTTGTTTGTGCCCTATCCCCAATTCCTGGTAGCTAGCAGGGAAGCTGTTGGCCCGTAGGTGTCCCCAGTGGTTCCAGGCGCAATCTCCCATACACGGTGCTATTATATGCTTTGACGCCCACTTGGACCTCTGTTTGCTTCTCTGCTGGTTTTCTATACCTGAGTACTCTCTCTGTGTCTTGACATACACACCGTCGTTCGCTACAGTCGCTCGCTACACATATCTTTCGCTTTGACAAGTTTACCCCCTATCTTCCAGCATTTTTACGTGTCCTTCGTGGACATCTTGTCATCGACCCCCACAACATACCAGATTCACAATTTTCAACATGAGAACCGGAGCAGCTCTTGTCTTGCTGGCCGGCCTGGCCGCCGCCTACCCGGGAGAAGTCCTGCGCAAACGTGCCCTCGCGCCGCGCGAAGGCTGTCCCGCCGAACTCACTGCCGGCCAATTCGAATTCCCTCACTACATCACGCAGATCTCCAAGTCGCAACCCGACAAGGCTTTCGGACCCCAGCTGAACGGCGTCTTTACTCCCAATGACATCGCCTCCATCTTCAGCTTCGACGTGCCCGCTTCTCGCGCCGACGCCAACTGCACGCTGGAGTTCATCTTCCCTCTCAAGTCGCAGCTCAAGACGTCCAACTTTGAGTACGAGGGTGCTGGCTCGTTCTTCTTCACGGGGTACAACCCCGGCAGCTGCCCGGGACCTGAGACGACGTGGAACAACCAGCCCGCTCCGGGACCATTCCCTCCATTCCCGGCTATCCACATGGAACCAGGAAATGCCTACACCATTGATGTCGGCCCCTGCTTCGTGGGCGCGGGGACGTGCGTTGCCGGCATGACCTACACCAACGACACCAACTTCTGGTTCTTCCAGGACCAGGATGAGTGCCCCATTGGTATCTACACGGCATACGAGTACGGTCTGCCGCCGATGGCCATGCCGCCCGTGTAAAGCGGTGCTCTGCTTGGACGAGGGGGTTTGAAAGGCATCCTGCAGTGAATTCGATACCTGGAGAAAATTTGGAGACCACCGTGAAAAGTCTCCGGTGCAGAGTGGTACAGGTACTACTTGGAAACGGCCGCATTGGGGGGTTTGGACCAGCATACAAGAAGGAACCCGGCGCTCTTTTGGGGAGATTACAACATGGAAAAGAGTAACGTTCGCTGGGCGACTTGTGTTACGACAAACTTTGACTGCCTCCTTTTCTCCATATGGCCTTTGTTTCGTGGCAGCCATCATCAGACAGAGTAACAGAAGGACCATCTCACACATGTACACACACAAACACACAATAGCCATTACCTTAATGAACTCCCGGTAAACGCAGGGATACTGGATCAAAAACACATCGTATCATACAAGAACAGCCCGTCGTTGACTCATTTCTCTTTCTGTCCGTTCTGCCTCGCAAATAACCAGGAGTCGAGTTGGATCGGGTCTTTTTGTCAGTACTAGCTTCTTCGAGCGAGTTTGGTTGTTTTTGTTGTATGAAACTGGTTGAATATACCCTGATTGTATTTAATTTTTGTTTCTTTTGAGTGGTCCATTTCTTTCACTCGAACTTGTAGCATAACATCCGCACGAGTATATCGAGTAACGAGTAACGAGCACAAGGCTGACAAAGTCAGGGACCTGCATCATTAGGCTTGGGCTCGCATGCAAGCCAAGAAGACAAATCGAAGTGAGGGACGACAGGAGTGTGATGTGTTCGGCTTGGCCATGAGGCAACAACACAAGGCTTACAACCACAGTGGATGAGTAGTATGTAGGTAGTGGTGTGAGCGCTCATGAGCAACTTCTCCAGGCGGCGTTGGCGATCTGTTCCAGGCCACAACCATGCCAAAGTGGGGGGGCGTTGGGTGGGTGATTGGTGATGGGTGACCCTGCATTTGCCCTATAACGGAGCAAGCAGGGATCCAACGAGGGATTATTAGGCATTATTGGCATGATTAGGGCATCAAGGAAGAGCCTCACCGACCTTAGGTGTCTATACCCCACCCCTCGAACCCGATCCTTTCTCGCCCGGAATGTCTCTCTGAGCAAAAGCCTCGTGCCCACCCACTCCCCCGTGGTGTGACCGTCACCTTTTTCCCTCTCCATACATCTCATGTACCGAGTACCATGTACCATACCAAGTCTCTGGCGGTACATGCCTCGTCCGATACACTTTTTGCTAAGCCCTTACGCCCTCGATTCTGGAACACCGCGAGCAAATACTATCAAACCGCGCGTCCACGTTCAAGCATGATCGGCGTCCCATCACCCAATGCCCGTCAATAATGCTGACTGTCAAGGGGGATCTACGTGTCGCCTTCTTGGCCGCTCCGCTGGTGAACGGGATCTCGTTGGTTTTGGGGGTCAACGGTCAATGGTCATGCATTGTTTTGTGGCTCGGGTCTCGCCGTTGCCGCCCCAGACGAGGCTTTACAGACATGAGCAATTATGGAACATCTGATGAGGGTTTGTGGAATCACTTTATACCAGGGAGTATAAGAGGGTTTTCTTTGCTTTTTCCCTCCCCCTTCATGTTTTTTGTACCAAACCACACACAAACAGATTACCAAACATTGACACACTTAACACACTCACAGCGATCAAAGCTCAATAGCTAAACAGCTAAACACTCCAACACAACCTACTTTATGGCATCGTCAACAATACACACCCCCAACACCAGCAGCACATCTTCGATGAATATGCAGACAATGCACAACTACGGCGACGCGTGGTTCGAGAATCTCAACAACCAGAGGGAGCAGTTCGAGTCGCAGCATCAACCGCACAACTATGGTGACGCGTGGTTTGAGAATCTGAACAACCAGCGGGAGCAGTTCGAGCAGTACCAAGCCGCACATCAACCGCATAACTACGGAGCTGCTTGGTTTGAGAATCTCAATGAACAGAGAATGCAGTACGAGTCGCAACACCAACCGCACAACTACGGCGACGCGTGGTTTGAGAATCTGAACAACCAGAGGGAGCAATACGAATCAGCACACCAACCGCACAACTACGGAGCTGCGTGGTTCGAGAACCTCAACGAACAGAGAGTGCAGTTTGAACAATACCAGGCCGCACACCAACCGCACAACTATGGCGCTTCTTGGTTCGAGAATCTCAACAACCAGAGATTACAGTTTGAGCAATACCAGGCTGCACACCAACCGCACAACTACGGCGCCTCGTGGTTCGACAACTACGAGCAAATGTGGAAGCAATGGCAAGACTCCAAGAAAGGCGGACGTGCCTGAGAAAGAGAGACCAGGGCCGATGAGATCAGATCTGATTGGAACCCTTGCGAGTGGGAGTGCTGACCTGGTCTAGTCGAGCCAGCTCATGCATGTCATGTCAGAACCAGATTGGCCATTCAAAGCACCGACACTTATCACGACAGTTATTTTCACCTGATGCGTTATCAGCAAACAGGCTCACGGGTTTGGTGGATTGGCAATGGACCCCTGGAATATTAATTCATTGGACGGGACTCCAGGGGAGGCAGGCCACGGCGTCGGGGTCCATGGGTCCATGGGTACAAGGCACAGGGTACAGGGTACAGGCTACTTTTACCGCACAGGGCCACGAGTACATGGGCACATGGGTACATGACTTTAAATGTACATGGGTACGTGCACCGAGGACCTGGACAACATTACTACATTAATGCTGAAGAGTCCGAGTCTTTTTGACTAACACCCTTCGAGAGAAATCCACAATATCAAGACACACACACAAGTCGCAAGGCACAAGAGACAAGGCCACAAGCCAGAAGATACAGAGATACAGAGAAACAAAGACCTAGCTATGTTACTCGGTAGATAGGATAGATTCAGTGGCCATAATGTCGACAACTGCCACACGTATATCCGGATATTAGATATTACATGATACGCAATGTACTAATGAACCAAGTTAAAGATAACCTACTTAACCAGTACTTGCCTCGTACAGAACCCAGCAGTCTCGGTCCTCAGTACAAGGACAGAATAAGCGCAAGTCCCCAGACCTGAGTTTTCCAATACCGATATCAAAATATACGATATACCTACCTAGGTATCTATCTGCACTCAGTATAACCACTGTACCCGTGACCATTCCCACGACCATACCCATGACCATACCCATGACCATAATACATTAGTTATTTGAAGTACACGTACAGAAACAGGTCCGGATACCGGTACCCAAGTTCAAGTTCAAGTACAAGGTAATGGAGTGAAAGCATGAAGCACGAAGGATGACGAGGCTTCCGGGTACATGGAGTCAACTACCTCCATACCTCCATACCTACCTACCTACACCTACCTAGGAGTGAAAGTTGTATGTATCCATTGGTTGTGATTCTAATTGTGATTTTGATTTTGTCATCATTACCATTTTTTTCCCTGCCTGGGTATATATATATATCCCAGTGCTGGTATACTTACATACCTAGATACCTAGTCATGGCTAGTCGGCTAGTTATACGTAGTTATACGTAGGATATGTAGTAATATACCTCCCCCCTTTCCTTCCCTCCTCTGCCCCTCTCATATTGCTTTTTTTGTTTTTCTCGTCAAATCCCGTCGTGTCGTGGCTGTTTATGCCTTCCTCGTAAGACAACAGAGAGGGGTCCAGTCAGTCCTGTTTCTACCCCGGGGGTGCGTGCGTGTGTTTTTGTTTCGTGTTCGTGTACGTGTGCGTGTGTGTGTGTGTGTGTGATGAAAAGGTGCTGCGAAGTCCGGGAATCAAATGTGCCAACTAGCCCGGCCCAACCCAATTCAACGTAGCGACATTGACACCAACCGACCCAAATCCAACCTGATCCATCCCTTCCCATCCCAAGTGATTGCTGACGACTCGACCCGAAACCAAACACCGCCGGGACAATGTGGATAAAAACAAACCTGATATCATATTTCCCGTCATATCTGTGAAATATCTGCGAATTAGCGCCCCCAATCCACGAAAACACCCACTAGGTAGCAAGGTCGTCACGACCCACTGCCCCTTTCAATTCTAGCCTTGCTGTTTTTCCCTCCTCCCACTCACTACGACGCCGTGCCTTTCGTCTTCGTTATTCAACTGTCGAAGAACAAGGCCGCCGTGAGCATTTCCTCCAGCGCCGTTTTCCGCGGTCGCCGATGTCTCTGCCAATCGTCGCTGTCGTTGGCGAGATGGAGGTCCTGCGTCCGCACCCTCTTCCGCCCGAGTTCGCCAGACGACGAGCGCGTGTGGTTGGCCGTCGTCGGTGGCGGTGGTCCCCCTCCAACTCCTGCGGGACTTCTCGGCCTATTCTCTTCCTGCGCCCCTGAAATCACACTGCCAGACTCGGAGGTCTGCGCGGAGCTGGTTCCACTGCTCGACGTGTATCCATGATCCGAAGCCAGCTCTGACAAGGCGGCCGTGGCGTTTTCGGGCATGGTGCGGTGGTGCGAGGGCGTGATTGGGGTGATGGGCACTTCACCGTGCACTTCGGGGAAATGGCTCGACTTCTGCTCCGTGAGGTGGTGCTCGTTCTCCTTTTGTAAGCGAAGCTGTTCTCGAATCCGTCGCATGGCATTCATGTGCTTGCGAAACCCCGTTTCAATGCCGTCCAAATTCAACGCCTCCGCAGCGTGGCCACCTGGACCGCCGTGATACTCGGGTCTCTGGTGGGTTGGCCAGAGGGTAGGGTACTCGTCCTGCGTTCTCGGCCGGGTCGAATCCCCGCGTGTCGAGGATGTGTTGTTTTCCTTTGAGCTGTCACTGACAAAGGTGACGGTCTCGATGGATTTGATCGCCCGGTCCGAATCGTGGGACGCCCCTGTGACTCTGCTTTGATCCCATTTCTGTAGGACGTTTCGGGTGACTTCGGATAGGACTCTGTATTCTTCGGTTTCGCTGGCAGCTCGGGCGCGGGTGAGTTCGGCGTGGGTCAGGCTGGAAAGAAACACATTCAGACTCTCGACCAGCATGGACAATTTCCTCCTAAAATCCTGCACGGTGAGGCCCTCGTAGTTCATGTCGGTGTTGGTGAGCCATTGCTTGACGGCGGTGCGATCTCTGGTCGAGGTGGACAGATACAGCTTGACCAGGTTGTATAACGGCCGCAAGGCGGCGTTCAACGAAGTCAAAATTTTGGAAAATGTCAGAGCCCATCGTTTGTGGTCTGGTTGTCGATCTATGAGGAGCGAGGTGCTCCCGACGCTGTGTAACGAGTCGAGGCTGATGGCAATGGTCCAGACTTCGAAGCGAAGGTTTTCAAAGTCTTCAGACGCTTTTTGCATACCATAGAAGGTGTGCCATGCTAGTTTGCACGCTTCTGCCAAGGAGGTAGGAGACGGGCTCCCACTGAAACCGAGAGCGCGCGACATTGTTTGGCATAAGAAAAAAGGGGGGGTTGGTTTTAAAAAAAGGAATCAGATCGATCGGAAAATGGGTCTTGTTTCGCTTTTGAGCAGCTCTTCTAAGAAACCGATAGACAATAAAGGCAAAAGAACGTAAATGTAGAGACTGGTTTGGCAATTCCTCTTGCATAGCAATAAGCCTTGCTGTGTGGTGGTCTTAGCCACTGCGTGACTTGGGAGACACACTTTGCTGGTTTGTCTGCCCGCGCCCCCTCCCCGCAATGGTATGGGCGTGTTACCTGCTGGGCGAGAGAAATCAGGAAACCCTTCATATGGCTGCAAGGGGGATAGTGCGAAAAAGGTCTCGAATCGTTGCGCCACATGTGGTCTGACAATGCGGCGAATTACCCTCACCACCAACCCGTGCTGGGGGAGCTGACGAGTAAGAATTGAGCGTGGATATGATTTCCGTCGATCGAGCGAGTGGCAGGCCGAGTTGGTACGGCTCGACAGCGGGTGATCGATCCTACCACTTACCAAGTGGGCGGTGAGTGGGTAGCACATCGGGAGGTGGATGGCCCAAAGGGACGAAGCGAAAAGGAGGCCCAAAGGCCTAGGCCTTAGGGTGCCTCAGTCAGAGGATACAAGTAGAGTATATTACTCACCTGGCGTCAAACCTTGGTTGTAGTGCCTGCGAACTACTAGTAAGCGGCTCATGATGACCATTTTCGGCATATTGACCAGGGGAATGGACAGCCACGACAGCCAAATGTGCAATCTCAGGCTGGAATTGGTTTAAGGTGGTTGGGCTTTACTTTGTACAGACCTGGAGGCTCTCCAGAAGAGGAAGAAGTAGAAGAAGTTTATCGTGAATATTAATCGATCTCGATCCAAGTTCGGGGCACCAGATCAGCCTTGCCGAACGGAGAGTTTGGTAGTGACCGAGATGTACGAGTAGATAGAGATGACCCGCGGTGGCCATCATTCAACCTCATCCTCCTCTTTGTTTGGCAGTGTACGAGGTAAACTGCGCAGCTTGAGTACGAGTAAGGCGTCCATGGCCATTCTTGTTGCGAGAGGAACAAGGACTGTAGATGGTTTCATCATTGTGCAACTAGGCACTCGTACTCTGGCGCTGTGTCATAGTAAGGAGTAAGAAGAAGGATGCAAATCCCCCTGGAAACGATCTGCGCGGTTCAAGTGAGTCAGTTCGTAAAGTCCAGACTTTGTCCGAGATGCTGTGATGGTTGAAGTTTGATGGTTGCCGCGAGGCCCGAGACGTGGCCTGCCACTTTTACTACCAATACGAGTGCTTGGCGAGTTTGGCTACTTGGGTACTCACTAAGAGATTGACTCCGACCCCGAAGTTGGCCCCGTTAAATCCCCGAGGGGCACTAGTAAGTAATAATGATACCTAAAAGTACCATTAGCGGTACCTGGACCAGCTGAGCTAGCTGCCCCCCAGGCTCCAAGGTTGTCACACCACCACCGCTTCGAGTCTCTCCCCTCCAGCTCACACCACCATCTCCCTCACTGTGTAGCACGTGTCTCCCGCTCTTCGTCAATACTCGTAGGCTGACATCTGACATCTTTATTCTCTCTTATCAGCCACAACTAACAAACTACTTAACTGCTTGTCCCCACACAAGCCCCTACCTTGGTACTCTCTGCTCCGTGCTCCGTGCGTGATTGCGCAGACCATCGTGCCATCCATTCGCAATTCGGACATATTTCGAATCATCCGATTGGTATCTCCCCCCTTCTTCTCCCCCCGCCTTGACCGTGGGATGACGGATGTGTTACGGAGTACTTGTAGAATATCAGATCATACGAATGCAATAATTAATGCAATAAAGTGCAATTGCAATAGTGTTGTATCTTCACTGCCAAAAGACTTGATAAAAGGAACCTCTTCTCGCACATCAAACATCACTGACCCAGCCCATCTCGACTCGAGCATTTCGGTTCTATCTTTTTATCTCAAGCAACACTTGGCAGTGTCCTTCTCTCTCACACATACACACACCACAATGGAGTACTCAAAGAGTCGATATACCTTCCAACCCACATCGTCGTCACCCTCGTCATCATCATACTCCCACCCCCACTCCCGGCAAATAGCATATCAAATTGGAACCTTGTCGAGATCCAAGATTCAGAAAGAGGCGGCCAAGACGGCGCCTCACCTCCACCGCCTCCTCGGCCACGCCGCCGTCTACGACAACGCGGCCAGGTACATCATCAAACACATGCATGACTATACCCCAGAAATTGAGCGATCGCCGTCACTGGGGTCGGTGGAAGAAATCGAGGATGTCGATGACGATTTCTCCCTCGACGACTCCCTTGACGATATTGTCGACATTGTCCCCGAGGATGACGACGACGATGTCGAGTCATCAGCAACCACACACGAGTCTTTGCTGCAAACCGCCCAAGTGGCGTCTTTCAAGGGGTACGCTCAGCTCAAATCCCCCCGCCTCTGCGGCGTCGTGGTAACAACGACACCGCTGGTGGTGGGGGCCGGAGACGGCCACTGGGAGGAGGTGGAGAGCGACGCGAGTAGCACTGAGACCGAGTCCGACGACGATTTTGATCTCGACTCGGATCTAGAGGGTGACCTCCAATACGACTACTACGACCCCTCGGCCATCGAGTCTGCCTCGCAGTACCGCCACTACTATGAGCGCCACTCGGACTGGAGAGACGCGCACTCCTGCTCGAAAGAGTCCTCCTACAACTACAGTCCCGCAGCCCCGAAGGCATACACGTACACATACACGCACAGCGACGACGACCAACAACTCTGGTCTCAGCAGCCGCGCGTCTGGTCTCGAGAACAAGAAACCCGTCTATTCGTCGAAGCTTTTGGCTGAGCCATACCTCCACACCTTCTCTACTCTTTTCTAAGCGACGGCGTTGTCCCCCTTTTTTGGGATTTTCCTTTGTTTATGGATTTTAATCATGAAGCTCCCGGTCTGCGACTCTGCATGATACGGTTGAGCGTTGAGCATTGAGCGTTTTGCTGTTATCTTACAAAGTCATGACGGTTCAAAGGTTTCAATATCCGCCTCTCCGTCGGATTGCATTCCATTGCAGTTGCCAAAAGGCGTTGATGATGAAGATCGCACGGGCACGAGAGCCGCAAGGGCGGTCTCAAGGACATATACCTAGGGTATAGCTGTACATATGATACCCCTCTAGATTTCCGGCCTGGAATCTAGCAAAACCAGAGAGGAACGAGATCAAATCAATCATCTGAAAAAATTACTTAAGAGTGTTGAATGTTTTTTCTCTCCAAAAATGGAACCAGAACTCAATGATGACCCATGAAATAATTGAGATGGACGGTCCGAGGTACCGAGTCCAGTATACTTTGGTGACAGAACGAACTACCAGGTCCTGCTTGGTGGGAAATAGGTACCCTCAACTACAAGTACTTGTACAACCCGACTTGTCCGCATCTTACATGTACATGTACAAATGCAGACGCAGATGCAGATGTAATAGTATCACATACAGTATTACGATATACAATACACGTTACCTATGTATAGACCTGGCCTGGGAGCCACGATGCGAGAAGAATACCTAGGTAGGTAGGTAGATATTCCCGTCGTCACGATGATGGGTTTTTGTTTCCCCTTCGTCAAAAACGCCCCCATGTAAAAATACATCTCTGCCACTCATGAGCGGACCGTCCGCAGCATGCAGAGTGAGTACACCCTGTCATCACCTGGCAAGGCTGAACCAACCAACCAACCCACCCAAAAACAGACATATACACACAAGCTATAACATTCAAAAAACTCCGACATTGTTCCATGATTAGATTACACCATTGGCGCGGTACTCTCGGCTGTGGAGGTCCGGTGCGGTGACGGGTTGCTCGTGTTGTGCTTGCAGCAGGCACAGTGTGCTTGTCTTCCGCGCCTGGTGAGATTTTCGGGGTGTGAACCGACTCTCCAGAGGGTCGGGTAGTCGAGCTCGATGAGGCGGAGGCAGAAGCAGATGACTGCGGAGCCCAAGAAAGATACCCTACATCCCTCAAATCAGCAAATGAAAGGACTACAGAATGGGATGGTAATGCTCACAGATTGACAATCATAAATGCAAACATGGCTTTGACAAGCTTGCAATCGGTGTCGAAGAGCGACCGGGAAGGCCGGCCATCAAAGTATTTGGTCTTGAAGACCCGACATGAGTCCGTGGCGTCGCCATCCCACAGACCAATCAGGGTGGCCCAGGCAGCCACAAAGAGGATATCAAAGACGGCGGAGACGGAGAAGAACAGGGCCCCTCCAAAGAACATGGGCAAGATGGTGATGCCCGCGTAGACGGTGCAGATGCAGGCAATTACCACGGTCGCGGTGGCTTTCCGTGGCACGTCTGCATCGACGTCTGCTAGACCACTCATGACAGCGGCCATGAAACCAATGATGATGATGGACCAGACGCCTTCTAGCACGCGCAGGCCGATTTCGGCAATGCGGAGGAATGTCTCATCGAGAGCTCTGGAGAGGTCGAGTTCCCTTGTTCTAAACTTCATTTTCGGTGTTGGTGGGAGATTTGTTAGAAGATGTTTTGTGTCGAGTTAAATTCGGGACTTTTGTCGATATAGTTGATATAAGTTGTCAGCCTCAGACTCCATGCCTTGTGGTCGACAACTTTATACCACAGCAAGTACACCACAGCACACATCGTTTGCTCGGTATTTTAGCCCTCAATGAAAAAAAAAATCACATGGTATACCTTACCACCTTTGTGAATTTTAAAAAAAGGCGGCAATATCCGTACATTTTGTCCTCGTGGTTTTTGCTGGTGTAGCATTACAAGTATGGCGTGAGGTGCGAGTCAGGTGAGTGCCAATGTTGATACCCCTTGGTATGTAGGTACCAAGCAAGATGAGGTCAATTCACTCATGCGAGTCAAGATGATTATGTAAATACCGTCTTCTTGTACCTGAGTGCTGAGCATTGGCCCATTAGCATCATTGGCGTCGGTATTGCCAACCCGACCTCTGTTGGTCAATAGTGAACTGAGCACAAGTACCTCGTACCTCGTACGGCTTCTTCGTTCCGAAACATAGTCATCGTCCTGAACTTTCTGAGATGACGTGTGATCTTGGCAATTACAAAAGTAGTTTGATAGTGTTGGCGGTGCCTTCTATTATTCATATCCTCCGAACTAACTGCGTCTCCGAAGTTAAAAGGCGGGAGGGCACTTAGGAAAGCCTCGCACAGGAAAAAAGAGTTTGCCAGTCACGGTCGCAATGAAGGAAGTCCATTTCCAGCTGTCAAGACAGTACTTGTACTTTTATACAAGAACAAAGTGCTCTGTAGGGTGAGCGGTGCCTTGGTCGTACCTGTCCCAGCCTTGCCCTGCCACGCCCTTCCATGTCCGCGCCAGGCATTCAGATCCCGATATACGAGCAAGTGTCCGCTGGACCGATTCGCCGTGTCTTACAGAGGCTTGGAGTGGTGCATCTGGTGGGTGTGGTATTCTGCACATTTCTCTTTGCTGACCAAACCATAAAGGACCGAGCATGGGCAAAATATCCTCTTCCAGCATACTGTATACTGGTACAAGAAATGTGAACGAGTAGCCAATGTGCCTCAGATTATATGGATGTCTTGGCGAGCATCCACCTGGCTCAGTTGGCTCACTAGGTGTTAGGGGCCACTAGGCTATGCTTCTGTGGGCATTGGGGACCGCCGTGGGTGCCCTTGGTGCCCCTACGATATACCCTGGCACCCTGGCAGCCAGGTACCCGAGAACCCTACAGGCTCCGAGCCCCGAGAAAGCCCGCCATAGGACAGCCCAGAGCAAGCACATGCATCCCCAAGAGGGAGTAATGGGCCATTTCCGCTTTCTCGGGGGCCCAAGGAGGAAACCCGGAGCTGCTTAGCCCAGTAAGTCTTTTATCATGCCCTATCGTGCCTCGTGGCCCTGTCCCTGCCTGCGCCCAGCAGTTCCTCTCTTGTGTCTCTCAGATGACCCGCAAACCCATCTTTTCCTCCCTCTTCCTCACCAATGACATGCCTCTTTCTCCCACGGAGACTACCGTTTCTGAGTGCCGTTCGCGTCGTGAGCGTGTCAAACTGGTGGTCTGACACCTGTTTCCGAGTCTCGGTTCCTGACTCCTACTACTATGGAGACCTCAGTTGGAGACTGTCTTCCTAGTCGCAAATCGCGTGGCTCGTTCGGACTTGCCTCTCCGCTATGATGCAAAAAGAACTCTGTTTACAACGTTCTCATAAGCAACCGCCTTTCCACCACCAGCAGACATTGTGCCACTATGTGTGCAAATCAATCCACACTTCAAGAACCATATTCACCTCACATCACAGTCAATCCACCGACAACAAAGGTTTGAGCCTACCATGGCCTACACACAAACATACCCCCAATACCAGCGACCTTCATACCCGGATCAAGTACGTTGGCACTTTTGTTTTGCCAGCTCCCCTTTGCCACAGGCACTAATTGATGCAGCAACCAAGCTGGAATGGTGTTGAATTCGCCTCCTCCAACTCCTTTGGGAGCTATCCTCAGTATCCGAAGGACCAATCTTACTACGATTCCAACCCTGAGCTTCCAACCGAGCAGAATGCCCCGTCCCCCGTCTATTCGCAGTATCTGAATTTCGATGCTGCTGGTCAGGACTCTGGGCTATCAGCAACAAATGATACCATGTCCTCAGAACCTTTCTTCAACACTTCGTCAATCTCAACAGACAACTCTCAGCAGTTCGCCGACTTCCCCATCAAGCCCGAGCCGGGCTATGAGCAGAACGACCCGTCCTTCTCATGCGGTCTTAATCTGATACAGGGCGACAACCTGTCTCCGCGGAGTTGTGGAACAGTCCCAGCATGCCTGCAACTCCTCAACAACCCTGAGATGGAAGACTTCAACCTGTCGGCCCTCTCGCCGAAGATGTCCAACCAAAACGAGGAACTCACAAGAATGCCATCCAGAATCAGTACCGGTAACGTCAAACAACTGAGAAGGGCCAGTAACGACAGCCTCCCCAAGACACGAGGTAGGCGGGCACGCAAGGGTTCTTCGAGCGATGAGGAAGCGGCGCAAGCCCGAGCAAAACAAGCCCACTCGATCGTCGAACGACGGTACCGTGACAACCTCAATGGTAAGATCATGCAGTTGCACCGCACGCTGAACACTATTGGATCTCCTGCTCGCCTGGCCGGCCTTACGACGGACGAAACACCGGGTATGCACGACCCACGAACAAGGGTGCGCAAGTCCGACGTCATGACAGACGCGGTCAACTACGTCCACCAGAGCGAGGTGTCGATGCGGCACATGACGGACGAGATCAAGCGACTGAACGACAGAGTTCGGACGCTCGAGAAGCTCGTCAAGTGCGAAGACTGCGCCCTGCTCAAGCAAATGGTCCGACTGCAGCTCCAGTCGCAACAACAGGCGCAACAAGCGCAACAGTCACAGATGTCGATGCAGCAACCATAATGGCAAGTCATCAGATCGACTCTTGCGAGTGCCAAATATCTATCTGCGATTACACATCCAACAAAAAAACTTTGTTGTATCCATTGGGACCACAGGACCATACCGCGCCTTCCAGTGACGAATATCGAAATCACGACTCCATCAGTTACGAGCCACCGCCGCAAGACGTTGTTCTTTTTCCCTTCTCTCGACGATACATACTGTCAGTCACGATCACGACTTATGGGTTTGGTTACCATCATTCTATCTTGGGAGACCATTCACATACACACGGGATTAATGCCAATTCTTGCGGTGACGACTTCCTCATCTCCTAAGAGATTCCTTTGAAGAGAAGCAGAAAAAGTTGTGGCATGAGGGAACAGGCCTCTGAAGAAAAGTTTACTTTCATGGTTTGAAGACTGCGGCGGACACTTCTACTACTAATTCGAACATGAATCTAATACCACGGGAGAATTGTCGGTGCTACGTCTGTTCTGCAAAGCTTCAGAAAGAGAAGGAACCCCAGAAGAAAAGCTACCTGTTACCAAAAGTACAGCTTGCAAGCAAATCTGGTTATGGGAAAAGTGAGAAGGGAATAATCCAAGAGGATTTTCCCCCTTCGTTGTTGATCACCACTTGTTTTTAATTGCTACGATACCCACTACACGCACAGCCGTGTATGAAGAAGCGTTTGATGGCATGATGTTGTTCTTTTTTTCTTCTCTTTCCGAATCCCCTTTTATTTCCGGGGTGGAAAACCGCAGGCTATGACTCGCCTCTATTGGGGCTTGAGTCGCCACTAGGGCAGGATTTTATAGACGGAATATTTGCTTGCTGAGACACGATGTTTGAGGCTCGATCAGAGCATGGGAATGAATGCGTGCAGTTGCGGGTGATAGGACTATCATCTCATCTTCGCCCTTTTGAAATGAAATTATTTCTGAACATATCCGATCCAACTTTGGAAGTGATGGCCACGTCTATCCTTGGTTGATTTATAACCCGCCTCCAGTCAGCGACGTACTTGTACTTTGGTCACTACATCCGCATGATCCCTTTGGGCTCGAGTCCTCGTGGGTGAGTGACCCGCACGTCTGAGACCGTACGTTCGTCATTGTGCGCGAGCGAGCGAGCGAGCGAATGCTTGTTGGACCCTGCATAGACGCTACTTGTGGACGGACGTACGGAGGACATGTAAAAAGTACTGTACAAGTGGGTATGGGGATCTCAGGAAAACCTTGAACCTTGATATCGCGGAATCAGCTCCGAAAAAGGTAATTGGATCCTTTACGAGGTACTCGGGACCAGTAGAGGTCTTCGGCTGGAGTATCTGCTCAGTGCTCAAACAAAGAGATTCGGCCAGTGCGTGTTACTGTAGACGAACACAGGTGACTACTACAAGGACAAGTCTGCTATACCGAGCTTCGAATCCGAGTTTTGAAAAAGGCAGCGGAAGTGATCTGCAGGCCCGGAATCCAGCTCTTGAAACAACGCTTCTTGCTTGCGCCTCAAATTCTCTCGATGGCGCCACTGGAGGACAAGTCGACGATGGGATGAGTGGATGGGCAAGTGAGGCACGGGGTCAAAATGGTCTGGTGCCAGGTGCCATGTCGGTAGTTACGAGCAGACATTCATCGGCGATCAGTTTTCGTCTTCGTCTCTGTCTTGAGGCGTCACGGCGGAGACTCGACTCTGTCCATCCTGCAATCCTCACAGTCTGCCTACCTAGGTATTGTAGGTACTATAGGTAACGGCAATACAAGGGAACGGGAAGCATGTGAGACGAAAAACAGACGGTATTGTCCAGGTTCCCAGGATAACGTTGGCTGAGTGATGGATCTATTCGTAAGCAAGCACGCAAACAGAGCAGGGAACGAGTAGGAAGGGTATTGTAGAGTGGTAGGGTGGTAGGTAAGGTGATATGTCGCTCGTGTACGTTTGGTTACCGGTATTGTACCTGCGAAGTAAGAGGATGAGTGCCCAGGTGGTTCAGCCCATTGGATCGTCGCCGTTATCGTTGTCGGCGGGTTCCGCTGCCCCTGTCTGCCCTGTTCTGGACTGTCCAGGTGCTGCCCAGGGCTGCCCAGGTAAAACTCGGGGCAATAACGGAGCCCCGACGGAGCATGTCTGTGGTATTACTGGCGCGTACTGGTAAAACTGCCTGGGTCAGCTGATGATGGCAGACAACCACGCACCCGATACCGTAGCGTGACTGCGCACCTGCGCACATGCCGCAGCAACTCTCTGCTCTGCTCACTCTGTCCACGGAACTGTCTTTGGTAGTGGCGCACGCACACAACTCGGCTCCCCGTCTCCGAACAACGAAACGTTAGTGCCATGTCTCTCCGCGTTCTAGAGTCATGCACGAGACGATATCGGTATCGACGAATTGCCATACACATGGCTCCTCAGGATATAAGCCGTCTGGTTTCGCGATGGTGTGGCAAGCCTGGCTGGCATCTACACAGACACCACACAATCAACAACCTCCAGACAAGTACACACGCATACAAGAACCTCTTTATCACCTACAAGTACTTGATACCAGATTCTTCTATACTAGCAGCATCCAGTGATACCACCCTTTCCACAAAGAGATACGAAACGTCATCTCAACCCGCTTGAAGGTTTAGCCATCCACATACAAGTATTACACATCCACCTCCTTGAATACCTCCAAACAAATCTATCCAATCCACCACAAGAAACAACATGCCTCCCATGCGAATCCCCGTCAACCGCCTGGCTCAGAGTGCCCGCACTTTTTCCTCCGCCTCACCAGGAGCGTTGAGAACCGCGGTGCACCATCCGGCACTGCACTTCCACCACCAACACATCCTCCCGCACTCGGCGTCGCAGAGGATCCTCTCCAAGGCCTCCAAGACAGCCCAGACAGCCCAGACGCACTGGGCCACAGTGCCTGAGGCCATCCGCGATGTGACCAGTTACCTCGCCCTGGGGGCGCTGACCTCCGAGGCTGCCTTCCTGGTGTATTGCTGGGTAAGCAATATCTCCTCCTACCGAACTGAGCCAATCCCTTTTCGACCTGTGCCTTGGATTGAGAGGTGCGACTTTTGAGGACGAACAGGACGAGGATAGAGGAAGCATTGGGTAAGTTTTGAGAGTGCAAAACCTAACAACCAATGCTTTCCTTCCTCTGTCTCTCTCACGCTCTTACCCTCTTTCGTTTCCTATGGTTTCTAGGGAGATGAAGTGGGCATCTCATCCATCCTCGATGATGCGAGGAATGAGGCACATGGACAACCCCGCCACAAGCACCAACATATCACTCTCAGACCTTGGGAAGATACAGATGCTGACATGTCTTCGTGTCGGCAGGACCAAAATGCAGATCTGACGGATTTCCTCGCTGTATAACACGCCACGCTTTACGTTGACGACCGCAATTCTTATATGGAACGGAACACTGGCGTTTTGAAGGGCAGGCCTCGTTCACGATGAACTCAGGCGTCGTTGATTTATGGGTCATTGGGTATTTTTCGGGCTCTGTATCAAAGGTTATTCATTTAAGGAGACCACCATCTGGGCGGACACGCAGCCATGAACTTGGTTTGTGATGGTCTATCAGTAGGGCCAGTCCGTCCCATGAGGGTGCGTGCCAACCCTTCTCGAACCGAATCGAGATCGGATCGAGGCACAACTGCCTCGCTGCCTGGCCTCGTCGGGTAAATGGGCACGTGTACATACATATATACCAAGGCAAATAACAAGTACTTGCTTGTACTCTTACGGACGAATCCGAGAAGGTCTTGTACAAATACGCGTGCTCGTAGCTGCTAAGTTCACGTCCAAGCACGCTCCCTATTGATCACAAAGGACTTCCAGAACAGGTATCCCGATCAACGCACCAATCCCCAGGTTGGCGCGAGGGCACAGGGTCATCTCGCGTAATGAGAATGAGGCAATCTGAACGGGAAGTACATACATAGTATTAACGAGTCAGTCAACTGACTCACCTCACTCAGCGTGCGGGCCTTGCGGTGTTTCATTTCATTCCATTCCATTTCTTCCATCTAAATCATATTTGTCTTGTCCTCGTACTTTGCGAATGGGCGCGACCTACTTGTAAAAAGTATGTATTTGCACGTGTTTTGTCAAATGGATAAATACTTTACTCGGTTCCTCGGTCCCCCGGTCTCCCGGTCTCCCGGTCGCTCGGTCTCGTACTTGTACTTGTTCTACTTGTACCTGCACGTGTCTGCGGTGTTTGTGGCGTCTAGAGGCATGTACTTACATAATACGAGGTACACGGCTGTGGCAGCACTCGTGGGGCTACATCATCCCGGACGCAGCCGGCATCTATCAGGCCAGCCTTGCCACCCCTGCCACCGCGCTACCGTGCCCACCGAATCATCAGTCTAGTTGCTTTACCACCGCCCACACACATGGTCGTTCATCAGTACCTGGACTCCGGTGCCTGTGCGTGTATTCGGTAGTGTAGGCGGTGGTAGGTAGGTAGGTATGGAATCCGTCGAAAGAGTGAGAGTAGAGTTAACATCGTCTGCCCCTCTTCACGGCCCCTCCAAGGTAGGGTTCTCACGGACAGGCGCATCATTACCATTTACCTACCTAGTTAGTTATCATACATTTTCTCGTGTGTACGCTCACTCGCCGCCTCTAGGTAATCGGAGCTCGGTGAATTTTTACTCGCAGCTCGACCTTTAAACAAGTCCGAGAGAAGTTGCCCGACCACACTACCTACCTACTTGGTAGACCTTTTGTCCTAGACGTAGTTAGAAGTTAGTAGTAGTAGTAGGTGCCTCCGGATTTTGCGGAAAGGGATTCTCTTTTTCTAGCGAAGATGCCCCCCAATGGCCCGTAGAAGGCGCTCGGGACTTTCTTCAGTGGTCGGATCCCGAAAAGATGGAAAAAAAAAACCCGCCGAGAGGCGAGGCGAGGCGAGGCAGGTGGAGGGGGGCGTCTACAGGGGTCAAGACAAGCGAAGCGACAAAAGGATTCACCCTCACACAGGGAGGTAATAGTAGGGAGTAAGGCAAGAAAGGGTAAAACGCCCAGATGCGGTCGTGCTGTTGCAACTTGCGGCTTTATCGAGTAAACTTTTTCGTTTCTGGTAAGCATTTCTTGCTTTTCAAGTTCTCGGTCTTGTTGGCCTGGCACCTGGCTGGCCCTGGGTCTTTTCCTTCTTGTCAAATGACGCTCACGCTCACGATCCGGGGTCACGGCCGTCACGGCATGGACATGAGCGAGGCCTTCCATTTGCGTCCGGCCGGCCGGTTGGTTAGTTTCGTTAGAGTCAAAGTGCGTAAAGTAGGAATTCGGTTGGACGAGGGGGACGAGGGTGAAAAAGACGCGGGTTGATCAGTTGGTCCCTCGCCCGTCAAATCTCACTCGGGTTCTGACCACCACACCACATGTCGGTGATGTTTAACTCGGACTCGTACTCGGACTCGTCCTTGTCCTTGTCCAGGTAGGTCGTCTGCCACGCTCTTGACTGGGTAGTACTTGTCCTTGTCCTTGTGTGGTAATGAGTCTGTGGAGACGAGACGGCGAGTCAAAATATTCATCATAACATCATAATCACCCTCGTAGTTGTTGTTTCGCGTGCCGAGAAGTTTGATTTCGAGCTGGGTAAATAGAGAGGCAGAGAAGGGAAAAGAACAAGATCTCTGTTATTTGTATATGTACATGTACATGTAATCCCACATTCCCCCCCATCATCTTGCCATATCCCGCTTTCTGTTCTCCAGCATTGGCACCAAATATACCAAGGTAACGTAATAATCAATCCGTTATCCGACTTTGTCCAAGTCAGCAAGCCAGATCTATCCGAACCCCCCTCAGCCTTACCCCGACATAATTCTTCTTAATCCGCTCTCCGAGGCACACTACAAGAATAGACCCACCTACGGCATCTTGTTAGCCCGTGGCCTACATATATACTCTCACCCCATAACGCCTTCTTGCAAACATCTAACAAATATTGTACCCAAAGAAAAAAGGGAACTTAAAGACCAACACCTAAACTATCACTTACAAATCGCCAACCACGTCTCGACTCGAGGTTGATCACCAGGACCGAGACCATCCATCGCCGGCCTCTCTCCCCTCACCCACACCAATGCCTATCTTAATCGCCTATGCGACCTCTCACGGCTCGACGAGAGAGGTAGCAGAACGCATCGCCTCGCGCCTCCACGCCGATGGCTTTGCCGTCGACTGCCGGTCCGTCGACCATGTATTCAGCGTGGAGAACTACAGCGCTGTCATCTTGGGCAGCGCCGTGCACAATCAAAAGTGGCTGCTGGACGCACAAAAGTTCCTCGACGTCGAGGCCATGGGTCTCCAGACGAAGCCCACCTGGACCTTCAGCGTCGGCATGGCCCCGGCCGTCGGATCGAAATGGGTCCGAGACCGAGCCGTGCGCCGCGAGTCCCGCCAGATCGAAGAGGTTGTCCTCCGAAAGCTGCCCAAGGTCCGAGAGCACCGTCTGTTCGCGGGAAAGGATGACGGTGCAGAGACCCCGGCGCCTGTTCGATGTCTCTGGAGCTGCATCGGTGGGCGGTGGGGAGATCACCGCGACTGGGGCGAGATTGACGAGTGGGCAGACATCATTGCAAAGGAATTGAAATTGGAGGGTATATGAGGGATGAGTACCGAAAGCTGGGTCTTTGGTATCTGTTGTCTTGCGTGGCAGCTGTCTGGATCGGATTCCAGACATCTTGGCAGCCGGTTTTGGCGTTGGGTGTGCCGGAGTTGCTTGGATAACTTACAGCGTTCACTATGACACGATTCTGTGATGAGAATGATCGAATACCCAACACGCCAGGTAACTGGCCTGCATATTGCGTGTAGCGCGATATTGAATAGCACCAAAATGCCAACAGCGTCATCCGTTGAACTGAGCAATTTGAGGTGTAGCCAGTACACTTGCAGCATCCCCGAATTCTCGCTCGCCGTCCACTGGGAAGCAGATTTCTCACCGCTGTACGGGCACAGTCTCCCGGGCTTGTACCCGGATTCTCCCGCACTGAATTGAAATGATGCCGGAAGTGGCGACAACCAGTGCATCGGAATTGTTGGCTGGACCTGGGGCCCCGAGGCTGACCACAATGAAGCCCCACGAGTATGATCAAGAGGACATGATATCATTCACCTTAGTCAGAAGACCATCAGATCGAAGCACTAATTCTCGTGTATGGGCACGTAGGTCGGTGGAGTGGCGTAGTTCATGGTATCAACCTGGGTCGCCGAGCATGTATCCTTTCTGCCAGCCCGTCGAGAGCATCTTCAATGGCATTGCATTCAGCATGCGGGAATATGCTCGGAAAGGTCTGGCATGGTCCGTACCGTCCGGATGTTCTCTGTGATGTTTCACACAGCTCCATCATCCGCTTCAGGAAGTGACACTGCTGCAAGCATACAAGTAGGAGCCCCGTTTGTCAGCTGGCATCTGGGTTAGATAAGCACCGACTGGGCATTTCCGTTGACGTGGACAGTCGGGGAATTCAGAAGGAAGACGTCATCGATTCTGTCAGAACCACCGGTGAGACCTGACTGGGATGAAGTAAGGCTCACGAAGAGCTATAAATCGCATGACGGACGACATCCGACATCAACGGTGATTCACATGCCGATCTTAGCTTACCAAAGGCTGCGTCTGAGAAAATACCAGACACAGGGTTCAAAGTCGTGCTACAGTCGCAGTGCACTCCACTCTCAGAGGGTGTGAATGCGTCGTCATGAATGATGCCTCTGGTTGCATTGGAGGGTGACGAGAATTACAGTGAGAGAAAGAGACGAGCAAAATTCTCAGCCTTTGACGTGCTCGACCTTGGGTGCTTGGCTTCAAGAATCGTTCTGTCTGACAGACGAGCTTGCAGTGTCACTCGGGAACGTTGCGCCAATATTTCTTTGTCAGACCAAATCAGGTCCCCTCTTCAACCCCTCCACGTAACCCTTGCTTTGTTGTCACTCTTTCATCACACCTTCTTTCTCTATGACCTCTCTTTGTTCTCCTCATCTAACTTTGGTCCCTGAATGTCTTACATTGAGCTATACCCTTCGAATCACTGGTCTGCCTCGCGTATCTGGTGGTCTACAATATTCAGCAGAAATCGTGATACCTTTCGGCCACCGTCCAGATCGTCGATCACCGAAGGCATTCGTTATCCAGCTAGCGCCTACTCATGTGCACAATAATATGCAGATAATGAGAAGGATCGCTGTCATTCGAGTGAACAGCCAATAATATGACGTCGAATATTTGGGCTGATTGTGAATGGCTGGGGTGAGATGGCGAAGAATTGGACCGACGACGCAGCTGTGAGTCCCCCAATGCCATGATCTATACATATCTGCATCACCATATACCCCTACTAGTATGTGGTCATTGATCAATCAGGTATCTTTGTGTGCTGATCAGTCCACACTTGCATGCGCCTTGGTTCGCTGACCTGCCAGGAACTTCCCCCGCGAAACCATATCAACCATTGCCTGAACATTCTTGTGGGCCTTTGCTGGGCATACAAGTGCAAATAGTCCCCGAAGAGTCTTGGTTCTCCAAAGAACAAGAATACAAGAGTTCATTGGGCAATTATTGATGCGCAAAAGCGCATTTGAGTTCAGTCAAAGCTTCTTTCTATTGCTCCCAGCCTCAGCATCCAATTGCTACATCGGACAATAAAACATCAGACGATCCCTTCTTCCTCTACTGCGACTGGACATCAGCCAACACAAACTTTCAACTATTCCAAGCACAGCAGATCCACGGTGGGGAATCAGCCCGTAGCCCACAAACCCTACATATACTCAATAATGATTTGCAACTCGGGTCCCACGGCACCAATATTCTGAGCCAACTATTCGCTAACCTACCAATCGCCGAGTCCAGCATGCCACACTATCAACTTGGTCATTGCTTCGAAGTTATCGCTCCATTTTCACATGATTTATCAATGGCTATGACGGAGTATCTGGCGACACCTATGGTACGTGACTGTCACAAAACCGGTCGGCATTGCTGATGGTCCGGTTGGAATTTATACCATCTCGCGCAACTGTCCAAGAGTTGATGTTCATATCTCAAGTACACACCTCAATACTCGATCAGACGTTCAATCATACAAAAACCACCGCGTATTTCTTCTTTCTCATTGTGAGACTTTCATCCCCGCATCAGAATGAATACGGACCAACAGACTATACGGTCGCGTCCGCGCGTTTCGCGGGCTTGTGAACGATGCCGTGTCAAAAAGGCCAAAGTAAGTCGATTCGTCTTCTGGTGCCATTATGGTTGCTCGAAAGAAAATCAACAGCATTCAGAGAGACTGACCATCGTCTTTGAATAGTGCGATGGTGAGAAGCCGTGCAGGAGGTGTAATCTGGACCAAGCACCTTGTTCGTACAAGATCCGGAGGAAGACCGAGTGCGCGAGCACAAACCAAAGGTAAGTAGTGAGATCGTACTACCCTGCGCTCAATGGCTCCCTGAGTGACTTTGTGTCCTCTCGCTAACGGTCCCAAAGATACAACAGTCTCCTTATTCAACATCAGGAAGCCCTGACAGCGGGCTTGGTGGAACTGTACAGGCGGCTCGCCGGAGGTCAGAAATGGGACGGTGCTCTAGTCGAAGAAGTCAATGGCAACCCCAGCGTACACGGTATCCTTGAACGACTAGGAGTGCTTGACCGCGACGAAGATGCAATTCCCAGCAATTTCGACTCATCCTCGACGCACACCAAGTCGGAACCTGTCTCACCCGTGAGCCTTGCGAAATCTGTTCCTCCAGCTATTGCACCGAAACCAAAAGTGCAGGTTCAAGCAACAACTCATAGAGACCCGGTCTGCCATACACCTGGTACTGCAGTTCTTGAACGGCGGATTACCGTCGGCCAATCGCCAAAATCAGCCACAGCAACGACCATGAGCCGGACGTCGACGGTGTATGGACCGCAATCTTCCCCATTCGATGGAAATGAACTACCAGAACACATGACATTTTTCGCACAACACCTCTCCTCACCACGGACACCACCGTCGAACGCTCGAAGCTCACTCAACAGGCTCAGCATGTCGTCGATATCATGGGACTCGCCAATGGATGAGTTTGGCGATGACTTGTTTGGCACGCCGATACTTACACCCGGGGCAGATGTCCAGCCAGCACAACAACGGCCGGGCCACCAGATCGAACCTGTTCCGCAACCTCAGCCGCTCGGCCAAACTCCACCACAAGTCCATCAGAATTCGTACACGCTGCCCCCGTCATTCACATCTCCGCACCTGAGCGGCACGGAAGCCTACAGCAATGAGTGTTTCTTCGATGCGACTCTAGGCGCGGGAGTGTCCATGTATGGATGGGATAATGGATTGGTAGGTCCAGGCGGTATCGAGTATGTGCCTTGGGACACGGGAGTTTATGTCTAGAACTGGAATCATCGAATGCAGGAGTTTTTGTGGCCAACAACAAATAATATAATACTTGGTGACTGTTCCATCTCGCACTAAAGTATACGGATCTACATAAGTGCCTCTTATCTATGTATCATGCGTATACAAGTATGCAGGGTCCAGATCTGCCAAGACGTGTCGAGCCGACTAATCCTCTTTTGGTTGCTCGAGGATGTCTCTCACTTGGACATCAAGATCGGATGTATTGGTAGATGAAAGCAGCGTCAAGCCCCTTGAATCTGCCGTCGAGAAAGGCGCTCTGTCAACTCTCTCTTCGACTGTCAAGAAACATGTCTCTAGCAGGTCTCAGGTCTCTTGCGACCCTGCAGCATGCGATGAACTACATTATATCGTCCCTGCGTGCTCTCCGACACAGACCTTGGCCTCGTTCATCAGTGGTTGCCGCTCGATTAGACCCATCCCAACTGATCGAGGAAGAGAACTCGCCCTACTGTGACCCACGATATTTCCACCCCGCTCGCACTGGAGCTCTTCTCAACGAGCGGTATCAGTTGGCGACGAAACTTGGCCGTGGAAGCAGTTCCACGGTCTGGCTTGCGCGAGATCTGAGACAGTCTGTGCTACGTTCCTTCTGATTAGTCGATAGGTGGAAATGGCTCAGAGACCGCTACGTGGCAATCAAGATCAAAGCAAACACATCCAGTCTCGCACACGAGGCGGCACATGGGTGAGGTAAACATACTGAGGCACATTACACGAAAGAACCCTCTTTATGAGGGGGTGGGCATTTGTCCGACGGACTTCTTGACACGTTCACGATACCGGGGCAACGTGGGACGCACACGTGTCTCGTATTTGAGCCCCCCTGCGGGAGCCACTATATGGCTTTACCAAAGCCGTTACGTGGGAGACGTGATACCGGATGGAGATTGTCAAAATCATTCTCCAGATGGTGCTGCATGGACTTGATTATATACACTCGGAATGTCAAGTTATTCACACCGGTATGTTTTTTCTTTTCATATCCATAACAAAATATGGGCGGCATGGGGATATTGATTCGACCCGAACTAAATAGTTTTAACAAAGTTATAGGCCACCTCCACAATCCCGACCTGATCCCCGAGATTTTCACCTTCGAGACGACCATCTCCAGCGTCACCGGCGAGGAGAAGATCTCGTTCATCGACTTTTTCCGGAAAATGGTCCGGTGTGGGAACCGAGTGAGCGCAGCACGGCCGGGGAACTCCTCGAGGACACTTGGCTATACAGTGAGGGCGTGGGTGGACAACGATAGCAAGATGGATAGATACCTCTACTGAGCACTGTTGTGTTTGTATTACATAAACCCTTTTCTCTGTAACTGGCTGGCTGGCTGGTAAGGTAAGGTAAGGTAGGGTAGGGTAGGGCAGATACATACACAAGTAGACAGACAAACTCGGTCTTTAATGGATGGATAGATGGATGGGCTTTTGGAGGGGTGCTTATATATCTGTCTATCTTATCTATTTGTCTCGTCTTGTGTTTGTGAGGGGGGGAGAAGCTCGACTAAAATGCCCTCAAGAGGGATCATCGAGCAGAGAACCGTATTTGCTCTACCACCATCTATATCATACCTAAGTATCTGCGCTGTATACTGTACCCGTACCCGTACCCGTGCCTGTACCCGTGGACCTGTGGTTGTGCATTGGAGCCCATATCCAGATTCTTTCAAGAGGTTGAAGTTCCTCCACTCACTCACTCACTCAATCAGTCAATCAATCATGGGCAAGTCTTATAGGCTTCTTCCGCTCTTGCACTCTTCCATCCCCGTCCAATCCCCGGTGGGCGACGGTGTCACCAAACAAAAAGAACCATGAGCTCAGCTCAGCTCAGCTCAGCTGGCCACCCTTACATGGTAAAATGCCTTGTATTCACGCGTGCTCGTATGCCTTTGCCTGGGGAGATTGGTGCCGGTAGATTATTTATCCAGATTCGAGATCGAGAGGACGCGGCCGCCGTTTTTCTTGTCCGCTGGAGAAAAGGGGGGAGAAGTAGACTCTACTGGTAGAAAAAGGCCAGTAGCTGGTTGGTTGGAGAGTTGAATCTACCTAGGTGTCATGGGGTGTTGGTTGGTGTTCACGGCGGACCTTGAAAAATGCAAGACTCTGATCTGTTGAAAAGGTGGTAGGTAGATTGTGAGGAACTGTAAATCTGTATGTGGGTAGGGCATCCTCCCACCGTTGGTTGATGCCATGGCCCATCTCTAATAAGATATTCTTTCACAGGAGCTTGTCTTGTCAAGAGGCTCCCTTCTGAAATGCCTACTCACTCTCCATGTAAAATCCCTACCTGCCTACCTGACCCCCTTCATGCATATGCTAAGCAGCTCCATCGTCTTCCACCCCAAACCAGACCAGAGCCGGCCGTTTCCGAGTCGTAGAGCGCTGAGAAACAACCTCTAATATCACACTTTGAAACTTCGTATATGGCGTAGACCCCATGAGGCGCCCCCCGAAAAAAAACCAATGGTAAACCCCAAAACGCCCGTCTCCAATGCAAGACACACAAAATCCGACGGGGGCCCTTTCTTTTCCCCTCTAGATGTTGTGAATTAGAAAGTTTCGGAAACTGTCCCAGTAGTCGGAATCGACGTATCTGGGGGGTAAAACACGTAGGTTAGCATATCTCGTCGATGCAAAAAGACATTCCGGAAATGAACGTACATGTACTTCATGCTGCTCCTCAGACTGGGCTGAATGCTCTCGGGTTGCCATCGGAAGATGTACATGACAAACGCCCAGCTCAAACTGGCGAAAACGGGCCACGCATTGTTCTCGATCTTTGCCTTGACCTCGGGCGATAACCTTTGGGTCCATAACGTCGGAGTTGGCGTCGACCTCGTGGCGCTCGGCGGTTCAATGCTGAGCTTCGCCAGCGCGAGCATTACTCGGGCAAAGACGTAGATGACGATTTGCTGCTCGATACTAAAGGAAAATAGTTTAGTCTCACAAGAGCCAGTTTACAGCAGGTACAATTGAGCCTTACCCGCCATGCTTCCCTCGCCCAAAGACAACATACCCGCCCAACAGGCCGGCGAAAAAGGTGTCGTACGGCCCCTCCTTCCCGGGGTGTCTGGGATTCAATAGCCTCAATATTAACATCGAAGACTTGTACACTGTTGCAAAGAATGCGAGGTTCCGCGCATGTTGTCTGGTAGCTTTCAAAACAAGGCGTATCTTTTCTCGGATCGACCCCGACCGGAACATGAAGACCATCACCAGGGCATGAGGAAATCGTACTTTGGCACCGTAGACGGCGCCATTACGGGCGGCTTTGAGGATGGCGAGGAGAGGAGCGAGGTCGGGGTTGAGGATGATGGACTCGACGGTTTCCTAGTGAAGTCAGTGAGGAGCTCAACAGTGCAGAGGGCGCGCATCGCCGACTGACCTTTAACACATCCATTTCGCCTACTTGACGGCAGATATTGTATTGTGGAGGACGAAAGACTCCTCAATATCCCAGGAGCGCAGAGACCAAGGGAAAAGCAAGGTCACCGGAGAGTTACGAGGCAAAGGGCGCAGTGATGGCAGCCAACGTCATGGGCATTGAGCTGCGTGCGTGGCTGGAATGAGCAATTGGCATGTGTTAATTTGGGTTTTACGTCGAGGCAGCAGAGCAATTGGATGCCAGATGGAGAGTTGCAGAGTGCAGAGAGCAATAAGAGACAGAGAAAAGACTCCTCGGCGAACGAGGAATACCGACTACATCATCTTTGACCTGGTTTGTCGGTGCATGTGAACCGCGGGCGGGTCAGCGAGGGCCAAGTTGTGGGCATTTTTTGCCTTCCCCACAGTCCGATGATTTTGTTCAACCGCCGCGCTGAGCCTCGGCTGTTTTGGTGTTCCCCAGTGCCACCTGCGCTTCCCGCTGTTCATTATCCGATACTACCTATACATGATGCTAAACCTCGTCTGCCGATACGGTAGACTCGTCCTTGATAAGATACTCCCCTAGGTCCATGTCCATATTCATAGCCATATCGCCTTGTCGGAAACCTGCGAACACCAGAACCTGCCTGCGCACCAGAGACTTCTAAAGTCATGGGTCTATCGCGTGCCACAGGGCATTCATACTCCGTTTCCTCGGCAAATGCACATTGCGTAAATAACGGCCTCTCGAGGCTTGACGGCGAAGTCCTGAACGTCATAGCTACTGGCTTGGGCACGCCAGGCCATCCCCCAAACATGTATGAGGGGCTGCGACGAGACGAGTGTCCAGACTGTGACTGCATTGCAGAATCAGTCGTAGTGGGATGTCATGTCTTCTCTGCGTATTTTTGAGCCTTTGAAAACCTCGAGTCTCGCCTACCTCAGGAGGTCCGCTGTCGTTTCGGCTTATCATTGTCGTCGTCACTTGCATCGTTCATTTCCTCGTCGTCATCTTCGCCGATGCTAATGTCATCTCCGCTGCCTAGACCGCTGCTTCCTTCTTCCGAGAAATCGTCAACGTCCATGCCGCCGTTTTCCATGTCTTCGTCTTGACTGATCATGTCTTCCTCGCCATCCACGTCTCTCGTCTCTGTTTCGTCCTCAACGTCGTCACGGTTTCTCTTGAGTCCTTTCATCTTCCGTGTCTGCAGCGTTGAAAGATCCTGCTTGCCAAGGTGCACCCGGCCAATCTTGTCACCCACCAGGTCTGTCTCGATGTTCTTCTTTGTCCGTACTTCGTTTGGCCGACGGCCATGTTTCAAAGCATCCCTCATCACCGCCGCATCCGCCTCATGGAATCGCCCGACCCGGAAGTCAAAACTGGGTCCGATGGGGTCAAGCTCAACTCGAGGAATTTTGGGGCTGTTGGATCTCATAGTCCGTATCCGATACCACCTGAGATGAAGGACAGGTTTGTTCACTGGATCGTTCAGATCTCCCGAAGGACTGGCGCTCTCACCCGCGGCAATCATCAATATATATTGTAGGCCTGCGACGTCAATCGAAGATATCTCTTCGCCTTGAAACAGATCCAGCATTATCGATCTGAGCGACTGATAGAGCGTAGCTTGCGCCGACGATGAAGTGTCATCCCACTGAGACCCTGCGAACAGAATCAAAGGCTTCATCCCAATCCCGATCTGCAATTTCGCTTCCGACTGTTGCTCGTTCGGGGGCACCAGGAGGAGCAGCTCGACCATGTCCAGCAGCTTCCCATCGTATATTCGCAGGACGGTGATATTATTGGGTCTTTTCTTAGAATGAGTACCAAAGACCACCACGCCACACTCGTTTTTCCCGGCCAGAAATTCCAACGACTCGGAGTTCTCGAAAGGGTGGATGTTGTCGTTCTTCTTGGTGAGCATCACAGAGTCCGGCTTGGTGAGAGTGTGGACGGTTTTCAGCACGGTGCTGACCGGCTGCGGGCATTTCGTGCCATGGAGGAGGAGCACCCGTTTTCTCGATTCCACCTGCTGAGGCTCGCGTGCTTTGACGATGCGGGCAGTCCGAGCATTTCGAGGTTTTCTGCAAATGTCAGTCTCCTTTGCATAAACAGTGGTCGAGGAACTTACATTTCGCGCAGCATCGCGAATATTGCTACCTGACTTGGAAGAGAGAAAGCGCAGCCAACAGATACCCGGGAGACGAGACGAAGGACCCTACAATCTGGACTGACCGCTTTCGCACAAGTTTTGAGAGGCACAAAAATTTCCAGGCCGCAGGTGAAAATCCTTATCGATAAGGAACGGTGGAGTATAGAGCCTATTGCGCCACATTCCCATTACCGCCTCGCCGCGTTTGCCCTCGGCAACACCAAACGATGTCTATTGCTAGTCTCTTCGAGAACTTGAACTACAAGAAATTCCCGGCTCGACGTCTCAAGGCTACTCCATCTCTGACCCACATGCTGCCCTATCTTTGCCGATTGACCCGGTACGCCCTTCTCTCTCGTGGAAGTGAGATAGGTAACTGGAGGCACCAAAAAAACGAATTGGTCGTCAAAGACCAGCAGCTCGCAGCAGGGAAAGGGAGACAATAAGAGCAAAGTGTTTCAAGCGCCAATGCCTGTGTGCGAGCTCAAGACTTCAAATTTCACTGCTATGGAGGACCTCTTTTTTTTTTCGAAGTCTCGTATCCTTGGGCAGCCGGATATCTCGACTGAATCCCTCACATCCACGTTCGATTTGATAACGGGTTTTAAAGTAAGCCAGTGGAGATGAGCAACTGATCTGCCGCTCTTGCAAGATTGACAGGGTCACAATCAACGCCGTCAATCCAGCAACAGGTATGTCGACCGTTTCTCGACTCGATAAATGAGTGGCAGCGTCTCGCGTCTCCCTCGTCACCTCTCATATATTCAGAGAAATTGCTTGTTCCCATCTGCATCCTAATGACCACATTGCCCTTGGGTGGCAAACATGTCCGGCGGAAAACCAGCGAGGTCTGCTCCTGTTCCTTTGTTCACGAATATGCCAGCTTGAGCGACAGCTAGGCTTAGTCTCGTCCGCCATATCTGCTCCCTGACAATAACAAGTTTCGCACCCAACTCTGATCATGGTATGTGCTAATACAATGCTCGATCTACACATCAATTCCAAGGTTAAGAAGGCAGCAGTCTTGCATGGCCCCTGCGTGCTACTCGCGCACAGTCGCTCTATGTTCACCACTCCCGTGAGGTCGTGAAACGCCTCAGAACCATGTCGGATCACGTATACTAGTTCGAATTCCTCGTCCATCATTGAAACGCACGGAGAGCTGTGAAGGACCTAATGGATGGGGGACTCGTATAGCTATGCAGCAGAAAGGGGTTGGCAGCCTTGTGTCGGAGAGAAGTTGATCCGATATGGTTGGTTCTTGTCCTCCTACGGTCCATTTCCCTACGGCAAGGTCAGAGATCGTCCGGTTCCTGGGAACAAATCTCTCTTTATGTTGATATACATGCACATATCGAGTATACCACCCAACTTACTCGGGACGTACTGTATATACCCCCGAGCCGCCATTGATCCTGGCAATATCTTATGTACGTACAAATCGTACCACATCTTCCTTACTCGAGAAAGTTCCGCTTTGCTGGATGGATGGATGGAATACATTCATCCAGGGCTCTTTAATCTCTTTATTTTGTCAATATATTCTCTGCTCAAATCTCCTGTTTTTCTGTGTTGGTAGTGGCGGGGAGATGGGTATGTCCTCCCTCTCCATCTCCGTTGATGCCTGTCTCTCTGGTAGGAAATTCCCTCGGAGATCCCACTCAGAATGAGACAGGCATTGCCGCTCTTTTTGTTGTCGAGGTTACAACAGTAGTAGAGGACTATGAAGCGCCGTGTGTACGCGCACACACACATGAAATGCAACAATACGGTTGCTGACACGTCCCCATCTCAAAGACCAGGTCAAAGACCTCTTGACACAATGAGACCATGGATACTTTCCTCGGAAAAATCACCCGCTAAAAGTGTCGGTGACGCCGAGACTCTTCTGGCCCGCGGCGGCCTCGTCCAGAGCGACGTTCTTGTTCAGCTTTGTCGTCTCCTCGTCGATCTTGTCCTGGTCCGCGTCCCCCTGGGCGGCCTCGATCTGCAGCGCCAACACCTCGAGCTGCAGCTTCAGCACTTTGTTCTTGATCTTGCCGTTCTGGAGGGCCGTGGCGGTGTCGTCGTCACCAGCGGCGGCGATCTCGTCGTTGAACCCGCCGTCGCCGGTTTCAGCGTCCTCGGCCGTCTCCCGCGCGTCCTTGATGATTTGGAGATCCGCGGCTGACACGGAGGCGAGGTCGGACGTGTCAATCTGTTCGAGTCCGAGTCAGCCAAAATTGTCTGTCGTGGGACCGCGATTCTTTTGTAGTTGGAATGAAAATGAACAATACGATGCACTTACAGGGAACTTTGCATTCACTTCCGCCAATGCATTCCCGGCGACTCCGTCAGAGACTTGGAACTGACTGTACGGCTGGACGGTGAGGACGTTGGCTCGCTTGGTCTTCGCACCGATCCCAGTCGGAGCAGCCGCGGAGAGAGCCACGATGCCCAAGAGGATGGTGGCGGGTGAGATGTACATTTTGGCTTGTTCTTCTTCTTCTTCCAACAACAGAGAGAGTATGTGTGTGTATGAATTGCTGCTGGTCACAGGGTTCCCCAAGAACGAGAGAGTTGAGAAAGACAGTCCCAAAGAGTTTTGGAGAGAATATAAAAACAGACCAGCTGTTCGATTGACAATAGGGAAGAGATTGAAAAGTGAATGCTTGAGATGGCAAAATAAGACCAGCTTACAGATCCCGTCAGGACAAGCAGCCCAGCTCGACTTTATATATATGCACAGCACAGTAGGTTTACCTTTTTGGCGCCTGACATTGACTCTATCACATACAGACCGACGCTTCACTGTACCTAGTCGGTACTTGGAACAATGGCGCCGCTGTGTCGTTGGGTGATTGAGAAAGCAAAAAGGGCTAATAAAAGGGCCGAGGGATAATTGGATTGTCGCACCTTTGTTCTCACACGTTCCCACGTGGGAATCGTGCTGTGATGGTGGCACTCGCTTATACCGTGGTTGGTTTGAGAACAAGTCATGTCGTTGTTGGGGACAACCTGGAAGAGGTAGAGAGAGACCGAGAGAGAGAGAGAGAGCCTCGCTTGAAGTGATGATGGTGGTAGTGCCCCCTGGTCCTGGTCCTGGCGCCGAGACTGAGACGACACTGAGACTCGATAACCGAACCGACCTCCACATTTTCCATCACCGTATCCAATTTCCCTTTGTTCCTTTGTTGGTGCTTGTGCATAATATTCTCCCGGATGCTCGTGAGGAAGGTATAATAATGTTTGTCTCCAGGACCATGGGCATCATGGCCGGCAAGGATATCTGTCTCAGGTAGTTTTGTTGCATGGGTGGAATATGGTTTTCTGTTTTCTTAAACCAGCGGGTTTCCCTTCCCGTCCCCCTTCCCCTTCCCCAGAGGAAGCGAGGCAAGCCAGCCATAATATGTACCGAGCGGTTTTTATGGCCCTGACTGACTTATTCTTGAGTGATCGACTGTTTTCCCTCGCGTAGAGCGTAGAGTGTAGATCGTAGACATTTATGCTGGTGCAGCGCTGGCGCTGTATATTGTGAGGCACTTGACGTATCAAACTTAGCCATCCCCATCCCCATCCCCATCTCCATTTCAGCGTCAGAGTCAGGATCAGGATCAGTGTCAGTGTCTGCGATTTCTCCTCCTCGCTTCGCTTCGCAAGCGAGGAAGGGCATCCCATGTACCTCGTGCCGAGTAGTCGGTACCTGGAGCAAGACGAGGAGCGAAGGAAGAATGGAAGGGAGGGAGGAATAGGAGTGACGGTCTATTTACTTAGCATCTAGCAGCTAAGTAATTTTGTATGTATAAGAAGATGCCCCCTACCTCCCTGGAATTCATCCAGCTACTTCTTCTGACACATATCTGCATGCACAAGTGAACGAAGTTTGCTGTGAACTGATTACATACATACACACTCTCACATATGTAAGTAGGTTGGTAGGTATCTACAGTACATTCACAGTCCACCCCTAATATGATCACAACCTCAATACTATGTACTCGTATATAATATCACCAACATTCCCAGAGAATGGCCATTCCGTCATGAATTATTCTATTGTGATAATGCCCAACAAGGCAACTTTTGCGTTTGGGCCAGGAAATAACCACGGCACTTCCAACTACTTCCCATCTTTGGCCCAGAAACTGGGCACCACACCGAAAAGGCTCACCAGCGCCAACCACCACCACGCCCAGCCGACGACACCCTTCTCCAGGCCTTGGCCATACCAATGACCCGCGACAATGGGTCCAATCGTCCGGAACGCGCTGGATGTCGCGGCACCCATGCCGTGGATGGTGCCCAGCATGGCGGGACTGGGGCTGGAGTTGTTGATGAGCAGGACAGAGCCCGGGATCGCAAACGTCCGCGCGGCGACCTGGAGCACCACGACAACGACGATGCCCATCCAGAGCACGAACGGGTGAGAGATGAGGAGCGACAGGTATGGCGCCAGGGCATAGGCCACAGGGAACACGAACAGAGACCAGCGCGTTGAGCGGAGAAGGCCGAATCGCGCATTGATACTCGGATATAACGTCAATTGTAGGATGATTCCGACGAACCCCAGAATCGACATTGCCAGACCAATGGTGGGCAGGCTAAATTGTAATCCACCCGTGAAGACGAAAGGGAGATGAACAGTGTTCTTCTCCTCGTCGGTGGCTCGGGCCGAGGAAAGGAAAATCGTCCAGAGGGAAGCGAAGCCACCCATCTGGAAGTCCATAATGGCGACAGTTGCCAGTACAAGGAGGACATTGGAAGTGATGGCATGGTAGAATGGGGGCGCCGACTTAGGGGCTTCAGACGGCCTGGGAGGTGTCTTTGATGAGGTTGCAGAGGGATTCGCGCCCTCGTCTTCCTTGGGTGGCAGTGGTTCCAGCGGCGTGCTCGAGGGCATGTTCTCGTCGTCCACCGTATCTGGTCCGGGAGCGACATCTACTTGGCCAAGCTGGCTATACCCGAATCGCTGGAAGACCATGGTACGGATGCGGTAGGTGATGTTTTCGGCGAGCTCGATGCCGCGGTCACGGGTGTATTTCCGGGAACTCAGCGTTTCTCGCAGACCCATCCACACGAGCAGTGCATCTGCAAAGAGCACAAGGGCGCAAAACAGGTTGGGTGCGGCGTAGGGAAACGTCGTCAGCCATGAGACCCCATGAGCTCCGCCAAAGGTCGAGTTCTCTCCAAACAGACCTGGATAGTTGTGCACGGGATCGGAGAGCATCCCACCAAACAGCGGGCCAAAGATGTTGGCGATATTCCACGCCAGAGGCAGTAGCAGGAACGTTCGCGAGTGGTATTTCTTCTCGGTACTTTCTGCCAATGCCGTCCTTGCTCCTCCCACGGTTGCATTGACGGCACCACCCAGACATCTCCAAACCACGGCTGCAGGGAAACTTCTTGAAAATGCCACGCCTATACAGCTCAATGCTTGTCCCGTCAGCCCGATCAGGAGGACGGTCTTTCTCCCAAATGACGGGGAATCAGCCACCCGCCCCCACAATATGCCTGTGAACACCTGGGCGGCCGTGAACACCCCCTGCAACACACCGGCCTCGAAGGATATCTGGCTGTCCGGCGCCGAAGGGGAGAAGGACTTGAGTTGGTAAAACATGTAGGCCTGCAGGGCAGCCTGCTGGAAGAAATCGACCACTCGCACGGAGCATATTATGAAGAGTTGGAACTTGTTCGGTATCGAGGCCCATGACGGCGGTGGCGGTGGTTTGCCCGGTCGGGTTTCGACGTCGTGTCGCATGGTTAGAGAGGGTGAATGAGTATGCGAAGGCGTATATGCGTCACCGAGGTGTGTTCTCGTATGTTTTCATATATACAAGCATGGCATCCTCGGTTGAGAGATGTACGTTTCAAATGCGGAGGTGCGTTTTCGGGCTCTCGGGCTCGCAGGATACCTCGTGGGAAGTTGTCGGCTGTACGAGTTAGCAACCGTGCTTTTCGACGGGATACAAGCGACAGTCAAGTGCTCGTATTGTGGAATCTCTGTAGTATGTGCAAGATCCAGCAGATGCTCTCTCGAACGAGAAGCTGGATGCGGCAGTATACGAGTGCACGTAGGTACCGTCACCGGACCAAGAGATAGGCCAAGATGAACACCAGATAAAGGATATCCGAAGTCGGGGGAGGTGAGATATGAGAAAGACGTTGCTGGCGATGGGCCGATGGGAGGGAGAGGACGGGAAGACGTCAACCTACAGCGCTACTGTGCGAATTGTCCTTGTAGATGGGACGGAAATACTACGCACGCACCCGAGTAGTAGGTAGGTACGTAGCCCCGGGACGCACAAGTACCATTTGGGGCCTCTAGGGCCTCCCTAGGAGAAGCGTAGCGGCAGCGTTTTTACCTACAAAAGCCTGCAGCATCGGTATGGGCTCAGCCGAGCCAAGCACCCCCCAAAGCATTTCGTTCGTCAGTCGGGGCCGGAAGTCGGGGGGTTCCTTGCCACCTGCTCGTCCGCCCCCCTCTTTGTTTAGTAGCTGCAGCTTGCCTAGCTGGCCCTTGCTGGCCCTAGGCACCATTGGCGTTGATATTTAGGCGAAGGTGGCGCCTTTGGCTCGCCCCAAACCTTGGAAGGTAGTTTCCACCTTAAACTTGGTACTCGGTACATGTTACTCGTATGTATCTAGCCTGGCAATCTTGACTGGGATTGAGACGAGATGTATGTAAGAGAAGAAGTGAGAGATGAATGATTGATTGGAGAAATTTACGGGTGTTGCTCTCCCACTGCTAGGTTTTTGATATTTTTTGCTATCGACACATACATACGTACAAGTAGAACAACTACCCCTCCCCTCAGAACGAGGAGAATGACGACTTCGAGCAGAGCTGAAGCTTCAATAAGGATGTTTCGGCGGTTGTGCATTCCAAGGCCTCCGCAATCACATCTCAAAGATTAACCCGATCCTGTCACTCCAGCCAAATGGCTACAAGAACAAGTACAATCAGGGATCAAAGGACAGGCCTCCCCTTTCCATGATTTCTGTTCTCTCCTTATTTCCACCTTGTTTAGCTTTGACGGAAGCGAGCCTCGTTTGATCATGAGGCTGAAAATCAAGCATTCAAAGCTATTTTCTCATACGAGATACATACTCCGTACCTCCACCACCACCACCACTCACTCCATTTACCACGTACTACGAGTACTTGTACACGTGGAAATTTTGCCACCTCGAGAAGAGGATACTTCTGCACGTAGATCAAATGCTGGATCCGGCACGGGGGTAATATTCGTCGTAAATCATGGGCGGGCTCCGGGCGTCTCCCGAGTCTCTTTGAGGTACGTGGCAGGCGTGGACGAGGCCGTACCTGCTCGTAGAGGGGTCGATGCAATGTACGTGTACCTCGTACGTGTGCATGTGCGTGTGCGTGCGCGTAACCTGTTTCATCTCCCCGCCAGCCTCTTTGTTACCCAAGTCATCGTCATACAAGTGTCTCTCAGAGACCTCGTGGCCTGAACTGCAGGTACGAGTACTCGGGTCCTCTGTTGCGTACCTGTCCATCACCGTAAGTTCCACCACCCCTAAACATGCGGCCGACGGCATCTCGGTTGTGGCACCTCAATCTCAATATCTCCAGACATGCACCGAGGGTACCAGGGATGGGGTTACGAGTAACTGGTACGTATGTGCACACCTACAAGACATTCTGTCTGTATGTACCTCGTAACCACCTACGGAGTTCTATTACAAGTACAAGTACTTGATACAAATTGTGTGCTGCCCAAAAAACTTGGATACCAGAGCCACCCAGCACGGCTAATCGGCATTGAAATCTCGTCCCCACCACCCACCACCACCATCATCACCCATCATGCATGCATCCCATTCCTGGCTGGCAAAAACCCCGATTGTAATATAATACCATGGGGATGGAATCAAGTTGTAAAGACACACCAGCAGCAAAAAGTCAAGACTTTTTGAAGAGACGGCGCCAAAACCAGCCGCTGTTCCCGCCACCCAAGAAAAATATACTTTGCGCTTTGGGTCTTGGGACTCGGAACTCGGTCGACCCTACGATCACGGACATTAGTACCGAGTATGGTAGAGCAGAGTGAGTAAGTAAAGCAAGTGCTTACTGAGCGAGTAATACTCGTCGTACCTATCTACCTATGTAGGTACGTACTCGAAAGAAGCAATCAAGACTTGACCCCCACGCCTTCTCACATACTTGACGTTGAAACGACTCACAACAGCTTCATTCCGGCTTCATCCTCTCCAAAGAGTCTTGATCCCCGAGAGCCGTTTCTGCCAAAGGGAAAAAAGTTTGTTTTTTTCTTGCTTGGGTACAGTAGGTACTTGTAGTGGGAAAGTCTCCCTCCAGCCGGCGGCAACGCTATCTATGTAGCTACCAGGTAGCTATCGATGGAGGTATGAAGGCAAAGTCCCAGATCCAGCGCACGCGACCACTCGAATTTTTTTTTCTTCTTCTTGCTTTCTTCGAGTAGTTGAGTCTAGTGTGGTATGAGGCTCCGAGCTCGGATTCGGTTGGTCGTGACATCATTCATTAAGGTCTACCGCCATCATCACCACCGTTCGACAGCTATACAACTATCTGTGGATATACACACACCTCACCTCATCTCGCACTGAGTAGATGGATAAGCATAGATAGATTCATATCCCGTGCATGCCCGATAAATACTCCCATGTCATTAAATCTCTAATCATCCCATTTCCCAGCACTGCAGAGCTCAGCTGAGCTAGGCAGAGCTGGCTCCAAAACGTCATGACGGGTCTGTAATCATCGGCGTCCTGTCCCCGTCCCTGTCCACGTCCTGCTCCTCTAGCGACAGAGCCTTGTATCCGGCTCCGGCGCCCACGTCTCTGCCTCTTCCCCCTTTTCTCTTCACGGCCCGGTACACATTGTGGGCCAGGACGTGGACGGGACGGGAGACAAAGTTCCTCGTCGCGAGCACAATCACCAAGATGATGAAGATGGCCAGCCCGCCAAACGTGGCGCCAAACACCTCGGCGTTCTTGATCCGCTCCGCCCGCTGGCGCTGGGTCTCGAGCTTCTCCTGCTCCTCTTGGTCTTGCCGGAGCTTGTCCTCCTCGTCTTCCTGCTCGTGCTTCGCTGCCTGCTCTTTCTTGCGCTGCTCCGGCGACGGCATGAACCGGCACGCCACGTCGTCGCAGTACTCGCGCAGTTGCTCGTTGGGCGTGAAGATGGCTTGCACGGCCGACGTGCCCAGCACCTGGCCGCGCACGTCGAGCGCCTCGGCGTACGAGTACGAGTACACCTCGTCGTGCCGGTAGATGGTTTCGAATCCGTTCTTGGGGACGTTGGTGATTTCCTCCCACGGCCCTTGCTTGTTTTCGCCGCCGTAGAACCGCCACGACTTCGCCTCGGTCGCGCCGTTCCACGAGGCGTAGAGCATCATTTCCCGCCCTTCCTTCGAGTACGTCCACAGGGCTGGCTTGGTCAGCGGCATGCCCACCCAGTTGTCGAATTTGTGCACGCGGTAGTTCATCGTGTTGGTCCACGCCAGGGCCCCGTAGAAGATGATCTCGTACGACTCGGGCGCGTACTCGGTCCAGAAGGCGTCGTTGCCCCAGCCCATCAAGATGCCACCATTGGGGAGAATCTGCATGTTGCCCTGTGACTTGGAGATGTGGGCATGTCCGTCGACGAACGGCGGGTCGAGGTTCAAGATACACGTCGCCACCTTGGTTTGGTGGTCCAGGACAATGATCTGGCCCGTCGAGTGCGGCTGGGTCTGGTTGAAGCCGTTGGAGCCGTTGTCGAACAAGGAGATTACCGTGTGCGTCTCATTGTCGGAAATAAACCGCGCGTCATGCTGAGACGAGAACTGAAACTTGTCGAGTGCGTAATCCGATTTGGCTCCGTTCAGCCGCCAGATGACGTGGCCGTCGACTCCTGACAACTTATACACTGCCGAGGTGTGGCGGGCCGAGATGAGGTAGTCGCCGTCCTGGTTCTTGTCGATCGAGTTGATATGGAAATAATCCCAGGGACTGTTGGGGTGTTCGCCCGTGCCGCTGATCTCGGTGGTACTCGGTTCCACCCAGCTTTCGCTGGGGTCAACATGGTCCAGACTGTGCCATTCGAACAGGACTTCTCCCGTGTCGACATCGACTTCCTGAAACGCCCCCTGTTGGATGTAACCGAGACCGTCGCAGAGATTCCAGGGACACATGTCGTAGACGCTGCGGAGGTACTGGGTCATGAGCGCCTGCTTCCCATCATTGATGAGCCGGAATTCGTGCATGTCGGACGAGGCCTGGTAACTGCCCGGCTCAATGGACCTGACGATGCGATAATGTTTGTCCATGATAAGACCATGACCGTGGCCCCACCCGAGCATTTGCACGCCTTGGTAGAAGCACAGATGGACCTCGCCTTTGTACATGCATGTCTGCGGCGCATGGGAGACACCGGGTCCAGCACTGCCAAAACCGGAATATATTAAATTCTGAAGGAAAGGACGTTAGCATGCCAGGGTGGTGCGAGAGATAGCATCAGACTTACCGCATCATTGTCGTATATGTGGATGCCTTCCTGGGCTGCTTGATACGGGGCGACAAAGTAATAACCGGGTGCGAGTTTCTCAGGCTGTCTCTGAAAGACGCTGAGGATGGGCGCAAACAAATCAGGTCTCTGTCATTTATCGGTCAGTCAATCCAGCACATCCGAGCCGTAAAAAGTTGTAGACTTACTGATCGAAAGATGGAAATAGGTTGTGACTTGTTGTCGGCGGCTATTCTCCACGCGAACAGGCATATGAGCCAACACTGCAATGATAACGAGAGCCTCATGGCATGTAAACCCGTCGCCGGTCTCGTCTCGATTCAGCAAAGAACCAAGAAACCAGTACCAACGATTCTGATATGAGGTCCCAGAGGTTAACAACTCCCCGAAAAGTACGAGGTAGTAAGTGTCCAAAAGGCTGACCTCCGCCGCTTCGCCCCCCAGCCTCAGGCTCTGCTTATTGCCAGATCTGCACCAGGGACGAGAGCCGGAGGCGTGTCTGCCAAGAGGCACGCGATTCTCTTCTGGTCCAGCAAATATCCGATGTGGCGGACAAGGATCCGAGTTTCAACTTTTCAGGCCTTCCTTGTATCTTACGCCCAGGCGGTTGGGCAGCCCAAAGGGTTCGAATATTGCAATTTCGGGCGGTGGGAAAGGGGGCCGGTTGGTCAGGGTCACTCTGTCAAGTTCAAGGGAAAATATGACACGAGGGACAAATCACTTGGTAGGACGAGATACTCGGTACTCGTAGTTAGCAGTGAGTGATAATCATGGGAAAGTTCGTTTAGCCACTTGACTGACACTGGCTGAGGTGGATACGAGAGCCCTGAAGGTGGCTCCCTTTGGCCTCCCGCCCCCGGTCAAAAGAATCGAACTATCACCTCCGCTACCATGCCTTGTTAGGTATCACGGAGGGGACGGGTATTAATACGAGACGGACGTTTTTGAAATGACAGTTCCCACCATGCCGAGAACTACTAGTCAAGCCTCGGAATGAGGACAGAGTGAGGTAACGCGACTAGTCTGTTGGCCACAAGCGGATTGATTCCCCGCTATCTTTAATGTCAATGATAGGAAGGTCACTGTTGATCTTTGGGATTACGAGTATCGTCTAGCGCCCACGGTTACAATGGGATGCTAGGTAGAGGTCGAATCCCGGACTCATTCCCACCTTATCCAACATTATATCATCATATCTACCGAGGACTCGTACAGCATCCCTTTTCCCGTCAAGTCAAGCTTATGAGAGGTAGGGAGCCATTTGTCAAAGTAGGGAGTGGTGACTCTTTGTACGGTAGTGTACGCAGTACAAGTAGAATGCAAGTGTTGTATTAGCTGTGTCCATACCTTCATGCAATCATCGGAGAACGGCCGATAGCCATGATTAAATCTTTAATACTGCTCGATCCGACTCGTCCCTGTTATCGGCAGCGGCCGACATCCTCTATCAGTGCATGCAGCCACCTCAAAATGTAACCAAGCTCGCCAACCACTTTTTTGGTCGCAACCCATGCCAGTCCCGTCATGTCTAGAAGTGAACAGTTACGCGCGGCGCCAATCGCAAAGATCAGAACCAGAAATCGAACAAAAACACGCCAAACACCCAGGCTATGTACAGATCTGGTGCCGCGTTTGGGGTAAACATAGAATGCTCGTCGTCGTGAGGGAATCAAGAGGCAGCCGTCCAAAGTGGTGTGTTCGCGGTAAACTTGGGTAGGTAGTGGGTGCAGGCAAAGGTCGCCGACAGAGCCGTGGCAACCACAGGTACTCCAACAACAAGGGCCCGGAAGATAACATTCATCATCTGCTTGCGGTTCTGTGTTCTGCATCGTTGCACGAAGTTCTCCGCGTCATTGGATCTTGGGAATGGCTTATCGGGGATGGGCTCGCCGAGATACTCGCACAAGGGTCGCCAGCCAGAACTGACACGGTACTCGAGCAATTTGCCCGGTGGCACCAGTTCTCGGATCTCCCTATAGTAGTCGTGGAATCTTTGCTTCCCCTGGTTTTCAAAGTCGTCGTAAAAGAAATACTTCCAGAATTTGCGTAGCATGGGGTGGTACAGCCCGGCCGCCCAGTCAAAGTTGGCCACAGCCTTGAGTTCAGGGTCGTTTGCGCGCCAATTGACCGTTTTCATGACCGAGTTATGCCACGAATCCACGTCTCTCGTTGTAATGATGACTTTGGCGTCTGGGTACGCCTCGATCAACTCTTTGGCAAAGGCAACTGCAGGCCAGTCGCAGACTGCCTGACAATGACCCAGGAGCGCATCCCACTCCTCACGGCCAAACTTTCCCTTGCCCTCATACTTTGCAGCAAAAGCGTCCATCCAGCAGAGACAATCAGGTGGATTCTCAACACTAGCGGACATCATGTGGTAGGTGTCTGTGTAACCCAGCTCTTTCAGGGCTGCCCTTAACGAGGCTGTACCCGTCCTTCCCAGGCCGAGTGCCAGCACTCTCATCGGCACGATTCGTTTGCATTGTCGTCGGTCGATGTCGGTTTGATATGGGGTAAATATGTCGGTAGCAGGCTTGGGGGTATATGGGATTCCTGACGCCATTGTGGAAGTGGTTGAACGAGAGAAGAGGGTTGTTCCCAGAGGGTTATAAGAGTGGAGTCAATGCGCAGATGTCCTGAGTGGGCAAGCACGAACTTGCGCGATGGAGCTCGTATTCAGCAAGCGCTAAGTTATGATAAATGGCAGAAGAACCTAGGAGGATATATGTCGCGGTCTGACACAGTCGTTGCACTCTGAAAAGAAGTGGTAACGGTGGTGGGAAAAGAATGGAGGATTGAGAAAAGATATGATTGCTCTGGGGAAGCAAAATCTTGGGAGGCTCTTGTTCAAGAGGGGCCAAAGTTCATAGCCCTGCTGAGTCTTGTCAGTACGAGTAAACTTCCCAGTGGAGATGCAACACGAGTCTGGGATCTTAGCCTATTGGGGATGTGTCCGGGTAGAGACACGAAAGCGAAGGGCAGAAGAGCAATCCAAGAGGACTGCGACAATACCTCCTTTCCTCCCGTAGACAAGAGTACTTCAACCGGGGGGAGGAAGGGAGGCAATTTGCCTGCCGCTCATTTCACCCTCTGGCGAACGAAGTACTCGGTCTACTCGTCTCAATGGAATCTCTCAAATGAGATCAAGTATCCCATGCAGCCCATTTTTTGGACAATCTTTCGCCTTCTGGGATTTTGGGGCGATCAGAGGTCGCCAGGTGCCAGGGTTGGAGGCCGTGTAGTGGATCCACCAAAAAGCCAGGTGGAGGACGTGTGGGCCATGCAACTAACAAAGCGTAGCCAACTGGGAATTATCTTTCAAAAGACCTGTGGGTTCTGCCAAGAGCGCCACTTACGACGCCTCCTCGCCAAAAAGATATTTGGGGCAAACAGAGTTCCGGTGGATGAGCCAGTCAGACAGCGACGTGGCCCAAAGGAGGTGGAGTTTCTCGTAAAGGCAGCCGAGTCAGACGGAAGTCTATTGCCAAGACCCGATGGACCCAGAAACGCGTACAAGCAGCAAGAAATAACGTGGGAAGGTGCAGGGGGGAAGGGGGATGTGGAGATAAGTATTCATCATGACGACGCTCAAGTCGCAGGTGCTCGTAATCAATATGGGTACAGTGACACCAAGCAAGCAAGGGCTGCAGGGGGAAAGGTGTGTCGGGACCTGATGTTGTAGCATGTGCCCTGATTCCCGCGAGTACCTCCTTGTACAGGACAGGAACAGACCACACGCAGGATCGAATGTGGTCGTGGTGGTGGCGTGGCTCTATTTTCCGCATGGCCAAGCAAATCCTGGCAAGTGCAACGACAGACTTGGACATGGCAGCTCACTGCAGCTCTTCTTCAAGGTCTTGATACCGAATCCATGCATGCACTATGACGACTAGGAGGGTGACTTAGCGCCGGAATATGGGCCAAGGAAAGGCGTTGGTTGAGAGAACTAAAAGAGCAAGAGTGATTTTGGACGCCGACAACGGCAGGTAACCGTATGCTTGAAAGATTGGTTGGTATGGGTCGTGATTAATTGACACTAATGGCAAATAGAGACGTTACGACCATCGCCATATGAGGCAATTTATTCAAGCTCGGACCACCTCTCTTGATGAGAGAGACTTGGCACGCTAGAGTTGTAACCTGACTTACCACGAGCAACAGGAGTGTTCTTCTCACATTAATCAACTCGAGACGATTGTTGAAGAGCCAGACGACACTGCTCTGACACAGTCATGCATTACAGTAATGTGCGGAACTAGCGTCAGCTTTAGTAATATAGAACCATATAAATAAGTTAGGAAGTATCTACTATTGTCTGAACTGTACTGATCATATTTTACTGTAGTTTATTAACTGGAAAGTCTGATCTGTGCCGGAGAAAAGGTGTATGTCATTTGAACGGAGTTCATTAGCTAAGAAATTTTAACACGCGCCATCACATGATCATGTGCGACTTCCGTCCTTGCCGGGTCTTGGCTGCGGCAACTTTGACAGCAGAGTTTTCGTACATCACTTTACACTGTTCATAAAAGCTCTTCTGTCCCCATGGAATGACCGCTCCCGTGACTGCAGAAGTCCTGGCCGAAGCTGTTCCCTAACCTGTAACGGCCGAGACTCTAGACTGTAGAGCTTGCCGAGCTTCTTCTTCTTCTTTCCTTCTTCAACAACTGTTGCCCGGCTCTCCGATATGTGCGGGAATCCACCCTTGGTCGCGAAGCTTGTCCAGTGCTCGCATCGCCTCGATCAGGATATACTGTCCCGAGGGGCATTAGGGTTGGCCATCGCTTGAATGGCAGCTTGATTGTCAGTGAAGATGATGCAGTTGCCGGGAGTGTTGGTCTTTGCGTGGACGTCGAGTACGATCTGGAATGCGACTTCCATTCCCCTCAGCTCCGCAGCGTACACGGTGGCGGTGGTCGATGTGCCCATATATCCCGCTCTCTTCGACTGGATGCCTTGGATCTCCAGCGCTGGTGCCACCGCCGCTGCACCGACGTGACCGTCAATGCCACTTCCGTCAGTGTACACGCACACCGTTGCTGGATCTGTTTTATCGTGCTCCTTGACAGCACCCTCGGCGATCCGGGTGATTGGCGGAGTCCACCATGGGAGCACAACATGCGGCCGACGTTTCTCGAGCCGATCGAGTCGGACGTCGTACTTGCGTTCCAGAAGGCTTGAAAAACGATCGAGAGGGCTCGGTGCTTGCTCGTTCCTATAGAGCTTCATGTCCGTGTGGAGTGGCGTGGTGCGGATCTCTAAACTGACGGTAAAAGCTGTTTGCTCGAGCAGTTGCGTCACTGGGAGCAGGTGTGCCTCGGCGTCGTTCGCCGCTCTCGCTGTCCCAGACCTCTTCTTCGGTTGACTTTCATGATCACGTGTTATCTGTCTGCAGGCAGTCACTGATGCTAGGATATGAGGGAGTATCTCCAACAACAAATTATCACTTGAATCTCAGTTCGGACTTTGAATTAGAACAGATGTTAGGATTCTTCACCAGGGACCACTGCCATCTCAAAGCTGCTTAAATGAGTGTCGCTTAGCAGACTTGTCGTCATTCCGAGAAGGCCACGAAGCGCCCCAAGCGAGGGTTGGACACTTGACCTCGGCTAACTGTACGAACAAGGCAGTGTCATTCTCGACACACCATCCGCATGCTCTGTAGTATGCTTAACGGGATTCATTTCTTGCATCATTGTCCGATTACCTGCGCAACCAAGATTTCTTGCCATGAGGGGAAACGAACCACCAGCCACGACCAGTCTGATGCAAGTACCCTTTCGGAATACATGTGCGCAATCATGGAGTGTGAGTAACACAGAACCTTTCTCTCTCTGAGGATCTAAGCCCTCATAGACCTCCGAGATATTATGCGAAACTCCGTTGTGATCGACTTCACTTAGGCGAACAAAAATGTCAGCATACGGGATGTCCGTCGAGTGTGCAAGCTCTACAACGGGCTTGCCCATGACCTCAATATGCTCCCTCAACGGAGTGCTGGTGTAGACGTTGATATCAGACATTCGGGAATAGGCACTATCATCGACTCGACCACCACCCGTGAGGAGAGGCCCACCAAGGGTCGGAGTTGGACAAGCAGGGTCAAATTTGAACGTCGTCGAAGGCGAGTCGGACCTTGGAGGCTTTGTTGCCAGGGTGCAGTCACCACAAAGATAAAAGGTTCGCTTGCTGGAAAACGGTGGCCAGACAGGTAGCCACCGCCACTCGTTTGTACCAGAGACAAAGGCCTTCACCGGAAGTGGCCGGGGGCAATTGTGAGCTCCAGCGAGGTGCTCATCAAGAAAATCCAAGACCTCCGGCATTGAATGTAACCCACAAGCATCCATGTGCGTCCATGGGCCAACGGTGAGGTTCACTTTGCAGCCACGATCTCTCAAACGCTCGTATTGCTCCATGCTCTGGTAGGCGAAAGTATCATACCATCCACTTCCTAGCATGACAGGTATGTTGACACGATCCAGGGCCACACCATGCCTGACTGGTGTCCAAAATTTATCGTCAATGTCCGACGTGGACATAAAGTTTTGGAGCCAAGGGGCCGCTCCTTTCAAACAGCGTTTGACGGCAGGCTGAAGGGGTACCGCTTCATACACAGCCCGTAGGTCCTCAGTTTTGGATGAGAGAATCCTGTTTCCCGTACCTGAATCGATTTTCGGACCTTCCAAAGTGGCGACAGTGTAGTTCCATGAGATACGATCCATGCGGAAGACACCCTTGTCCCAAGTGTGGACTGCTTGATCGTGGGGCCCAGAAAGGATGATTGATGCCGCAAGATCAAGAGGCGGGTCATGGAGCAGTGCCCACTGAGTATAGCCCAAATAACTGGCGCCAAAGGTCGCGAACCTTCCAGGGTACCACGGTTGCGTGCGTAGCCACTTTACAATAGCTTGGCTATCAGCTTGTTCACTCATGCCAGGAACGAAAACACCTTCAGATCCAAAGGTTCCGCGAGAGCTGACAAGTAGGGCCTGGTAGCCGCGGCTTGCAAACACCACGGCATTGAGCATTGTTGAGGTAGATCCACGTCCGTAACAACCTAGAATGAGGACGAAACCCTTTGGCTCCCGATCCTCCGGTAGCCCTTTGGGGAAATAAAGGTCACCTGATAACGACACATCGTCTGCTACGGGGATGCGTACCGCCGTCGTGCCGTAGTTGCACTCTTCTGGCGGCAGGCTTTGATACCACTTTGACGAACGGCCAAAAGGGCCTCCGAGATGTTTATTATCTTCTTTTTGCTCTTCCATCAGCTTTGCCTCGCGCGGTGACTCGTTGTCTGCACGGATCAGTGTCCTGTAGTAGGGGCTTTTGAAGTTGCGGATGACTGCACGCAAGGTTAACATGAACGACTTTCTGGTGGTTCTGCGGCACGGGTATGTACCTATAACAACACACGTTAGTGTCAGGTGATTGATATTTGACGTGAGTCGCAGGTGTGACTCACCGAAGGTGACAGGGTTCCGTTCATCTGGCAAATTGAAGGTAGACTCCTCTACAGAGGTTAGTACTTGTACGGCACCAATGGCAGGGATTCGAGCGGAGAATAGGCAGCATTGACCGGCGGACACGGATAAAGTTAGAGATTTCGGCGCCGAGCTTCCGAGTGACTGATACTGTACTGTTGAGATGATATGGGAAGGACGGTACAGTTCTGGCAGTGCGTATTCCATAAACTACATACCCAACAATAGTAGGGATCTTTCTAGATCGACGTCGGCCCGACAATCCACTGGCAGAATTTGTGAATGGCCAGCTCGTATCAAAAGAACCGAGCTCTTGTCTTACAATAACCTCTCCCAGCTATATTTGAGTCAAGAGATTTGGTGGCTCGAAAGTATTTATTTTCGCTAGAAGCCCGGAGAGATGAATCGAAACAATAGATCGTCTCGAGCTCTCTCTCCCATTTCTTCGTGATTATGCCGTTCATTCAAACCAGAGCTGGAGAAGTTTCATACAAAGTCCAGGGATCTGGGCCGCTGATAGTTCTGTTGCATGCCAACCCTTCATAACCTTCATGATTATGATCCTATCATTGGACCTCTGGCGAAAAATCACCGAACAATCGCCATCGACTGGCCTTGGCACGGAGATTCGAAAGGCATATCGAAGTATGAAAACTTAAGCGCCGCGGGCCTTGCAGACGTCCTCGAGGACGTTGTTGAAGGATTGCAATTACAAGCAGCAGTATTCGTCGGCAACTCTGTAGGGGGTTTCGCCGCAGCCAGGCTCGCCATCACACACCGAGGCCGGGTCCGAGGACTCATCCTAGAGAATACGGGTGGATTTGTAGATTGGACGACTTTCTCGCGTGCCGGTGTCAAGTGGTTAGGCTCTTCAGCTTTTTCGCGCTTTGCCATGCCCTGGCTTGTGCGGAAATATATGAGTCCCCAAAGTAGGGCGGACGAGGAGATCACAGCTAGAGTCGCCAAAAGAGCTGGCACAGAGGAGGGCTCTTTTGTCGCCGCGCGAATCTGGCGTAGCTTCCTAAATCCGGAGCACGATCTCCGGTCCCGAGCAGGAGACATCAACATACCTGTTCTCTTGATATGGGGAACACGAGACCCGATTACTCCGACAAAGGTTGGTGAGGCGACCCAGTGATATATCAAGGGGTCGAGGTTGGAGTTGTTTGACACCGGCCATGTTGTCTTTTCTTCCAAACCGGACGAATTCGTGGAACTTGTCCAAAAGTTCGTAGAATCTATACCTGCATCTGAAAAATGAGAAAGGACTCTGTCGCAGACTGTCTCAGCTCTTCCGTGGGACCATTCCCGGCCTCAAAACACATTTGAACGAGTGGAAGGAACGCTCGTTCCATATCCTATACTCCAAATGAGACAGCTTAATTTACAAATTGATCGATCGATACCTGCGTCCTACTCAGGCCTAGTCTATCAGGGGACTGGCATTGCTTGCATCACGTACATCGTTATACCTGGTTCATGGACTAAGTCTGCTATGGAATGATCGCCCCTATGACTGTGAAAGTCCTGGCTGAAGAGGCACCCTAAGTCATAGCAGCCTGGAGTTATTTCGGGCCAGGATTTCACTCCTAGCCTGTGGAACAAGCCCAGAACATCTGTCACCTATGCCCGGTGCCAGGTCATTGGCGACAGTCGAAATGGATATAGTCCGAGGTTGACGGTCAGGAGGCCAATGATCAATAGAATGGTCCAGACCTAGCTAGAAAATTACTGCTCGCGTGGCCAGCGCTTTGTTCTGTATCCGAAATCTACGGTTATCAGAAGGGTGAATCTATCTGAACCGTCCGAGACCACAGTGGCCATCCTCTTCACCAGATTTTGTGAGGGTTGATAATCGAATGCAAGGAATCTCACCTTGTCACTTAGATGACCCCGTACCACGTTTCGCAGATCATCCCATGTATCATCGTAGGTAGAGACTGGTCAACAGTTAGCGTGGCCATAGGGCTGGAGCCCGTCCACATACCAGTGATCAACTCGTATCGTGGCCGACTGGTACACTTCCGGGTTCGATTGTGCTCCCACCAACGACTCTCTGAGTAACCCAGTCCACTTGTCGCACTGGCTTCATCTGCATCGTCTCCCCGGCAATTTCGGCTTTGAATATATCTTCTGATGATGCCGGTCCTGGATAGATATGCGCGCGTTTACCAAAAGATGTCGAGGGATCTCGTCCCGTTCGCAGTAAATCGAGATATCGATAATCTATATTCCGTTAATGATTGTAAGGGTATTTGCAGATTATTATCCTTACCCAGCCATCGTCTAGGGTATCCTCGTCTAGTGCGCCATTGAGTAGCGTCTCGGCCGCAAGAGTAATATCTGTATTCATCAGTGCCTGTCAAGGGATAGCGTCTACGGATACAGGGGCTCACTGATGTCCCGGACTTGCCAAACAAGATGAACTCGACGAGCTTGTAAACGACGCTCGTTGTAGCCGCGAATCAGTTGCTGTGGATACTCGGTGTCAAACAGGTGTTCCGACGATGGCCCCGAAACCTCGCGTAACTTATTGTAGCGGACAACATTAGCCTTGTGTAGATTCCATCCATCGATCAGGATCACTTCAATATTTTTGCCACTAGTAGATTCGAGATAAGCAGCCCTCTTAAGAGCACGTAGAGGATCGGGTGTTATGGAAATGGACGGGATGGGATCTCTAGGCTTGCCTTTATATTAATCAGCCGAAGGGTTGGAACATTGAAATATGCTCACGTTGTTGCCATGAGAGCGTAGCCATTCTCTTAATTGCACTGAAGCCGCCTCTTCGACTTCGTTCAAGCGTCCCACCAAATGCTCTGATCCTAAGTGATGTCCTAAGTTAGTATCGCGGATGGTGCGGAAAAAGAGAAGATGATCGCAAGTCTTGAGCAACTTGTAGACAGCTTTGAAATCGTCGTTGGCATAGTGCTTGCCAACAATTCTGTAATATCATTCATGCCTGCGTAGTGGTGAAAGTGACAGCCACTGCAAAATGTCCTGAAGTCAGCGTCATCATGGGCGCAGTTTCCCCATCAGAATGCTGACCTCCATGGAAAGTCGCAGATGAAAAGCCATAGTCACGTATTAAATGCTAGTCTTGGCTTGGGGGTGAATAATTTGATCTAATGACGGCTAGTGTATATGCGTACAGAAAATGACACAATTTACATGTATTCTTAGACTCAAGCTAATTGGATAGCTTACCCATCTCTTTCCAAACTATTTCTGGTAAAGCTTGTAGTGCTAAAGACTAGATCCACCTATCATTTCAGTATTTATGTGCACTTTCGAGCGACGCTAGTTCCGCACATTACTGTGGACGCGAACGCGAGTGAGCACAAGTTCTATATATTCTGAAGTGGGGAGAATTCCACCTAGTTTACTCTCAATGCGTCAACCTGCTTCCCCTTGCGGTTCCCCTCGTCACCTTCCACGGGGCTTGCATCTCCGGTAAGCGCCACAGGTGTCAGATCAGAAGGCAGGGAGCTTCTCCATGTCATCAACGTCACGACACTGTGCGAATCCCGAAGTGCTCCTTGAAACGGACTTCGATATTACTGAAGCCAACCACCATCGTGAGAATGCCACTCTGGAGCATCACCCTGGCTATCAAAGACTGCATCGGGTAGATTCACATCTTGAACCCGGAGCCAGGAGCGTCCCCAATGTCTCAGATCAGCGGCCGATGATCTGCACTTCTACAATGGCGGACATGCTGCGGGAGGCCATGCACATCAACCTCTTTTCGTGCGAGTGTACTTACAATCTGCTACAGACAAGCCAATCCCCGTTGTTTATGCAAGGGCAGATGCTACCTATCTCCTTGTACAAAGTGCACGGCGGGGCTGGTCGACCGTGCTTGCCTGTTCTTGCTCTTCGCACGATGCCAAAGTGCAAAGTAGCGACAGGCGCTTCGTAGTTCTCACACAGCGGCTATATCTGCTATGGGAGACCTTGGCCCTTGGCCAACTAGCAGGGTTCAATGAACAAAGACATATACACTCCGAAATGCTGGACACCCCCGTACGCACCTGTGTGTGGAGGAATGTAAGGTCTTGTTTCAGCAAACTCCCGACCAACAGAGGCCGGTTACCAGCCGGGCATCGCTGCGAGAGATCACCCTGCTCGATCACTGCGGCTGCATACTTGCGAATCTGGTGTATCCTACCAAAGAGTCATTGACGTTTCTTTTCATTTGAATCTTTCGCGAGCCACGCCCATGTGCTCAAAAGCACAGTAGTTTCGGCCTGCGGCGAGCATGCAGGCCTTTTCTGTATGGATATGGTGCATATTAGAAATAAATCTTAGCTCCCGTTGTGGACCGACAACCTACCTAGTATATACCTATGTTATATATATATGGGATAGCGAGACTAGGCTGCTGGATCACCACACCCCCTTTGGTCCCCAGCCCTGTCTCATAGCTTTGTAGCCTTGTAGCCTTGCCTTCCCAAGAGCTTCGTCTCTACCATTGCACCTCGATCTACCGAGTACTCGTAGAGACTCGGCTGGCAGGGCATCCTACGTATAGACACACCACAGGGGTCAGGTCGACCCTACTTAGCACTTACAGCTCTGCCCAATGCGCGCACATCAAGGCTGAGTGAGCCTGCCTCATTGGAAATACAAGGTAGGATGCAGAACATACTTGCATGCTATGCCACGCATACTCACGCAGACAAACCGTGAGAAACAGACAGTAGGGTCAAATACAAAATCAACCGCAGGGAGGTCTTCACCGTCGTCTATCAGATATTTGCATTCCGGTTTTACTGACTTTCATTTCGTTTCATGTTACGCTCAATTTTCCGTGCCTTTTGCCGCCTGGGCTTTTTTATCGTCTGTCGCGCCCCCAACGCCATGCTCGTTCAAGAACTTTTTGGGTGGTCTTGTCGATTGAATCCAGTGCTAATTTCAGCTCGCTCAATCACCCTAGAAAACGCCGATGCTGTGGTTTCCATCCATGTACGTGTGCGTGTGAATGTGCATGTGCATGTGCATGTACAAGTCTCAGAGCGCAGGATACTCAAACCCGCGCTGCACAAATTCTGTCTCTGGCTCAAACTGTCCAAAGAAGTGTAGGTCATTTTCGTCATAGGCTCCTTCCGCATTCACGCCCTCGTTATGAACAAAGCCGTCGAGCGGCCCATTGTCTTGCACACTTGCCCGTGCGAAATCTTCCGAAAGGGTCGGATACTCCCCCGATGGGTAGTGGTAGGGAGTGCCGTTGTGCCAGATATGGTCGTCACAAATGACCATAGAGCCGGAGAGAAGAGTGTCCTTGTTAGAGGTCTCTCCAACTTCGTCCATCGTCCCTAGATGATTATCCAGGCAGTCATCATGATGCTGCTCTGGCTGCGGCAGATCAGCGACACCAGTAAGGCCAACCATGGCAGACGTCCGCTTGACACCCTTGTCCGAGCGGGGTCTTCGCTGCTTCTTAAGCTGCACCCCTCCAGAACCGGTGTCATCAGCGTATTCGTCATCACTGCGGCGGTCGGCCTTACGCTTCTTCTCACGAAGCATTCGCTTTGATTCTAGGCCTAGATGCGCAGTACGAACGTGCTCTTCAAGGCTGGCTTTGCTGGTAAAGCTGCGATTGCAGCCATAGATGGCCACATCTTCCTGGTCTGCGACTTCTTCGGGGAGTGCAATTTCGGTCTTGCCGCACACAAAGTCACGCTTGTTCTCATGGACGGTTTTGATGTGGACGTTCAGATTCCCCTTTTTGGTGAACTTCTTGCCGCATCCTTGGACAGTGCATGTGAAGACGGCCGAGTCTTCTGATTTCTTCTCTGGTAGAATTCCATGTTGGATTTCAAGATGCCGGGTCAATTCCTTGTTGGTGGTGAAAGAGGTCGGGCAATATTGACAAGTTGGAGGGTGGACAATGGTGAGGTGAGCCTGGAGTTCTCCATAGGTTGCAAAGGACGCCCGAATCACTTCCCTCTCATCATCGGGGTTAGCAAGAATGGCAGCATTCTGGGCCATACAGTCCGAGCAAGAAAAGCGCGAGGTATCATGCTTGGCTCGCATATGGCAGCGCAAGTTCTCCGCTGTATCGTAGGCCTTCTTGCACGGGGCACCAGTCACTGAATCCAACTCTTTGCAAGGAAATGGTTTGATGTTGTGATGAACAGACAGAATGTGCCGATCTAGAGTATCTTGTTTGCGGAAAGTCTGATCACATCCAGGATACCCGCGACATCTGAACCGCTCTTTTGCTTCATGTGTCTCGAGATGGCGCCGGAGTCTTGTTCCTGTTGTGAAACTTGAGTCACATCCTTCCCAAGTGCACTTGTAATCCCTAATGTTGCTATGTTGACTTTTGACATGGTGTTTCAGGTGGCTGTCACGGAAGAAAGCTTTTGTGCAGGGAGGGTGCGGACATTGGAAAGGGCGCTCGTTTGTGTGGGACCTGATGTGCTCTTCGAGCCGCACTTTGCGATCGAAAGCTTTGTCGCAATTGTCGTAAGGACATTTTAGCGTTTTTTGGCGACAGCGAGGAAGCGTTCCTGAAGGAGGAGTTGAAGCTGGAGTGTCATCACCCTGCTCTTCAAAGTCGTCGTCACTGTCCGAGTCGAGCATATCATAGTCCATGTCGAAATTGTCGTCGTCGGACTCGACCCGCATCTTAGCGACGGCTCTGCGCGCCCGCGCCCTGGTTGCCTTTCGTCAAAATCTTGGAAAATACGTGGCTGCGACTGAAAATTACGAGGGGCTTGAGACAATGCCGGTAACGAATGGGAGAGTGTGGGGTCGCCAACCGCGGAAATCTTTGTCGGCGAGGCTGAAGTTATTGTGGGACCGCCAAGGACAATCACGTGGGACCGCGACAAGGCGAGGCTGCGACAACCAAAAACTTTTTGTTTCTTGCGGGCAGAGTGGAATGCAGAACAACAGTCTTGCGCCAGCCATATTTCTTCTTCAAATTCGGTTATTGTTCAGCTGGTCTGTATTATTGTGTCTCTGCGCTGTGACTACTGAGGATGTCGGACTATGGTGATGAGGGCGGGTAGGTGACCTTTTTATGCGCAAGTTTCTTTTCATGACCTCTAACGCATTTGTTCTCCATCCAGCTACGGCCGAGACGAGCCTGACGATACCTTCTATGAACCTGAGGACAATGTCGACGACGAACTGCCGCCGGATGCCGAAGTCGATGAAGAAGCCATCGAGGCGCGGGCTAGAGAGGAAGAGGGCGATGAGAGGACCGTCGTGTCGGCCGATCCAAATCAGAATGTCCAGAAGCCTTCAAGCGACGCCGACAAGAAAATTCCTGACGACAAGAGAACTACTACGCCTTACATGACCAAATATGAGCGCGCAAGAGTGCTTGGTACTCGGGCGCTGCAAATCAGGTACATGCCCTCAACATACGTTAGGCCTTCGTCAACTGCGGAGACTGACTGCCAGATAGTATGAATGCGCCGGTTCTCGTTGACTTGGAAGGCGAGACGGATCCACTGCAAATTGCGATCAAGGAACTGAACCAGAAAAAGATTCCTCTCATTGTTCGCCGTTATTTGCCCGATGGATGGTGAGTTTGTCAGAACAGCACCGTCAGGAAATACGACTCTGACTCTTCGACAGGTATGAGGATTGGACGTGCGAAGAACTGTTGTGAAGTCTCAGTCTTTGCTTCTGTCGACTGGCCCCAACATCAATGAAGGAATGCCGCCATTATTCAGCCATTATCCATGGATGAACACATCATGCAACACGCAGATCTGACACGACAGGATCTTGTCTTCAGCCACTCCTGGATTGTTCATGCATGGTAACTGCATCAAAAGGCTGGAACACCCTAGCCCCTTACTACACCGCAGTACTCCAGGCCCCCAAAGTCACCGAGCCACGGCAGATGCTCCAATGCTACAACGGCCTGGGTTATTGGTCGAGAAACAACACTTCGAATCCGTACTGTGTTTCGGTTTCACCCCATCGTCCCTGCATGCCTTGGTCTTGCAATCCTGCGCATCATAATTCGCTCAAGCTTTACCCAAACTCAACACTATAAAGCAAAATGCGAGGCTATCTCACGAGCGTGCTGACACTGTTGTGGGCCTGGGGGCGGCTGTGTACGAGTATGATCCATAATCCTCCTCCGTATTCTGATTGGCGGCATAGGGACACTCCAATGGCGAACGGCAAATTCTCGAGCACTCCACAAAAGATCATTGATCCCGCCCAGGCTGCTTATGCCTGACGGAAATGCTACCAAAGTCTTCTTGTATAACTACCTTCCAGCTCCTCTAGACCTCCTTGGTTCTCTGCTTGTATCGAACAGCTTCTGCAACCCTCCGTTCCTCTCTGCGCTGCCCAAGTGTTAGCACTCCTACAATTTGTTGCCTCGTCACCAATCCACAAGGCTTTCGTTCATCAAAGACCATGTCGGCCTCGCCGCTCACCCCAGGCAAGCATACTACAACACTCAATAACCTGACAATCCACTACCATGTCATTGCCGACTCACCTGGCCTCCCGCCTCTGATCGTCTGTCCTGCTCCATGGGGAATCGGCGCAGATCTGTATATCAAGGCCTTCTCCCGTCTCTCCTCAAGATTCACACTAATCGTCCCGTCTCCACGTGGCAATGATGATTCGCAAAGTCCTGCCAACCCACAAGAGATGTCCACGCGCCACCACGTTGAAGACGTGGAGGCTCTGCGGGCACACCTTGGTCTAGAGAAGATCAATGTCATGGGACATTCAGCCGGCGGCGCCGTCGCACTAGGCTACGCGATCGTGTATCCGTCACGGGTGGAAAAGCTCGTCCTCGTCAACTCGGACCTCTTGGGCTACGCCCGCCAGGACCGGTCCTTCTTCGAGGAAGTCTTCAAAGTTTTCTTCGAGAACATGCCCACGAACGACGCCGACTTCAGGCAGTTTCTCCTGAAAATCATTCCGCGGTACTTTGCCCATCCTGAGCTGGGCGGTCCAGCCGAGTTCGAGAAGCAATGGACCGGCGCACCCAGCCTGTGGGCCTACGGCTCGTATTACAGTGCCGATTCTGCCGCTGCGCCCGGCGAAGGCGCCCCAGCAGACGGCAACGCCAAATGGAACGAAGCGGCCGAGCTGCACAACGTCACCGCCCCGACGCTGGTGCTCACGGGGAGGCAGGACCGCGTCGCTGCACCGGAGGTCAGCACCGCCATCGCCGACGGCATCAAGGGCAGCAAATTGGCCATCTTGGAATCTTGCGGGCACATGTCGTGGGTCGAGCAGCCCGAGCAGTTCTGGAGGGCAGTGGACGGCTTCCTAAGCAATTAGAAGATGCAATCGTCCGGACCCAGTGTGGCCCAACTCAACGAGATGGAGCAAGATGGGGGGTGGCATAAGCAAGTGAGAACAAAATGATAAAGACGGTGTGGTGTGGTGTGAAACTGAAACCCTCGGCGTGCCAACCGACACTGGTACTATGGTGAAGAAGATGGTGGCGAGCGAGCAACTACAAGTACAAGTACATAGACAAAACAAAACGGGACAATGCAGGACGCAATCAAGACCTAAATTCGCTTCCGGTTCTCTCCCATTCCCTGATTATCCCATGCTCTCTCTGCATATGTAAGAAATCCCAGATCCCAAAACTGAAAAACTGAAACCGGGTCAAGCCGAGGGGAACTTTCCCATCTAGGGAAACCCACTGCGCCAGTGCCAACCAACCAACCAATCAAACTCCGCACAGAACCAGGACTTTGCAGACGAACATGGTTTTCACCCCCTGAACTCCGCGGTCGTAACGCGTACTGTGTGTATGAGTCAGGAGGGTAGTAACTTGTGCCTTTCCCATCCCACCTATGTAAGTATCGTATGTCCGGCAACCAGTGTCGGATGGACCGGTGTATCATGGTCGAAACAAAAGGCTGAATAACTAGCTCGTTTCCTCTCTCCTCTCTACTCTCTACCCTGTACTCTCGTTTCGTCTTGAAGGTTCCATAAACCTCGAACAGGGTCTCTTGCATCACTGTTGCCATCTCACCCATCCTCGCATACGTGGACTGGACATCCCTACGTATCCATACAGAGCAGGATCACTGGGAGACGTGTCCTTGGTCTGGGTCTGGGTCTGGGTCTGAACAGGTGGTCGGTTCGTATGATACTATCCACAGGATGATAGTGTAGGATGTTGAGCTCTGTCCGGAAAGGCAGGTGGGGTTTGGGGATGGGAATCAGTCGAGGACTTGCATGCATGCGGTTCCATTCCAAACGTCCAAAATGGCGGTCAATCGATCCATCCGTTGGCTGGCAGTCTCAGCAAAACCGCACTTTCGGCGAGCGTCGCACAACCCAGGCGTTCATGTCCTCATCCCACACGGCGTTCTCGGGTTCGGGGATGTGGTAGGGCCGAGGTTCCCGAGCGTTTAGGTCGCTCATGGGGTCAAAGAAGACTTCGTCTTCGTAACAGTCGTCGACGACTTGGGGCAGTGGTGGTCGAGGGGAAGAACAGTGTAGAGGGTCTTCTGGCACTCTAGCATGTCTGACGCGACGAAGACGGGCTCGCTCGACGGGGATCTTTTGGACGAGGCGAAACGGGAACGACTCCCTGCGGTGGTGAGGCGTTTCTTCAAAAACAGGAGAACATTGTGGTGTGACGTTGAGAGGTCGTCGGACCTCAATCCTCGGCGGTCGTGGTCGAGGAGACGCATCACCTAGCTCGCTTCTTTCTTGACATACCTCCACGAAGAGTCTGTCTCCGTGCGGATGGACTCGATGATGGCGACCGATGACGTCTATGTCCTCCTCACGCACGATGATCACCTCTCTCTCAGGGTCTCTGTCCCTGTCTCTCGGCGGCGCTGCTCTCTTCTTCGACGGCCGATGGAGACGGAACACGTCCTTCCTGTTCCTCACGAGGCAGAGCTGCCCGTTTTTGCGCTCGATGTAACTCCATCCTCTCTCGTACGGCGGAGCGACCACATGCTTCTCAAAGCGGATGGGGAAGGGATTCACAGTCTGGGCCATCTTGTGCGCGAGCCGGATGGGGGCTTCAAAGACTTTGATGAAAGGGAAAGCGTCCCTGGAGGAGAATTTGAGGATTCTGACCGTTTGCTCCTCTGAACAAGACTGTGGCTGCTCTCTGTCGGTGCGTTTGCTGGGGTCGGTGGAACAACGATGGCAATGACGATCATGGTGGGAGGTCATGTCGTTTGACAATGCGCATTCGCTCTAAAATAGGCTGGAGATTCTGACTGGAGAGAGGCCAAGCACAAACACCTACAGTTTGCAAGATCTGGGCCCGTCGAGCAGAGGGGATAAAGAAACTTTTGAGACACGGCAAACGGCCAGCGTTCCCAGGACCGCTGCATTTACTTTGTCCACTTACCTGTTGGGAAGGGTCATCCTGCACTAAGTGTATGGGTATTCTAGATGGGCATTGTGATGTACTCACGACATCCGACATGTTCTTTGTCAAGGTCTCAGGACATCATGGCTGTGTGCTTAGAAGTCTCACCGGACCGGCGATGGAGTCAGGTGGCCGGTGTAACAAGCAAGCCAGGCAAGGCTGGCTGGGTGTGTCGCGGGGCTTTCTTTGAGATGTGCATATTTGCAATGCAATGTCCCGAAACTGAAAGCCAGCAGACAAAGACAAAGCGGAAAAATACCAGACAGTCCCGGGCAAGAAAGACATGGACAATGAGGATTTGTTTGGATACATGCAGACGGAACGATTGAGAAGCTGGAATCTTGCAGAAGACAACAAAGTTGATACCAAACGACGCTAGTGCAAATATGGAAAGGCGGCATTATTATGTAATGACAGTGTCGTCATGCCCGGTCAATGCTGCGAATCATGCGCCCATTGGTTCCATGTGGCCATGTCAGCTGCAGGAACGAGCCTTGTGAGTTTTACGAGGCAGCAGGGCGGGATTGAGGGTTCCAGGAACAGTCATCCGGAGTCTGTGTCGTCGCATGGATATCTTCTTGGTGTGCGGCCTCTATCATAACTTGGCCTTCTGTGATCTATAAGTCACCGTCTGTCTTTTGATCGGACGGCGAGTGACCAACCTGAGCGACATCTGCCTGCTTCTCAACATGTGCCAGGATCCATTCTCCCACATCTTTTGCAAACTGTTCGCCTACTCCGTCGGGCTCAGCATGGAGCTTGTGATAGGCGTCGGGATACGACTTGAATGTTTTGTCTTTGTTGGGCGCTTCCAAGACATTGAATAGTTGCTGCGCGGCGATGTACGACAAGATCCGGTCGCCGGTACCAAAGGAGAACCACAGGGGACACGGGGCTTTTGTTGTATAGCCAGGTATGGTGCGGCCATGGGAGAGATGCGAAAGTTCTGCCTCTCTTTGCAAGAGTCCCTTGAGTCCTTCTAGCGTGCCAGTATCGTGGCACAGTGGGTCGTCAATCCAGTCTTGACAGACCGTCTGCGAACGGGACATGTACGTTGCACTCAGCTTTTGTTTGAGCTGTGTACGGGGCAGAAGCGCGGCGGCCAACTTGCCCGCCTGAACTTTCAAGTAGGATGGCTGATTGGACGCATGTATCTCCACATAAGGCGCTTCGAGGAGCAGACCACAGATCGTAGGTCGATTGGAATACTCCGTAGATGTGGAGAGCATGTAGCACAGAGCCTCACCTCCACCCATACTGTGGCCCATCAGGAACAGTGGCTTGCCCTGAGTCTCGGGCAACGATGCCACATGGAGAACAAAATCATGAAGATCGGATAGGACCAGTGCCGTGGGGCCTGTATTGCCATTGTCTGCTGGCTTGCGGCATGATCGGCCCCAACCCCTTTGATCGAATCCGTAGACGGCAATGTTGAACGGGGACGAGCTCAGAGTGGGGAAGAGATCGTAGTAGGCTAGAAGATGTAAGTCTCTCAGTAAGCTGCATGCACTTGCCGGGGGTCAATATACCATTAATGTGGTCAGAGAACCCATGAAGGAAGATCAAGACGGCCTGCACTGCATCGCTTCGGGGCTAGATTTGAGAGAAGACAAATCGTCAGAGAGAGAGAGAGACTGTGCAGAGATTCATCAACAACGCATCGCGATGTGCTGGTTGGCCTGTGGTAGCGAGAGATGCTTCCGGCCGGGTCCGTACCTTCCATGTTTTGGTATATAGCTTTGTGCCATCCTTGGTGGTGAATTCGCCCTCGACAGTGTCCATTATCGGGTTGCTAAGGGGCATTCAGGAAAGGATGTGCAGACAACCACGATGCCACGCCTCAGGAACTTGCGGGCAATGGAAAAGAAATGAAGAATGGTGGTCTACACCCACTGAGCGTTGGGTCGATGATCATGCCATGCGCCTGGACCGCGTCTCGCCCCCTTTGCAAATGGCCGAGGATGTCGGAGAAAATTGGATCCGGTTTCAAATGACGTGCAATGACACAAATGACACCTATGTGAGCCAGATCGGAAGGTCAGATTCCGACAACGACGCGCGTCAACACATAAAAGGCCATGTGAAATCTTCCACAAGGTACAAGAGCCTCGTACAAGGGGGACAATACTATCGAGGTTGCGCGATAAGGATGAGATATGGCCTGAAGCCGGCTACAATATTGTCTACCATGTACGAGGTATCAAAATCCCTTCTTCAAATGATCGATGGGGTTTACCCCAACGCCGCCGTCTCACCTATGTCTCGCTCTCAGTCAGAAACGCCCATCTCTCCCGCGTGAACCCGCCAGAAAAGCACCTTCTTATCAAACCCACCACTGACAAGAATCTCCTTTCTCTCCTTTCCATGCCCGTGACTGCCAGACTCAGCGGTTTCCCAGCCGGCCCACAATGTCCGCACTTTACTTCCGACCTCATGTCCCTTGAGGGTGGCTACGACCTTGCCACTATGCGTGTCCAAACCACGGATGACCCCGTCATCTGCATTCACAAACACCCCCTTCCCACCTGGTCGCCAAACGACCTGCGGCGTAGAGTAAGGAGTTTGAGGGGCCATGGTCGTCACGTGCAGTTTTATGGCGGCATCTTCGCGGTCTTGCAGTGCTAGGGCCGCGCGGGCTTGCGAGACTTGGTTTTGCGGTTCTGACCCGTTGTCTAGGGCGATGGAGTTGGTCGAGTTGTAGGTCGCCGTGGGGAAGAGGAGTCGGACGATAAGGAGCTTCATGTGTGGAAGGTGAGACGTTGCAACGGCCAAGAGGGAAGGGTCCGTCGGACACACAGCAAGACAGGAAGGGGTAAATGCGACCCAAGCATTGGAGTGAGGTGCGAGATTCTGCCGCCCCGTCTCTTGAACCGAGTATGTAACTTCGCTGCTCCGAGATGAAGACGACTCGTCAGATGTGGGTGTGATGCAGTAGTAGTAAAGGAAGGTAGAGTCGCGTCGAGACAGGACAAGGTAGAGATCATGAGTATCTGGGTTTTGGACGAGAACCATGGACTCTGGGTTCGTGGGCAGTGTAATGGTGTGGATCGGGTCGCGAAGTAGACCCTGAATGAAGGGCTCATCGCCAGCTGTCTCCGACTCCGTGCTGGGCTGGAAGTTCCCTGCGAGTTCATGCTCAGGAGCATAGATATGGACTTTCTGATCCCACCCGGCCGTCGCTACGATCCATCGTCCCTGACGAGTATATCCTGAGACCACCTGCACGGCGTATTTGAGATGATCGCGTACTTTATCAATCAGTCGACCCTGCGAGTCATGTAGCATCAGCTGTCCTGACATGGATGTCGAGAAGACATAGCCTCCGTCCAGAGAGCTGAGGGATAGAACCGGACTTCCGTGAGCATTTTCGATCGAGCCTGTCAGAGTGAATGGCGGTGTAGCCGAGACATTACACCATGAGCGGTCGGCGGCGGTGACGAAGATTACCGCGTCGTTGTTCTCTTTGCTGCTCAATCCGCTGACGCAGAGGACATTTGACGTGGTAGGGACACCCTCCGGCTCAACCGCTTTCGAGGGAGCAGGCGTTATCCACCCGACATCAGCATCGCCGCCGACCTTTTCGAAGGCGAGACTGGCATCGAACTGTTTCTTCTCCTCGATGATCTTTTCAATCGTCCAGTCACCCGGATTAGTGATCGCTACGTCCTCGGAGAGTCCTGCTTCGATGAGGAATGCTTCGAGAGTCTACAGTCATCAGTTCAGAGCGCCACGTTCGGACTCAAAGCAGTCCGCGGTCATGACCAACCTTGTTGTAATGGTTTGCTTTCAGAAAGCGGGCTACAATGACTGCGGGCGAGTCTGTGGCGGGCATTTCTGGGACAAGTCTCGATAACAGAAGGAAACCAAGATTGAGGTTCATGAGGTTAAGCCCGAGATTCAACCACATACGATCACGTGATCCGCTTCGGGCTTCCAGTAAACGTGAATATGAGGGGAGCAAAGCAAAGCAAAGGCCAGGTTGAATGCCATCAATTGTTTCTGAACCATTTGGATGCGCATCCAGCTCCCACAATGCCTCGCCCGAAAGCTGGTACGGGTTTGGCCTTACATCATTGCTTCGTTCCATCCTGGGGACTTCCAACCCCATGACGGGTCTTGTACTCTCGCGGACTCTCAAAGTCTTTCCTGTTCGCCGCCCACATGCCTTTTCTCCTGGTCTTCGCCCACCATTCCGCGCGTCTGTACCTCTCTTCTTTGGCCCTCCCAAACTCAACACCCGACTTCGCTTCGTAGATCGTAGCAAGCCCTGCCCGAAGCATTTGAAGGCTGACGTCGCGACGCACGAGGCCCTTCCAGACGTAGACGGTGCCCACCACTCTGCTGTACTGGTCTGCCTTGTAGACATAGGTTCGAACACGCCTCCCCATGATGTAGGCAGTGAGCCAGTCAAGCGCTTCTTGCGCGTAAGGTTGTGCAGGCCGTCCAAAATGAGCAAGTTCGGGGGCGTCGATCCCTGCGAGGCGGACATGTATCTACTCGCCGCGTTAGTTCCCATGGCCTTGAGCTTGTGACCTACACCAATGTACCGTCTGGTCTTTCAGATCCTTTTTGTTCACTGGCACTCTTCGTCCCGGGAACCAACCCCAGCCAGCCAATCTGCCCCCCGGCGTATGATACATGCGGAAGTTGTCTCCATCTCCCACGCTCGTAACTTGACCTACGATGCTTCTCCGCCGAAAGAACCCCGGATTGATGTTAATCGCCTGCGGGATCCTGCGCAGATAGGACTTGTAGAGTTTGTACGTGCCGACGGAAACTGTCGTCAGTATAGCCGCGGCAAGGATAGTTTCGGGTTGAGTGAAGGCTCTCAATTGTGGAGGGATGGATGTAGCAGGTTGTTGCTGATCGTGCCCAGCAGGCCCTGAACCCCACGAATCTGTGGCCTTCTCAGCGAGAGGCTTCTGGGGTTCGGATTCATCCTTTGTCGAAGAAGACCACAGCTTGGGCCATGGCATGGCTAGCTTGGTTGACTCTGTGCATAAACAAAAGCGAAGCGCATGAGATCAGTTGAGCAGTTGCGCAGTGCATGTGCAGGATGTTGACCACGGCCAATGTATGATCCTCCGTATTGCCATGAGATAAAAATATACGGTGGACTATACGACGTTAATCCTGATGTCTTCCAACCGACAACACATCCCTTCTGCCGATTGTCGTCTTGATATTCGACGGAGTGAATATCCTCTTCATACATCTCCACGCTTGTGACGCAAAGATCTCATTCTGTATGCGCATCCCACGTCTCTCGCCCTAGGTGTTACTGCCATGTCCGCGTCCAGTGAAAATGAAAGCCTTGTCGTAAAGGGGCAAATGGCAGCAAGGCTGAGCAGCATTTCCTTTGACACGGGCAAAGTGTTTTGAGGTCAGTGAATATTGGTATTGACTTCGGTGACATCTATTCTTGCTCCTTCGCAATGTCGGGGTCCTATTGAATGCTTCGAGAATGGACCGATGGGTGAGGCACAGCGCTCATATTTTTGATCCTCTCCTATCATTCATTTCCTATTGTCGAGAATACTCGGCTCGACGAAGTCCATGTCACATCGCTCCTATTAAGCCCATTGTGTCTCGGCCTACTCCAGTCAATTCAACTCATCACTAACATTGAATGCATGATATTGTGTCCGAATAAGTACAATATAAATGGCCTCTATACATTCAGGATTTGCTGTCGAAATGTATTTATATAAAGCCATGAGCTCTCTTTCTACTCCTTGCCCTCATCTCTCATCCACCCTTTTGCCTCATTGTTCTTTATCTCTCTCGTCTATCAAGCAGTTATTTGGTAAAAATGTCCTTTACCGATGCAACCGAGTCCTTCTTTCTGGATGCTGTGTCTAGCATCTGCCAGCCGATTGTCCAAATACTCCCTCTTAATGACGCTGAGATGTTCGACTATCTCGATGCACATCCAGACGCCCTGTCGAGATACCTGGCGGAACGCTTTGGTATATCGGAATTCTTCAGCACAATTCTCGCGGACAAGGCAAACAGCCGCGGCTGGCCTGCTTTTGGCGATGTGTCAGATCCTTTTGCAGACGAACAGGTGGTGAATGGAATACCGAGTGGCGCCATACAAGATGACGCAATGCGACATGGTGTGGTGGCTGGACAGGCACTTGCTGATGATGGCGATGTGTTTATGTCCCTGGACTATGAGGAAGAAGACGACGACGGAGAAGAAGAAAACGAGGACGAGTATGATGCAGATGACGATGAGCAGGGCGGTGACTGGGAGAGTGACAGCGATGGTGATGGTCCTAGTTATGAGGGCAACGACAGCAGTAACGAGGATAGCGACAGTGAGGAGAATGGCACCACCACCTCCAACGAGATGTCGTCAGAGGCTGGTCCTGTGACGCCTTCCAACATCAACACCGCTTCGTCCGCCCCCAGCAACAGCGCTGATGAAGGTGAAGACGATCATGACGGCGGTGAGGGGGGGCAGGAGCTGGGGCTGATGCCATATCCGGCTCCTGCACATCTTGTTGCTGCTTCTCGCCTTCAACAACCCACCCGTTCCTGGGCCTTGTGGGAGGAGGAGGCGTGTATCCGCCACATGCTCGACATCCACCGCGAGCGACAACTCAAAGGGGAAGCACGATTTCGAGAGGCCTTGAGTCGTATGCAACTCCAGGATGGTGTGACGAGAACTGGTCACAGTGCTGTTAAGAACTTCTGGAATCGCGTTGGCCGTGCTCGCTCCAGCTTTGACGAACGGAGAAATAAGTCAGCACCATTGGCGACTTCGAAGCAAGGCAGGAGATCCAAGTCGGAGTCTTCTTCCTTGCTGTCACAACGCCGCAGGACCACTCGAGCCTCTTCTTCCCACCAGAAACCTCGTAGCACCAGACGTCGACGCTCTCCAGAGTTTCTAGTCTGATGAAGACGCATCGGAGTACACCCTTGACAGGGACAACGAGGGACCGGTTCACTCAAGTACCCCGCGCAAACGAAAAGGCCGAGACGACAGTGATGATGAGTGGAGGCCAGGTTCTGTGGTAGCCGGTACCGTGACCGCGGTGTGAGGCCATCACACAACGTTTGTATTAGTTGGAGAAAGGCCAGTTGGCGCTGCATATCTCTTATTCCAACGACAAAAGTATCAATTGGTATCAGAAGGCAGCATGTTGAGCTGCGAGAAAAGACATTGTGGGCTTTGAGTTTCAAGGAATGAATAGGCGCAAATAGTTACGTACTGGGCGTGTTTGGTGGGCGTCAGCTGCAGTTGGCTCGGTTTGCATTGGAAAGCTCTGCAGGATCATTGGGCAACGGAATACTTTGGTTAACGAACATGCTTTGGATATATGTACCTCGATCTAATGCACGAACAGCGGCTTTCTTGTGCGCACTCATTAGATGTGAGGTCACTTGGGAATGGTGGGAAACAAAGTATCTTCTGGCAAAATTCAAAGCGCTCAGCAATAACTCTTTTTTGCACTCCTATACAGGTCGATCACCCTCCAGAGTGATCCTCAGCATCCTCCGTCGGAATCCATGATAGTCGTTGATCGGGTTATGCTGCGCGCATCGATTGTCCCAAAAGGCTATGCTGCCCACTTGCCAGCGGAACCGGCACGTGAACTCCGGCTTGACCTGGTGTTGGAACAGGAACTGCAGGAGCGGCGCGGACTCGTCCTCTGTCCAACCCTCGAAATGGGAGGTATGGGCGACGTTGACGTAGAGGGCCTTTCTGCCGGTTTCGGGATGTGTTCGGACGACAGGGTGAAGTGCTTCCAGCGAGGACGCTGCCGCTGCGTTTCCCGAGTCACGGATGCGGTCTTCGCGGGTCTTGCTGGCGTCGGCTTTGGCGGAGGTGCTCACGGCCTTCAAGGGCAAAAGCGTCTGCTTGAGTCCCTCCGAGAGAGAGTCGTACGCAGCGTACTGATTCGCGAACAACGTGTCGCCACCATACGGGGGGACTTCTTTCGCCATCAACACCGACCCCATCGGTGGGTTTTCAAAGTAGGAGGTGTCCGAATGCCAGATTCCTCCGAAGTTGATGACCTCGTGTTCTTGTTTGAGGACTTGGATGATTTCGGGGTAGCCGTCAATGCCGCGGACAAAGGGATATTCGACGGGTTTGCCAAAGTGAGCGGTGAAATCGAGGTATTCCTTGGGTTCCAAGTTCTGGTTGCGAAAGAATATGACTTGATGTTCCAGAAGAGCCTCTCGGATCTCCTTGACAACACCTGGGTTTTCCGAGAGTTTGGCGAGATCAACGTCGTGGATCTCGGCGCCCAGTGATCCGGCCACTCGCTGTATCGAGATGTTTCTCTTGGTTGGTGCATTCAGAAAAGAAGGAAGGACATTGCGTAGAGTAGGGCGAGACGGGCGGACCAGCCGCAAAGCTGTAGTGGCATTCATCGTCCGAGACGATCAAAGCAAGCAAGCTGGGGCGATGATATCTGGATAAAGGCGGATTGTTCGAGTCCTACCTGAGGTGCGACCAGGCATGCGATATCTTCTTCGAAGAGCCTTGTCGCAAACCCATCTTGCCCAGATATATATAGTGATACACCACCCGAGGTTCGCCATCCTCCTTGCGCGCTCAGAGCGAGACACGGCGTTGATGGAGAATATGGCGACCTGTCTGACGGAAATAAATACAGGTGACAACGTGGGAACTGGCTGCGTGTGAATCGAGAAATGTGTGTCAGACTAACTCATTTGCTCCTCTCAAGTCGCCGGTCATCGGCTCGGCGGCGGGGAGGGAAATGCGGAGTGATACTAGTGAGGAGACACCCACTAAAGCAGCGTCATATTCGACCGAACTCGGGTGTTGGGACAAGAAATGATGTCGCTGTGACTTTGAGCCTTGAAGCTGGTCTGAGCCTCACGTTTTCCCACCATGTAATATCAACCACTTTTTCTCTCTCTGTCTCTGCGCCTGCCGCCATCTTCCTCTGACCTTGATTCCCATCTGTATTATATGACACTCATATCCCGATTCCGCCATTTACGTCATTTCCACAGTCACATCGGGTCAGATTTCACTACTTATTCGGCTGGGAGCTTGTTCACGATTCTCGGATGCGACAGCCTCGCTTCGTCACTATAAAGAATGTTCGATCTCGTTTAAGCCTTTCTTCAGACATCAATCTCCCTATTTACTCAGACTACCGTCTGATTCTGACCCTCCAAACCCCCCCCCGGAAGGCCCTTCATTCGAGACATGGCTTTGGCTATGCAACCAACAATGGCCACGTCGGCGCAGGACGCCGATCTGATGGACATCGACATCGACATGGATATGGATGATCAAGGCCCACCTCTTGATGATGAGTTTGAGCTTGAAGTACGATGATTCGCATATCTCCCTCACCAACGCTGGAATGCATGGTCCCATACTTATCACCCATACAGGAAGGCGAAGAACCGTCGTTTGTCCCCTCTGGCGCACCCGCTGCCACCGACTCCTCGAATATCATCCCAGCCATCTACACCGAAGACCCCGCCCTCGAACCGCAATGGAACAAAGTCCACATTCGCGGTGTTGACGAAATGCACACAAGTGACATTCTTGCCTTTGTACACGACCACTTTAGTGAAGTCGGCGACAACGTACATGTCCAATGGATCGACGATACCTCTGCGAACATTTGCTTCAATGACAGTGATACCGCAAAACGAGCGCAGCTGGCATTCGTCGCGAACTCGGTCACGGTCGAAGAATTGACGAACAGCCCGTTCGAATTGCGCGCCACGAAACAATTGGCCAGCAGGCCGGGAAGTATGCTTGTGGTTCGCGTCGCTCAGCAAGGTGACAGGAAGAAGAAAGGTGCTAGAGATGCAAGCAGATACTATCTCATGCACCCGGACCAAGATCCTACGGAACGAATGCGGAAAGAGTTCGAGAATAGTCGCGGAGACTATCGGCGCAGAAAATTTGACGATCGCGAACTCTATAGGCGAAGGAGAGATAATGACCGCGCAAATGGTGATGATGCGGGAGGTTTCTCGGCTAGTATGTACGACGATGCACCTACAACGGACACAGAGATCAATAAAGCTAGAGGTCGAGACCTTTTTCCACGCGCCACGAAAGCGAGACGACGGAGCGCTAGTCCAGGCACGCGCATGCGTGGCAGCGACGACATCGAAATCTCGGATTCGGATGATGACGGACGGACTCGACGGAGAGGCTATCGTGATCGCGGTGACCGCGTGCGCTCCAATGCAGGAAAAGAGCTATTCGGAGCATCCACCTCAGACAACAAGACGGGTGGTGGTCTCCGATCCGATAAACTCGAGCTGTTTCCCAACAAAACTTCGGATGCAGACACCTCAATGTCGACCGATCCAGCTCCAGCAGCACCTAGACCGACCATCGATGCCACACAAAATCGGGCCAATGCCGCCGCGGCGAAACGCCTGAAGGCTGATCTTCTGTCCGCCGCGCAAACTTCCCCTCGCTCAAATCACCGCAGGAGCCACGCAATGGACGCCAAAAATGAAGAGAATCTCGCCGAGAGATTTGCCAGAAAGAGTATCTCGATCGACAGCACCAAATCAATGAGGAATGGGGCCTCAAACGCAGGAGTTGAATTATTCCCGTCGAGTGGTGGGAATGCTAGCGGCCTCGCTATCAAGGGATCGTCCGAGGGCTCAGGTGCTGGAGGCGGGTTCAGTATCAAAGGCTCAGGAGGGCTGAGTATCAAGGGTCGTGCTCTGGAAGTGAAGGAATTATTCCCCAATCAGTACAATCGGAGCAGCGGGAGGAACGAAGGAAAAGAGCTCTTCGACGAACCGGTCAGGGAGAAGCGAGTGAGAAGGCGAGCGGGAGATTTGTTTGACTGAGCTTTGGTGGTTGAGTTGCTCGGGTCCCATCCCATCACCATCACAAGCCTTCCTATTTCCACCTGGATATGAAATTTCACATAGGGGCGACGCGAGGCCCTGCAACTGCGCTCACGAACCGGAGCGTTCGCAATGCGCTGACATCTACTCCCACTACGGGTGGAAAACATGACCTCAATCAGATCGGTCAAGTATCGAGCAACAGACATGAAATCTGGTTCTCTCATCCGGGCATATTCATTTCAACATCTTTTCGCCCTTTCCCCTGTGTATGAACTTTTCTACCCTCTTAACGAAATCACGACGAGACAAAACACTAAAATGCTTTGGGAGAGAGGTTAGTTACGTAGTTGACCAACCCGGACCAAACCAAACTAAACCACAGACCAAAAAATTGGACAGAGTATAGAAGGGAGAAGTAGAACAGGACCCGAAATAGAGAAAGGGATAGAGATCCCCTGAGGGGGGGACAAGGATATATTCCTCATTTCCTACTTCACTACGAAAAAATACCATTTCCTCTGAAAAGTCTATTTTCAATTTTCTGGTTCACCTATCATGGTCGGCGTGGGACCATGTACATGTATATTTCGTGGTCGCGTGCATCTATAAAAGGGAGGAAAGGAAAGGAAAGGAAGTAGGCGCGGGTTTAATGTTGGTGTGATTTCTCATGCCTTTTCAGTGTCAACGGTATACATGATACAGGACACTCTCGCTTTGACGCTTATTTATACATCATGCTGTGTGCTCTGGGTATAAAGAAATGTTCCAGCCCTCCAACTTCCCCGACGTTCGCGGCGGGATGCCGCTTATGATAACAAAGTGATTCCATCGTCACCGCAAATCAAAGACCACCCAGAGAGGCCAATGCTCCTCTCAACTCCTGAATTGCAGTTGGGACATCCTCAAAGTTCAACGCAGAAATCGCCCACCTGGCGTGCTTCTGCGCCTTCAAGATCGCCTCCTCGTCAACCTCAACGCTAACCGGTTGAGGCTGTGGGGGTGAGACTGCCGCTATCCGGGTAGGATGAATCGGCGACGGCGCTGCTATGGAAGCTGGGGCTTGCTGTTGATGGGGAATAGGTGGTACGGGACCACGCGCTTGTCGGATCTGTGGTGCATTGACTGGAAGTTGAGGTGGAGGAACTTGTGGTTGGAAATTGGGAGGAATCTGGTGGGATGAGTCGATTGGAGCTGGTTGGAGAGGAGTACCGTGGCGGTGAGGCGGAAGGGGCGGAGATTGGTGACGGGCGGGCAGGTTAAGAGCGGCGCCGAGCTCGCTTCGTGCGGATGTAAGAGAGGGCTCAGACGGAGCTGGAGGAATATCGGTGTTGACCTTTCCAAGTCCTGAAGGTGCGGTGGGCAGGTCTGGGGCAGCATCGCCTACCGTTGTTGGTGGTGACGGGAGCACTGGTTCTGCCGGAGCTGATGGTACCACGGGGAAATAGTTTCCTCCTATCGAAGGCTTTCGCTCAGAGGGCGGCTCTAGCGGCGAAATATCAGCCGTATCGGTCTGATTTGTGTAGAATGCAGCAGGATCTTGCTCTGGCAGAGGAGACACGTCGCTTCCCAGTGGAGCAGAAGGTGCTCTCGAAGGGTGCAGAGACTGGTCGATAGACGATTGACGAGCAAGCTCGCTTTGTATTCGATCTGCCTCATCAGGAACGTCAGTAATCGACGGTTGCTTGGTGGCCGGAGGTGGCATTGATGTGTCTCGGGAGGGATGTAATGATTCATCGAGCAGCGACTTCTGCGCCAAGCTTCTCTGAATCTTGTCGGCCTCGTCGGGTATTTCAACAACAGAGGGCTGTCTTGGTCTGGTGCCGTCCCTACCTCCTTCTATCGCCTTCACTTCCGCATCGTCCGGGTCCAGCGCAGGGGGAGCCTCCTCACTCGGAGTTTGTGGTTTGGGGTTGGACAAATTTGGATCTTCTCCAGCTTTCAGAGCTTTCGCGATTCTCAAGGCATGGTACTTTGCGAACTTGATTTTGGCGGCGATCTCGGGTTCCACAGGTCCCCAAATCTGAAGCAGATCGAGAAAGGTGGCCGAAGCTTGGAAGGTGTCTGCCGTCTGCCTCGAGGCCTTGTTTGCGCGTACCGCATTGTCTGCTCTTTCGAAAGTTTCCAGTCCAAACTGTTCCACGTATGTTTTTCCCACAACGTCGTCGGTTACCGCAGGTTCTTGGACATGTTCAGCTTTGAACTACGGCAGCAGTATAAGCAAGGGTTCCCAATCAAGGCAGGGCAAGACACACACCTTTTCGAGCTTGTCCATCAATGTTGTAGTGTAGACTAGGCTCTCTTCGTCCGCATTGTGTAGGCCTTTGGACAAAATTTGGTTGACGATCCAGTATTCGCCTATGAACAGGTTAACCTTCGCTTGAGACCTGAAGGCTGAGCCGTACACCAGTATGCCATGATAGGCTTGGGCTTCTCGAGCTGCGCTGCGCGGTGGGCGAAGCGGGTAATGTCGGCTGTCTTCAGCGCAGCTGGCACTTGGGCGGCCATGGTGGGAGATGGGAGCTGTTTACTCTCAGACAAAATCGGACGTATAGAGGTTTATTATGTCGGGAGGGTGGTGAGGGAAACTTTGAAAACGCGTATGACGTCTTTCTGAGGCTTGATATAGCTCGAGAAGTGAGTGGATGATTGAGGTTGTTCCGAGCACCTAAAAAGCTGGAGCCTCCGTTCCTTTGGGAGCCCCTCAGTGGACTGCGGTGACTGTGTGCCTAGTAAGCGACCAGGAATGAAGTAAGCCACGCGCATTTCCCCGCACTCGAGCTCCCGCAAGGCTACGACTCCATGCAACGAGGCTGAAAAAGTCAGAATTACTTGAGTTTGGTCCAATACAATAACACACCTCCACTTTTAACCTAGCTCTAAATCGTAGATGATAAGTTTCTGAAATATACGCCAGAAAGTACAACATTGTCTTCTCAAGGTCTTTGGCCACTCCTCTCTCTGAGAGTTGGAGGACGAGACAGCAACAAAACTGCCCAGCCTCGTTTGCGGCGTTTGCGGCGTTTGCAGCAGCCACCATTCCAAGCTAGTGTGTGCCTGAGCCACCACCCCCTTTGGAAGAGGGGAGAGCTTCACTTCCTCCGACCTCACTCTCATCAAGGACAGCGACTCTCCTTCAAGAGACACCTGGTAAATGTTGCCGTCATCATGGTTAGGGAAAACCAGCTCGTATCCAAACCCGAAAACAATGACAGTTACTGTCGTCCCTGCGATCGGGTGTTCATTTCACTCGATGGAGGTCTGAATCACTGCCGCAATGCCGATGCCCACCGAGGAGAGTGGTGCGAGCGGTGCAAGTGGTTATTCGTCTCACCTCAGGCATGCCAGTATCATGTGGACAATTCCCACCGGCATAACGTCTGTGTGCCTTGCGACCTGGACTTTGGTACCGCCGCACTGCTCAGATCGCACGACGTCGAAGTCCACAACATGTGTGCGGAATGTGGCAAATACTTCAACAACCCCAATGATCTGACACAGGTCTGTTATCCGAGATCCTTCGGCGTGTGCTGTCCTAGTCGAGGATGAGCTGACACGAAATGCAATTGAATAGCACAAGCGAAGTCATCTCCCTTTGAAGATCGAGTGCCTCGGCTGCGACCGCATGTTTTCGGAATTCGCTGCCATGATGATCCATCTGGAATCGGGCAAGTGTGTGAGTGGGATTGATAGGGACGATGTCGACAACTATATCTTCGACACTTACGAGAGATGCGGCACCTATGTCAATCACTGGCTCGACGACAAGCGATATCAGTGTCCCGACTGTGCAACCGACTTCCGCTTCGCGAGTGCTCTGTGCCAGCACGTGGCGACCAACGGATGCGATCAGCCGCCGATGAGTACCTTTCACGACATTGAAAAGAGTATCAAGTTGCGAATCTAGGGATGGACTTCGGCCCTTTTACGATGCAAGAACTTTTGACGATTTTGATCGGATTGGTCTGCCGGAAATCTTGACTCACACCGACGCCGAAGAAGGGACCACAAAGTCGACAAAGCTGAGTTCTGTAATTCTAGAGGCAAGGCCCGAAGAAACAACGGCTGGTATTTGTCTCGAGACTGTATCAAGATTTGTGGGACGGGAGTTAATATGGGAGATGAAATTGAAACACCAAATTTTGCGGCGACTTCTATATTGAAGCTGGGACATGCAGCGTTTTCGTTTTGGCTGAGCGGGAGCGTTTTTCGCGCTGTGTAACAATCAACAAGGATGCCTGTGTATGTGATAACTTTCTGAGTGGTCAGGGTGGATGTAATAGTTCTGGCGAGATGCGTTGCTCTCAAAGAGCGAGGATGAACTACCTGGGAGATCACACTCTATTGAAAACATGACTTTATTCTTGACTGACTCTGACAGGAGATAGCCAAGTGACTCCTTACACATCGACTATCGAGCAACTGCTTCGAACGTTTTTCTTTCCAAGTATCAGTTCCATATCAGCAGACAGCATCGTTGCGAGCCATCCACCCAGTTCTGTCGGATGCTAGGCGCCCCTGAATATCCTGCCGTATGTCTCGTCAAAACTGTCGTCTTCGCCCACGCAAATCTTGTATGAATTCCTAGCGTACTCGATCGCTAGAACCTCGAGATCGGGAGCCACCAGGCTGTAAGCCCTGGCGAGGACCATCCAGCACTCGACAAGGTGGTCCTGCATCAAGCCCCATTTCTTGACAACCAGAGGCGTGCCTATAGTGCGTGGCAGTCTTCCTCCTTCTATCACATAGCCGAGAGATTCCAGAGCGCTCACCCCCCATTCGACGGCTTTGAGTGGTTGCCGATGCGCGAGACACATCTTTGCTAGGGCCAGCTGGCCGTCCCACACACTGAGACGAGGCACATCAGAAGCTGGTCGAGGATATGTAGCAACAAGCTCGACGAGGACGGTCTCAACCTGGGCTATATTCGCTTTGCTGTCAGATTTGAAGACCTTCAGAGCGTCTGCCCTCAACTTGGTTCTTTTTGCCCAGACGCTCTTCTTCGTGGCCATTTCATCCTGGCACATGGCGCAGTCGCACATGAAACCCCAATGTTGGAACTTTTTCCGTCGCTCGTCGTAGTCATTGACGCCAGGCGAGTAGTACCAGAATGTGATCTCTGTGTCAGCTGCAAGGTCTTGTGTTGCACGCACCAGCATCATATCGCCGATAAAAGACCGCCTGGAGTTACTGTAGCAGCAGTGATTTATGTATGATGCCATCGCCCAAATCCCGCAAGAGTGGAATCGATCGTCATAGATATGAGTGCTCTGTCCTTCCTTGCCCTTCAAAAGATGTAGATGGGTCTCGCGAGACGAGAGTGAACATCCGAAGCAATTCAGGCTTATGATGCGCGCAACGAGGAATCTGGGATAGCAAGTCAGCACGTGTGAGTCAATAACAAAATGATGATTCTCTCACGTATCAACCACTGGTGTGCCATCGACCTCGGTAACCTTGACAGGTTCATACGAGCCGTGATGAAGATTGGTGATGGTAGTCGCCGAGGACGGATTCCGATACATCTTTTGGACGATCAATTGGATGAGTTCCGCCTGAGCCCCAATAGTTATGGAGTTAGTTTCCGCGTTGATCAAGATTGTCGAATTGCCCCCGGCCGTAGCCTTCTGAGAATCATCAAAGGCATACGCGAATGCTTTCTCACACAAAAGAAGCTCGCCAGCCTTGACTGCTCTTGTGGTAAAGAGACCCCGCCCCCGACCATTTGACGTTCTGATTGCAACCGGACCTGAAAATGTAGTATGGTCTAGCTGCGGCGGTCGCAGTTTAGCGGCCTCCGTGCGCAAACCCTTGAGGTTGTACTTTCCGTCTTCTTGCTCTGCAAGCCGTTGTATGGTTCGAGTGAGTTTTGTTTTGGCCGGTGCATTACTAGGATAGTTCACAAGGACAGTTTTGAGAATCTCACGACATTCTCGATATCTCTGGAGGTGGTACAATGCTAGTGCTTTACTGAAGAGAGCTTTCTCGTTTGGCTTTTGAGGAGATGGATCGTATTCCAGATCGAAGAGAGCGGCTTCGAACTGCTTCGTCTTGATGTATGCGAGAGCTCGATTGATCTTGATGGTGCGAGATTTGTCTTCTGTCGGAGAACAATCGAGGGCTTTCGTATAGCTGCTGAAACGTTAACATATTCCGAAGCACTGGAGAGGATCCGATGGAAATTTACCATTCGATAGCAGCTCTATACTTGGAACCCTTGTAGAAGTCGTTTCCCTTGATCTTCCAATCGTCGACCGAGGCGCTACCCACTATGATATCTTTCTGCCAATGATTTGGGACTCTCTGATCATATGCTGGGAGATATGTCACATCCGAGAGATGGTCAACGCGGAGTCCATACTCTCCATCCGACATCAACTTGAAGTATGGTTCTCGCACAATCAGGATCGTGCCCTCTCCAGCGATGTCCTCAATCTTGCTGTCATTATCTCCCTCTTGATAGTACAGCTGCAACATGACAACGTCCTGGCTTTCGTCTTCCACAATGGTCATAACCGCATTCAACTTGGCTGGCGGGGTAATTGACCTTAATAGTAGATAAGTGCCTCGGTGGTGAGTTTCCAGGAGAAGATCTTTGATCATCGTTTTCTTCAGTTCGGCTAAGGCACTGGTGCAGGGAGGATAAGCTGGAGGGATGAATGCGGATCGTAGGTTGAACTTGTCGTAGGAGCCCCGTCCAGCCGTCCCCATGAATCTGAATCTCATTATGATTTCTTCCCTGGATCGTCTTTCTTGAGGGCGTTGTCCTTTACGAGATTGTGCCTCTTGGAGACTCTGCCTCTGCCGACGCAGGAACTCGAAATACTGTGGAATATCTGAGACATCGTGAGTGTTCATGATGGTTGATGAGGACTGGAGTCAGTCTTCGTAGTCCGACTTGGCTGACTGTGTTCATGTGGAGAGTAGATGAATCTCAGTAAAGAGTAACTGCAGCCAAATAGCATAAATAGAAGCGCATTTGGGAAGGTTACACAAGAGAACGCGTGTGGCTTTCACCTCTGCAATGCCAAGTACTCTGCCTGGCCGATTCGTTCTTCGTAGCAAACAATAGAGGCAGTCCGCATCTGGAAACATCACGACTATGCTTGGGTCTTCTTAGCAAGTCACCTTCATTGGATTGACTGCTCAGTCAAATGAGCCGTGCATAGTCCCAGCCTGCGCTCTCAATCGTCGACTTCTACCTCGCACAACGCCGCCCACACGGCCTGCAGCGACGAGGAACCTGAACCGATCCATTCTTGCCGGAGACACAAATACGGAGGCGAGGTCACCAAAGATCTCGTTTGGTCAGCTATCATGTGTCAATCTGTGGCACTCTATCCTGGAGTGCGAAGCAGCTTGAACTGGGTTAATGGTGCCTGCTGAGGTCCATTGGACGTCGGAATATATTTTGTGACGCGATTTCCGAACTTTAACCGCTTGATATGCATCGCGACATCAAAAAGGAAATTTATCTTGAACAGTTTGATAACCACCCCGCGCTCACTACTCTGATCCCGCTCTTTGATCGATTGAGACTCCTTTCGTTTGAATATTACACGATACCAGCAGAAGATTCGTCCCATGTCTACAATTTCGAATGCCCGAACCCGCGGGGATATCCTTCGCCTGCTCCTATAACCCTGCGAACAAAGCATCATGTCCACTGCAGCTGGTCCCATCCGCTCAGCACCGACCTTCCTTGCTCGGTCTCTGATATTTACTCCTTCACACCTAAGTCACCGTGCGGGCAAATCCTCTCGCCACGATCCAGCCCTTGCTTACCGTGTCTTTTTAGACCTCCACCAAAATATCCGTCGAAGTCTCGATCCTTACAGGTTCAACGCTAGGAACCTGCACTCATCGCCGCGCCGTGCAGCCACTGTCCCTTCTACCTCCCCCAGCATGGCTGATTCCGCCATCCCGCATATTTCACTACACATCGCGGCGTCTTCGAGCGGGAAAGGCAGAAAATTCCGTCCAGAACTGAGCACATACGAGTACATTCCGAGCGACGATGATGGGTTGGGTCTTCAACGTGGTTCCACGCTCGAGGAGAAGAGGATCCGACGGCCTGACAGCGGGCAGGATGCATACTTTGTCGCTCGTGTTGGAAAAGACCCCACGACGACGGCATTCGCCATTGCGGACGGCGTCGGTGGCTGGTCCGAGCACGGAATTGACCCAGCTGACTTCTCCCACGGCTTGTGTAGCTACATGGCGGAGACCACACTCTCTTGGTCATTAAAAGAGCGGCTTGGCCCTAAACAACTTCTCGAGATAGGCTATGAGAAAACGATAAGGGATCCTACAATCCACGCTGGCGGGACAACAGCCTGTGTTGCGGTGACAGAAGGAGATGGCCGCATGCGAATCGCAAATCTGGGCGACTCAGGCTTTCTGCAATTGCGGCTAGGGGCAGTGCAACATTATTCGATCCCACAGACTCATGCTTTCAATACTCCTTATCAGATGAGCCTCACTCCGCCCGACATTTTGGCCCAAGCCATGATCTTTGGGGGCTTGCCTTTGAATGACAAGCCGGAACGCGCGGACCTAGCGGACCATATGCTTCGGCACGGTGACGTTCTTGTTTTGGCGACGGATGGTGTATGGGACAATCTCAACTCCCAAGACATATTGTCTATTGTTTCCTTACACATGCGCACTACTGGTGCCTGGCTGAGAACCAGGGACCAAGGCTACACGGTCTCGCCCGTCCTGTCTGAGCTGGTGGATCAGCAACTCGCTCCCCACAAGCATAAGCTTCGAATTTCGGATACCGTTGACGGTTCCGTCCAACAATTGCCTCTCGCGACCGGCACCTTGCAGAGCGTGCTGGCCGCGGCGATTGTCGGGGAAGCGAAGAACGCCAGCCTTAACGCTAAACGAGATGGCCCGTTTGCCAAGGAGATGCAGAAGCAGTTTCCTTACGACCCCTGGCATGGCGGGAAGGTGGACGACATTGCCGTCTTGGTCATTGTGGCTGTGGACGAGAACAAGGTCAATGAAGATCCTCAGAAGCTGAAGGCCAAGCTATAAAGAGTCCGAATTCCCCGAATGGCTTGTTTTCTGACAGGCTCGATCCTCAGCGACTTATCACCTTGTTCCACCCCGTCTTCTTCCTCTTCTCCTTCTCCTCCGTCGACAGGAGACGTTCCAGCTTACCCGTCCACCATGAGATTATGCCCGACCCTCGAATACAGTCATGCCAACCTCCACTGTCCCCCGTTTCCCATGATGGCCTGACCTGACAACGACGATGAATCTATATCAACGACCAGGGCCTTTCCTACAGGCAATGCACTGGGACAACACTTTCGATATTATAACTTTGTCTCTTTTCCCTCCACGGGGGTTTCAAAACTGTCATATGCCCAGCAGCGCAGTTTATCTTATCCGGGCATCGCTTTTTTTGTCGTTATACAGAGTTTTGGATTAGGAAAGCGAGCACGATCCAGTCAGCATCTGATATGTTATGTACATTTTTTTCATGTTCTATTTTTTAAAAAAAGATTAGAGATAGAAATTGAATGATACCCACATATGTACCTACATACTCAATTTTGTATGACATTTATGACATGACATGTACGGGAGTTAATGGAAAGAAAGGTTTGTTTTGATTTTTCCCACAAGCACTCGGTAAACAACAGTCAATGTTCAATATCCAAGATTGAGGCTTTTTTTTTCAACGAGATTCAAAAGCAATTGCAGGTATCGAAAACAGTTGCTGCTCTGCGCCCATGCGTCCTTGTTCCAGGCGATGCTTACTTCCGCCGTAACTAAATGCAGCAGCCCAGCTTCGCAATCGCCAATATGTTATGTACCTCGTATCGTAGTAGATATTCCTGCCACTTGGGTCTCAATATCAATCTCAATCTCAATCCAGGACGTGTACCGGTTCATGCTTCGTCGTCATCGTCGTCATCACATCCGTTTTTCAAGTCAAGGGGCGGGTGGTGTTGAGATTTCCACCCTCGAGCTCGACCAACTCGCAATCTCCACTCTCCACAGTGAAAGAGTAATAGGTAATGTAAGACCCCGGAATCACCGAGACAATGCATAAAAAAGTCAACCATTGAATACAACCCCCGAAAACACTCGAATCCGAGGTGATATCACGCACAACGGGACATCCTTCCTTCTCATCAATTAGGGAGAGCTTGGACAGGACTCCTTCAAGCATTAGCCCTCACACGAATGCCAACGTTAAATCCCAAAGGTTTTCTGAGGAAGCCCTCCCTTGTCTGTAGCGGGCCCTCATGCTCGTCTCGGAACTCAAAGTTCCTGAATACTGTTGCGACCATGCATTTCAGTTCCATTTCAGCGACGTTCCTGCCGACACAGGCCCTGGGTCCGACCGAGAAGGGGATAAAAGCCTCCTTTTGTCGCGGCGTTAGTCGCTTTTCCGACCAGCGCTCAGGGACGAATTCGTCGGCGTCAGGACCCCAGATTTCCTTGGAGTGATGGATCGTATACGAGGGAACGGACAGAGCAGTGCCGGGAGGGAAAGTGTAGCCTAGGATTTCGACAGGTTTGGGATTCGGGTGGTCAGGTGTCGGCAGGGGCGTGAGACGTGGAAGACCCAGCGACGAGGTGGAGTGGATCCGCATGGTCTCATTAATCACCCATTGCACATACTCGAGGTCCCTGACTTGCTCGTACTGGGGGACACCCGGGCCAATGTTTGCGTCAAGTTCTTTTTGCAATTTCTCGAGCACACCCGGGGTGCGTACAACATAGTACAAGATCGCACAGGCGGTATTGGAGGTGGTATCGGATCCCGCAATGAGTTGCGTCAGGGCCTCGGCGGTCAGTTCTTCGCGTCCTAGCTTTTCGCCATTGGCGTCCTTGCCTTCCATAAGACGAGCGAGAAGGTCCACTCGATCAGTATTGGGATTTTCCAGTCGCTGCTTGACTCGCGCAATGGCGATACCTGCGAGATTTTCCACCGCTTCGACGCCTTGGCTGAAGAATGGGTCAGGGAGGTATTTGGCGTAAGGTTTCAATTGCGGTAGGCAGCCCAGTGTGCCTGACACCTCACCTCGACGATTCAAGACTTCGATTGCTGGGGCAGTAGTAGGTGGAGCATCGGGGGACTTGCGGATCTCTGCAATATCCTTCTCCTTCTCCAGCATGCCGAATGGCTGCCCAAACGCAAGGTCGCCAATAATGTCAAAGGCGAGGTAGTTGAACCAGTGAAGAGAATCAATCGATGCATAGCCAGTTTGCGGATTCTTCTTGTTGTTAGAAAGATTCTTCCACTTTTGCACAAACAGCTCCATGTTGGCGTGGATGTACTGTTCGAATTGGCCAATGGACTTGGCAGAGAAGGTGTGAGAGACGACTTTGCGCTTGCGAGTGTGCTCTGCCCGGTCGCGAGTGTTGAACAGGCCACGACGAATGGATACGAAAGCGTCATAGTATTCACTTAAATTGGTCATGTTAGACTGTATTGAAACCAAATGCGGCTGTTCATTTAGGATGATGCTCTTAGCTTACCTCTTAAGGAATCCATTACCATGGCCGTAAATGGTATTAATGGCACTGTCGTCGGCGATTGAGACATGATTTGGTTGGATACGCACGACCTTGCCGTATTTCTTGTGCAGGTCATCGACAACCTGATATCTTCGCCCTCGCCGACATTGGTACATCAACCATAGATTCGAGAGGGCGGCTGGGAGAGGGCCAGGGACCTTTAAGAGAGCCCAGTTTCGGAGATATGGAAGGATGTAGTATAGGACTGGTAGGAGAAGAAGGGCCCAAGGCGAGATGAGCGATGCCACAAACATTCTGGCGGTGCTGTCCGACAGTTTTACAACGGTTCCGAGTGTGGGTTCTGGGAAAAGATACCGATTCAAACAAGACAAAGGGTGACTGATGTTGATCCTGTAGACTAGAGAGAGGAGAGAACAAGATTATATAACCTCAAGGTTGTGCCGTTGAGATCGAAGAGTCTAGAGGCAATGCCCGGGGCCGAAATGCATACTGCAAGTAGAATCAGTCAGATCAAGGGAGGGTATTGGTGCCCACACAAAGTAGCGAGTCGGTGGCCAACCTGGGTAGCGGCGATGGTAGACGGGTCGAAGGTGTAGAGAACGGAAGTTGAAGTCGGGAAGTGAGAGCTGAGATTTGCGGACGACTGATTGGACGAAACTGCAGGGCGCATCTAAAGAAACTAGGTAGTGCTTAGCAGGCCTTGCAGGCTCTCAGCAGGTCGGCACCCAGGGATCCTTGCGACGCCTAGCAGTGCCCAGAGGCCCCAGCAGCCTGTACCCCGCCATTGTGTCACCTAACTGGGGGTGGTCAAGCCCATTCCCCTCACCCTCGTTGGTCGCCAAGTATTGTCCATCTCGCGCCGTAGAAAGATGCACTACAGCGGCAAGCTATGGCGATTCGTCTTTCCCAATTCCGTTGTTCCCTCCTAAAAGTCCTCATCCGATGACAACACCCGGTCCATCCACTTCAGGAAAGGCTACTTCTGTACCAGCCCATCTTTACCCCAATATGTTGGACGGACGCCCCACGGTTCATTCGGCGATATTAGGAGGGCGAGGGCGAGGGCGAGACATCAGTATCGTTCAGAAGGATGTCCCGCTCTTGCCTCGATCACCATAAGTGCATACCGTGTTTCGTATCCTTTGACTGTCTTTGACGGACCCTGTCGAGCATACCGACCTCCTCGGCACTTGAGTCCCGTCGAGCCCGGGTGAGCCGATGTTCGACACTACGGCTTATTGTTGTCCCTGTCGAGCCTTGCAAGGCGTCCTTATGTCAGGTGCATTTAAGGTGTTGTGTATCTGACAAAGAACAACGCACGTAAGGTGTTAAGCCTCCAGTATCAATGTACCATACGTTCTGCTGCAAGATCCTGCATCATATGAGTCAGCGGCTGCTCTCGGCAAGTGAATCTCCTACCCAAAATGCTTCGCATCGGCTTACCGGGAAACTCTCACTGATACCTGCAGCGCAACGCTCCACATCTTCGACCAGACCTTGCACTCCCTGGTCCCATTCTCGGAGATCACGCAGTGGACCTCTCAGAGCAACACCAGGAACTGACTCAAAATGGATGATGCCAGCTATCTGATCGATTTCGCCCCTCAGTCTACCCTGTTCCATCATTTTGGCGGCATAGTCTTCGGCTTTTTCAGCGGCAGTCTCTTCCTTGCCATCCTTGAGACCGAGTAACTGTGCAAGCGCTGCCGTGGTGATGTTGATGTAGAGTCGGCTGGTAGCAAGGAGATTGTGCTCAACGACAGCCCTGCTCAGAACCGTGCTCCCGTCTGCGGTCTTAGCAAGTTGGTGAGGTGACAATGTCGCTGCGAATGCCTCCACTTCAGTCGCTGACAAGAGACGATCTAAAAACATGTTCTCGAGGATGCCGTACTCCTCTGTCTCTGGCGACCGCTCATCCTTGTACAACTTGGCAAGAGTCCGGCTTCTCTGGGGTCCGGCGGGCGCAAGAATAGCTGTTTTAATTGCTGCAGACAGAGCTCGTCGTTTTTCTTCGTCGTCTATCATTGTGTTGAAAGACACATTGAGATACTCGGCCGAGGCATTGAGGAAGTCTCGTCGAGAATCCAAGATACGAGCCTGGGATAGCTGGTAGTGTAGTCTCAGGTCAGGAGCGTCCTTCAAGACGTGAGCCGTAGCGGCGGAGTTCTTGATCTTGTTCAAGGCCGTTTCTGCCGATACTGTGTCATCATCCTCCAAATAATATCGCACGATGCGAATCCATATCTCGACTTTGGCTCGCTCGGAAACCTGACGCTGAGTGGTTTCGAGATGGACACCTTGTAGTGCTTTTGCAGCCGCGGTGTATTCCTCTTCTGCCTCATATCCGTCCGCTAGTATCTCTCTGACTCTTGCATCCTGCTCTTCGTACGAGGCCAACTGAGGCTGCAAGGCTTCAGTGACATGTGACCCAACTTTGATTTTGACCTCAGATGGAGCAGTGGCGAGCCGGTCGATGAGTCCAGCCACGAGAGGGCGGATAGAGATAATCCCAAGGGAAGAAGAGAGCAACGAGTCGAAGTAGGCATTCAAGTCGGCAGCGTATTGCTCAGGCGATGTCGAATGCTCGCTCGTCAGTCGGGCAAGAAGGTCAGTGTATTTGTGGTTTCTGGACGCAGCAGGGCTGTTCGCAATCGACTGCAGGGCTGCAGCTAGATCTGGGGAGACCATGGTCGTAATACGAATGCCCTCAGAAGGGCCCGGGACCACTTCTCAAAGATCTAATGGGGAACTTGAAGCATGCATCAACAACTCCAGGGTTCACACAAAGACGGCACCGATGCCACGGCCACCCAACATGTGACTGGCAGGAATGCCAAGGACGTGTAATGACCGTCACGCTAGTCCTCGGCCGAAGGCCTTCGGACTAGCGCCGGTAGGGCCCTGTAAATTACTCGAAGGTATATAGTCAGACGGTCCCCAGGA